>NC_031973.2:8289851-8626851 GCF_001858045.2 Oreochromis niloticus
GTCTTAAAGGTAGCTTTACACAAAGGCTGCAATCGGGGCAAAGGTTAACCTACTGTGGTTCTATTAAAGGTGAAAGAAAAAGCATCCCAACTCCAAAGCGGGTTCGTTTACATGTTTTAGAAGCATTTAGATCAGACACTGTAGTATCTCCTCAGCCAGTACCAGCTAAGACAGCAGTGAAAAATGTGACTGCTTTATTGCTTTGTTACGACAGTGACGTGCAGTCAAGGCAATCATTGCATGACCAGTTAAATCTAAAAACAGACGGTTAATTAAGCGTCAACGTGAAATCGACCTCTCTTAAGTATCAGAAGAGTATGCTGTCCTATAAAGGATCTCACGGTCCCCATTTTGATCCATCCTGGAAATTACTGCCATGTTGTGGCCACAATTAACTGTTGCCTATGAGGTTTTCTTGAGTACTAGACAATGAATCTGTCCCTGTTATTTTTATAGACATAGCAGCACTTTTTGGCACTCTGTGCATGGACATTATGAGTAAACCTGTGCTCTTTGAGACTGACAGGAGACCTGTGTGCTTGTGTCACACCATTGTGGGCTCACCTTTCATTATCTGTGCATGTTTTACTCATGTAAGCATGATGTACAGATCTGCATTTAGAAACAAAATAATGATTTTACACTGTGATTTACAATCTCAAATCTCTTTTAATCCCTAATCACCTTGGTCAAGATGTATGACCAACAAAAGAAGTGAAGCAGAGCTTCCACAGAGGAGATTCAGATGATGGCAACTTCTTCAACTTCCTCACACAGTTCACATCTTGTCTGAGTGTGGTTATTTTGCAGCTATTAAAGAGACACACATCTTTTCTGAGCTCATGAGATGCTGATCTCTCTTTTGGAGACAAAACCAATTATCCAACGCAACATAAAAAATGTAAAATAAACTCTAAAAAAGCTCATCTACAACACAGGCTCATTAATGAAGCAGTAGCATTAATCTTTAAACACCAAAAATGCCATATACAAATTTGCTAGTAACAGTTTTCTTGTAGTGAGGTGTTTTCACATGGGGTATTGCTATTTTTACTGCAGGAAAGGATCTAAATAATTCCTCCACATCATTTCAGCTGATGGGTAAATATTTATCATCACTAGTAATATTTTAAGATATCGCTCCTTCTACTCAACATTTTAAATTTTAAGTGTCAGTTTCCAAAATGTAACAATGATCCTAATGCTTCCTCAGTCTCCAGGCTAATTGCAACAAGATGTAGGTGAGACTGTCATCACATTTTCTGGGTGGTCCACTACTCTCATGGGTGTATTAAGCAACTAAATCGCTCAAACAAACTACAGCAGCAGTTTTACTTTTCTTGTTCAGTTTCATACCTGTTTATGTGATACATGTGCATTGCACCCTGCCATCATGCATTTGGGTTGTTTTTCCAAATTAAGCTTCACAATATAAATTGCCATTTTCCACACAGTGTGATGCATTTTTACATGTGCATCGTGTGCTGCTGAGGGTAATGAAGCTGTGAGTAGGTGGTGTGTTCAAGTTCCAAGAGGAATGAAAGAAAAATTATGTGGCCATGACAAGGAACATTTTCTTTAGTGTTGCCATTACAATGAAAAAGACCTCTTCACCTTTTCTCTGACTCTACATTAAAAAGAAACACACATCAAAGAACACAGAGGACACCTCACATATTTCCTGCAATTTTTTGTACAGAACTTTCATAGACAGGATTACATCTTTTAGCCCCCTGTAGTTTCCATTGAGTACACCACTCTCCTCTACCAACACATACTTTATCTAACAGTGATCAAATCCAGTATCTCCCAAAAGTGAGTACACACCTCACATTTTTGTAAATATTTTAATCGTATTGTGGAGCTGGTGGATGTTAGAGACCTTGGGTTCCTCCACCTTCCATTTGAGGATGCCCCACAGATGCCCAATAGGGTTTAAGTTTGGAGGCATGCTTGGCCAGTCAAGTACCTTTACCCTCAGTTTATTTAGCAAGGCACTCGTCTTTTTGGAGGTGTGTTTGGGGTTGTTATCATGTTGGACTTCTGTCCCGTGGCCCAGTTTCTCAAGGGAGGGGATCATGGTCTGCTTCAGTATGTCACAGTATACGTTGGCATTCATGGTTCCCTCAATTAACTGTAGCTCCCCAGTGCCAGCAGCAAACAATGACATCCCACCACCATGCTTGACTGTAGGCAGGACACACTTGTCTTTGTACTCCTCACCTGGTTGCCACCACTGACCCTTGACACCATCTTAACTCATGTAAACTCAATGCACGTCCTTAGTCTGCTTGTCTTCAGCAAACTGTTTGCAGGCTTTCTCGTGCATTATCTTTAGAAGAGGCTTCCTTCTGGGACAACAGCCATGTGATGCAGTGTGTGGCGTATGGTCTGAGCACTGACAGGCTTACCCTCCACGCCTTTAACCTCTGCAGCAATGCTGGCAGGACTCATACATCTATTTTCAAAAGACAACCTCTGGATATGACGCTGAGCACGTGCACTCAACTTCTTTGGTCGACCATGGCGAGGTCTGTTCTGAGTGGAACCTGTCCTGTTAAACTGCTGTATGGTCTTGGCCACCGTGCTGCAGCTCAGTTTCAGGGTGTTGGCAATATTCTTATAGCCTAGGCCATCTTAATGTAGAGTTCTTTTATTCAGATCCTCAGAGAATACTTTGCCATGATATGCCATGTTAAACTTCCAGTGACCAGTATGAGAGAGTGTGAGAGCAATAACACCAAATTCAACACAGCTGTTCTCCATTTGCGCCTGAGACCTTGTAACACTAATGAGTCACATGACACCAGGAAGGGAAAATGGCTAATTGGGCACAATTTGGATATTTTCATTTAGGGGTGTACTCACTTTTGTTGCCAGCGGTTTAGGCAATAATGGCTATACAAGTTATATAATTTACACTGTTATACAAGCTGTAGAATGACTACTTTATATTATATCAAAGTGTCATATCTTCAATGTTGTCCCATGAAAAGATACAATAAAATATTTACAAAACGGGTGTACTCACTTTTGGGAGATACTGTATATACACAAAAGTACCAAACTGGGTATGCAGGCAATGATCAGAATGTCTCATTCACCATTACCATCACTAAAGCTACTGTTTGAAGAAAATGAACATTCAATATCCAACTAACTACTGCGTATGCGATGCACGCAAAAAAGAAAAAAAAATGCGATGACATGTCGTGTATGAACACTGGAACACCCCTCTCATGAGATTCTCTTTAAGCAGGCCATTATGGGATTTCTGGGCAAGGAAAACAAAGCAAGACACTACTGAAGGGTGGTTAAACTAATCATTTGTGCTTTGAGCAAACATAATCAATTAAGTTAAGAATTTTCAGTGACTGTTTGGTTTTGACTTAGAAATGTGTATTTAGAATAGAAAAAAGAAACCCAAATGCATTCTGTTTAATCGTATCATTATTTATGACTTGTTGTCTCATCTTTGTTATGTGCTGTACAATGCAAACTTAGGATGATGAATGGCTGGTCGATCTAGTATTTACTCCCCATATTCAGTTTTTCCATTAGTCATCATTTCTGCTGTAACTACCCACCTCACCCTCAGCCCCCAAAAAACAGCCACAAGAAACAAACACTGTCAAAACACTCGTTAACTTCTTTGTTTAAATAAAGCCCACACTCAGTGTAAATACCCAGAAGACCACGCTGGAATCTAAATTGTGACCACACAAATACCACTACAGTCAGTGAAGTCACTGGGGAGTTAAGCTTTTTACAACTTCCATAATTAGTAGTCCTGTTTTTATCTCGTTTTTAAAATGTAATCAGCTGTTTCACAGGGAGTTTATCAAAACTGAACTGCACTACTTTATAGTGTTTATGGTACATTTAACAAGTACAATTATGGTCTGACTAACACTTGGAGTACTAAATGAAAGACAAAGGTAAGCAACTCTGTTCCATGTAAACTCAAGCTAGTCTGCTCAGTGGTATTGTTATGGTTGTAGGGTCGGGATCCAGAGCAGCTCTTTACTTCTCTCACGTTATAACAGTTTTAAAGATTTCTGCTAGGCAGGAAGAAGGATTTAGAGAGCTGTGGCACTGGCCAATACACTGGGCCATCCACACTTCTTTTACCACTAGTATGTATTGTCTTCTCAAATGGCAATATAAAAGTAGGAGGCCATTTCACAAGACAGTGGAGTGCTGTGAAAAACAGTCACACAAATTTAAGCTATAGTTTTGAGTAAAAGGTCCCTGGCAGCTGTGGCTCCAAATCTCTCACCCCCTTTAACTGTCACATAATGGCTGCAGTGATGTACTGCAATGCCTGCCCAGTACTTAGTGGTTATCTATTGCTGTACAGTAACAACAGGGCTCCTTCTCCTTAATATGCCACTTTTGCTAGACTAAAATATGGAGGGACCTCTTTACAAGCACGCCACAAAAAACTCTGTCTTCGGGTGAACACCTCACTCTGTTAACACAATACATAGAATGACAAAATGAAGTGAATGGCAAAATAAGAGATGGGATTCAATAGAAAACTGCCCCATTATACAAAGCAATTAATCAATTACTGGGATTGAATCAATATTCCCCGCCCAGTTTGGCAGCCTGACAGCACTCAGGTGTAATTAAAATTGTTGCTATTGACAAATCAAGATGGATGGAGAGTTTGCCGCCTGCACTGATCAGCTTTGAGAGTGATTCACTCTGTGTGACAAACCTGTGGGATAGGTTTTGTTTTTTATGTGTGTGCGTCTACAAATGTGTGATCTGGTATCGCATCAGTGAATGTGTGCACGGTGTCAGTAAGGCTACAATTAGTGTCCTTAAGTTGAGGTCAAGCACAAGTAATGCACGAGGTCAAAGCCCAGTGTCCAAACATCCATTTCACTCTGCCACCTTCTATTATCAATGGGTTATTCCCATTAAGCTGACTGCTAAGAGTGTTAAATAATTTGGTCATGTGTAAAGTCTATCCAAGCAAATGATGATCAAGATGTTAATCTAATCTAATCTAAATTTAGGAAAGTGCTCAAGTGTAAAGTATACAGAAAAGCTATGAAAGTATGTCTTTCTTTCAAAGTGGAACATTTTCTTCCACCTTTCAGAGTCACAGATAAAATAGGAATCTCAATTAGAAGGTGATATCAGATTCTAAGCCTTTAAGATGATACCAGCAGGGTAGCTGAATGTGGTGATGGATGAGCAGCTGGCTAAGAAAGCAATCAGGAGCTTGTCAGCCTTCAAGGGACAAAAATGTCACACACAGACTCACAAAAGTTTCAAATAAAGGCTTTGATTAGCTTCCAGTTAATTGGTGATGCTGCGATCACCTTTTCCTTTTCCCTCTGCCTCATTCCATCTTTGACTATCTTTCTTTTCACATAAGACAACATTTAGAAATTACATCTGCAAAAAAAAATAATTTCAACAGTGCTTGGTGTTTACATGAAGCTTGGCAGGAGTCAAAGGAACTCTTCAAAAGCAATATCACAGGCGTCAATGATCAGTGCAAAAACAAAAATGCCAGAACATTCTTTTTCAGAGATGTAAGACATTTTTTATTGAGGGATCCATGCCTTAAATCTCTTGAGACTGGCCCTTAAGCATTAAAAGGAACAAATAAAAGGAAAATAAGAACAATGTTTCATGAATTTGAGCACAATTTTCAAAGAAGTGTCACGAAGGAGTCATTTATTGCACTATTAAAAAAGGAAGACAATTTCAATCCCACACAGCTAATGCATTAAAAAGGCATCCCATTAGTCCATTCCTGGTTTTTACCTCTCAGTCAGTTAAAAGGTTAACATATTAACACAAAGAAACAAATTAGCAACTGCAGAGCTGCAACTGCAATGCATCATTTAGTGTACTTTTCTTTTAAAGCTTTAGAAAATAAAGCCTGTAATTGTCGGGTATATGAAAAATTAAAGGAGTGCTTTCTACGCCACAGGCAAGTGGCAAAAATGAGGCAGGAAAATTAAGCGATATACAGAATGTTCTATAAACTATCTGACATATAAAACTCTGATGTCCTGGTTGCTTTCTTAGGAAATGCTATACATTTGTGAGGTTTAAAGAAAATCTATTTGTTTGTGTGCAGCTTATGAGCTCTGGGATAGCTTATTAGCTGTGAAAATTGTCAGAATGATGACTTCCACATTGGTGCTTTGTTCTACGGTAAAGCAGTATAGACTATACATTGCCAGCTCTCACTCGAGCTTAAGACCAACAAGAAAGGAAGGATGCACTACCCTCTGCTGCTGTTCAGCAGAAAATTCTCAAGGAGGTAGACATCCAAATTAGTGAAAAACTGACAACAATAAGCTTACCAAGTACCAATTTATTTATACAATCAACCAATCGTACTGGGAGAAAAGTGATACACACAGACCTGTTCACATTTTCCCTGAAATTCTTTAGCATGTTTCTCCAACTGGACCAGTCCTACACAACAATTGTGACCAAATGCAGCCAATTCTGTGTAAATGAAAAGCCTAGAAGATGAAATGCATGACATGCTTATTCATATAAGAAAGAAACCAGTTTTGATGCGATACCTGGAGAGAAAGAAGAATCTCCTGTATCGAAATGTTAAAGCAGCACCACACAAACATATTCAAATGTCATTAGATGGTTGAATCTAAAACACTGCCTTAGAAAATAGAAAGCCCATTCAGACCCAAATGAATAAACACACTCATTTTGTATATAATGTGTGAGTAATAGCTCATAACAGCAAGGTTATCCTTCAAATGCATCTGGAAGTGGAAAAAGTCTCATGTTCTAATAGTTCTCTTCATTCCACAATATTATTATGTAAAGCATAAAAATGTATTCTCTCATCAAATCAAAGCACCCTACAAATCAAAGTTAAGGCAATTACAATCTTATTCCACCCTTTCAAATGGCAACAGCTGTTTCCCCATGGTCAAAATTGCAGCATAATTGCACACGGTAGCATATGGTTATGGCTGATTAATCCAACTGGGGGTGAAGGCCCATTATTCCTGCATGGGATGGGTAAATAGGCAGTGGATCCAAGTGCTGGATAGACGGGTAATGGGATGGCGAAAAAGAGAATGGGCCTTTGATGAGATGTCTGTTAAAAATGGCATGATTGTCAGAATCGATCAGACCCTCTACCGTCCTTATCCAAGTCTTTAAAATGATCTGCTTGTCATCTGGTTTCTTCAACGCAGAGTAATGCCAGTGGTGCAAATCTTTGCAGAAAGGAGGAACAGTTTAGTCCGGGTCCCTTTTATTATAAGATATGTATTGCTGTGGGCATTTCCAATTTAATCCCCCTTCATGAACTCCATGAACTAGTAGTGGGGACATTATTGTAGCTCCAGGGGAACCCGGTGTGTATGCCAGAGATGTGATAGTTAAGACTGCTTACTGGTTTGTGGGCTTAGACTGGCCACCGCTTGTAAACAGATGAACACCCACAAGCCCATAGAGCTAATGTATGCATTCAAATTCATAGTTCACCGGCAAACACACTCACACAAAACACATCCCCCGGGGAACAGCAATTACAGGGTTCATAGGTGGTTTCCAAAGCCTCCAGCCAATCTGAGTGCATTTCAATTGTAAACACACAAGGATCCACATGAGTGCGTTGGGTTTGGGGGCCTCCTGAAGCTAGTGTCACTCTAAGGTCTGTGCTCATTTCCATCTAGCCAGATGAGGGATGATGATGGTAAACAGGCCTTGACTGTGACTCCCCCCTGCGTGTTGCGAGGTGCATAATGTCCCACTTAAACAGTGAGGGAAAAGTTCAAGTCTGTAATCACATTCATACCTCCCGCTTATTATTTTGTTGAAGTCCTTTTGGAGTCTAATTTGAAGGACGTAAGCAAGAGCCGATCATGCTCACTACGAGGTATTGTGCATTGGAATCCCACGTGTGTGGCACAGAAGTACAGAAGGCCCCCAGATGCTAATTTAACAAGCTGTGAGAGTGCACAAGTGTGGCTTGGCTTGCCTCAGCAAATATGAAAAACACAGGATATGCTTTCAGCACAGTGATATTAAAACAAGGTGGAATGCCCTACTGTAAATCCTTCAATCCATTCGCAGTGCATAAACCTTGTTCATGCTGAGGCTTTATTGTTCCAGCTCACACACAGTAGATCGAAAGGAGCAGAGGCTTCAAAAGGAAAAAAAAAAAACAACACTGTAGTGTTCTTTCTGAAAAGCCAAGTACAATAAACATGTAAGCTATCAGTGTTCTCCATACCGTACATCAAAGGGTAAATACTAACACCTGTAAATAAAGGTGCACAAAACGCACAAGCTCAGCCTTTACAAATACATTCTTCAAACCACCTTCAACTTCTGCTGTGCATGAAAATGTGCACTCACAAACACGAGGAACAAATGGAGCAATAATTTCTGTGCAGGTAATCTAACTTGGCCTAGTGCAAAGCAGAATGATCAAAGAAGACCATGTCAGAGAAAAAAAGACAGTCAGCAGTGCTGGTTTAATCCAGTATAGTCATTGCCCCAATTAGACTATATGGCTGAACAATGAAGCCAACTCATCATCACTACTAAAGCCAAAAGGGAGAAGAGTACACCCTCTGTTTTTGGATTCACAAAAATATTCAAATTGCTTTCAGTCATTCAGCAATGACCCTTGTCTCTCTCAGTGTATACTGACAATTCCCAGCTGGTCTGGGTGGCCTCTTTTCCCATTCCCAGAAGCCAAATTAATAACCATGCAAAGACAAATAGGACAGCTATGGCAAACAGACTCCTTTGTGCCATGTTCCAGGCAGTGGGCAAAATGACAGCGGCTTAAAGAGACTATTTGTGAATTAGGCTACTACATCATCGCCTCAGTTTGCTCTGGTCAAACTGTCTGGACTGCACAGCACTTAAAATAGCATAATCTGAAATTTCCAATTTTCCAATAAAAATGCCTCTTTTTGAGGTTACATAGCTATTTCCAAGAGAGGAGCTGGTTGAAATTTTAGGATTAAACTTCTTACAATGTTCCATGAACTGAAAATGAAAAAAAAGGGAGAGTGTCTGGCATGCCAATGGGGGAATTTAGGGAAGCAATCACAGAACAGAAAGTTGTGAAATGGTATTGATTATTCCTTACTATTGTTACTTTGCAGCACCCTCTAGGAAGGGAGCCACTGTTGGTGGCCCCATTTTTATGCCACCTCACTTCACGTTAAACTCTCATCCTTTCTTTCCCATCTAAGCGCATCAATTTTTACACTATTTTGTCACAAAGATCAAACAGCAGACAACCATAATCAGGATCATTTTCCTCCTCTTCCTATTCTTTTCCCTCCGCGATGATTCTCCGGGGAAGTGACAGTTCATGTTCTGTTGGTTCTACACCACGAAGAATTGTTCATCCTAATTAAATAATTCATTGTCCAATTTAAAGAATAGCCTCTGACTCAAGCAAAAGTACCACGTGTGAGCAATACAAGTTTACCGAAGACTTCTCACGTTGATAGTGTGCAGAGAGTGTTTCTTGATATTTCTCTTTGAAGTGTTTTTTTTTTAACATATATCTAAGCAATTAGTACGCTCTGTCATAAATTTTCAAATACTATGTGTGGCAATTTAATAACATAGTCCCACTCTTAACCTTCTTGGCTGTATGGTACTGGAAAATCGGGCCAAGATCAATAAATAAAAGTCCCACTTCAAAAAGCTCTGAAAGTGCTATCCAGAGAGAAAAACAGAAGGTCTTTAGTTACACCTCTCTCTTAGACTTGCCACTACTAGAGACCTTCGGTGGGTAGTTTTGTTTTATTGAATGTAGCGCAGTGAAACTCTAGACATCCCTCTGAGAAATCTATCACTGGACTTTGACCATGAGTTTTCTTGCCAGCCCTGAATACTAAAAGCGATATGTTGTGACCTTTTGCCAAAGTGCTGGCTGCAGGGATCTACGACAGCCTCGCTTTTTTTCCTCTCCTTCCCTTTGAAAATCATTTCACAGGGCACAGCTGCTACAAGGAAACAGAGATCCCCAGTCTGTCAATTAAGATGAGTGACAAATCAGGACATTTGTAGTCTGGAGACATTCTCTCAACCCCTCTGTCTCCACAAATCATTCTCAGTCCAATCTCAGTTGATTCTTTTTTTCTTTTTTTTTTGGCTTAGCTCAATTCACTTACTTCAACTTTGTCCAAATCCATAACAATAAGTTTCAGTAATCCTACAAAGAACGTGTGTACTTGTTACTAATAAAAATGTGATACACAAAAGACCAAAGCTGACTGTAAAGGGTAACGGGAAATAGATTAATAGTCTTGATGTAAAGTGTCCCTTGCTCTATATACACAGTGTTTCAGACACTTGCAGTCTGAGTTTTATCTCCAAAGGGGCTGGAAATTACCTTCTCAAGTGGGGGCAAATAAAACACACAATGACCATTTAGTGGAAAAGATGAGTCACATCAAGGTAACAAAAATGCAAAAATCTCTATCTCAACATTTCTCCCTTGAAAATGCAGCTTCACCTTCTTCACTGAAACAACTGATTAAGTTACTAAAAATATCTGATGATCACCTTCAGTTATGCACCCTTTTTTGTTGCTTGTAATAAGAATGTGTTAAATTTTACTTTCATCGAAACGAGTCAAGAGCTTTTCCCAAAAGGCGACCATCTCATTTCATTCACACAATTTCAATCAACTTTCCTCTAAGATTGAAAATGGAGATGACACACTGCACTTCTATGATTGTGTCAAGATTCATGTCCAATACATTAAGCTACAAACACACCACAGCTCTAAAAATGTTGTGGCTGATTCCTGCGCCATGTCCTAGTAGCGCCACGCACCCTGTCATAACCACGCTTACTAATGTTAATCTGAGTGCCACTCCTCTGACAGAATGAAATCCTGAAGTCCCTGCGAAGCTCCTCGAGTTGAGCTGTAGCTAGTCAACATAATCTGCAGACGTTGAGTGACGCCGATGTGTCTGTGCCAAACATGACATTCCAATAGAGTCCTCCCCTGCTGCTCAAAGCTCCAAAATAGACATGTTAGAAATGACAAAACCAGCAGGCGAGCCCAGCATTGTCTCGGCATGACCTCAGTAAGCGAATGAGAGTGAACAGTGGGACAGACCAGACAGCTCTTATAACTGTCACTTTAAACACAATATCCAGACTGAGTTTGCAGAAAGGCTTTTTTATTCAATTTCAAGAAAAGAGTGTGCTTATGTGTCAGTAACCGAAAATAAGGTGTTTAAAAGTTAAAGGGTCTTTGTTTAAACCACGGAATGCTTTCCTATTTTGGATATAATCAGAACTACTGATGGACTAAATGCTAATCTTTTGCCATCACTTTAATCCTGATGTACATCATTTAATAATGAGACATTTTTTTACTCTTTTCCCTGCCACACAATGACGATGAATGACAATGTACGAAATAAAAGGACCGAAGAAGATCCCTCTTTGCTCACCAAGCCCTAAAGCAAGACTTCATAGCACTTTGGTCTGATGAAGGCTGTTCTCCCATCGTTAAAAAGCTGTTTTAGCAGACTGGTCATTAAAATATGGCAAGCACTGGCTGACATGTCCATCCAGAGGCAGGCTACTTGCCTCATCATGTTCTTTAATCATCGGGTGGAAAGAGAGCATCCCACACTGGGGTCACTTTCAACGAGCTGCACTCTGAATGGTCTGAAGAGAGTCCAATTAAATCCTACATTTTCTGACCCAAGAGTGACTATGTAATGGAATCTGAGAGCTGCTGCTGGATGGATTGAGCAGAAAGAGAGTGAGAGTGATTGCAAGCCTTCATCCCCAACATACATAGTCACATGCATGCATATTTTCTGTATGCATCAGTGCATAACCACAGAAAAACTCGCAAAACATTCTCCCCAGGCCACCTCTGTAAATAATGTGTTCTTATTTAACTTGCTTGGTTAAATAAGCATTCAGAGGGAAAGAGAGAAGAGTGGGGCAAAGCATCTAGAATCAGATACAAACAGCAGGAGAGAAGCAGTTATAGAGAAAGAGGAAACAACAATGTCAGGACTCCTAATCCCTAGGACACATGAGTTATCAATCTGTTGTAAATGTCAAGCGCTGGGATATACCCCTGTGAATGATGGATATCGGCCTTGTTTGTTTGTGTGTGCACATTTTTTTTTAATTCATCTTTCCTACATTGTATTATTGAGTAAGCCCCACAAGAGCTTAGAGTCTATCTTGAGCGGCAATACTCTCTCTTCATAGAGCCATCAGTACCTGAATCCCAACTACCTGAGCGGAGGTGGTGTAGCAGAGGAAGGCAAAGAACGAGAAGATTGTCATCCTGAGACTGTCAGTGTCTCCTGATCCATGTTCAGAATACATATGTTTGAACATATATACTCTGAACATGCCTGAATGAGAGGTCGACGAGACACAGTACAAGAGTTCCACTTTGTGCAGTGTGTGATGAAGCTTTGAAGTGTGAAGAAAGAGGACAACCCTCAGTCATGTTCATCATGTTTCCATTTTCATTTTCTAGCAATTTTCCAGGCTCTACTTAAGCGAGGAACCCCTGGAGCAACAGCAAGAACCCATGGTGCAAACTCCTGACCCCACTAAATGTGCGTTTGAATCAAAGTGACAGTAATGTACACGTTAATCTACCGGAGCAACCAAGTTTTCTTTTAGAATAGTAAAAAAAAAAAAGCAACCGACTTTAGTAAAACAGCATAAAAATTAACACCTTGCAGGGCTGTGATAGGTGGGTAAAAATAAAAGGAAGTATGCCTGAGGTTACAGTAGACTCTTTCTGGGCACCGAGTCTCCACAGAAATATTACAGGAGATCTTGTGGGATTATTGCGCTGAGAATTTGAGTCGTTCTCGGGCAACCACTCATGAAAAAGAGAAAAAAAAAAAGATAATAAAAAAAAGAAGATAAAACGCCGCCACCGATTCCCTGTGAACTGCCACACTTGGCTGGTGCTTCCCTCGGCTCAGGCTGCATAATTCTCAGAAAACCAATTAATTTTCAACATTTGATACTTTACGTCTGTGTGCCCGCTCTAATCGTTGCATTTCAATATGTATGTATTTGTTTGCCGCGCTTGTTTGCCGTGCAAAGTTTAGTTTCCTGAGGGGAAGAGTGATTAATTATTTTGTACTTATTAATCAGCTTAACATTTTAACAGCTTGGCTCGTAATGGCACGTGACATCAGAGGGGCTCATTACACATGTTCATACTGTAAAACAAAAAAACAGCAGTATAAAATGAATAAATAAATAAATAAGAGTATTCGTTAAAACGGTCTTTTTTGAAAACTTGAGAAGCCTTAAATGTGTCTCATTAGATTCTAGACTTCACCCACATCGGTGTGGGTGAACTCAATGAAGTTTGATATACGTGAAGTGTGGGGAAAAACAGCCTATTTTAAATGTTTATTAAAGCACAAACGTGAGAGTGGTGCCACATTTAAAAGAGCTCAGCGTGTCACTGATGTGAAGCCTAATGAGAAAATTGTGGGCTACGTGCAAAAGGATGAAGACTGCAAAAATCCGGTGCCACACCACACCGGAAAGGGTTCCACATTAACATCTAACACAGCAGGTAGCTACAAACACCAGTGGGCCGGTGTGATGGCTCATCGGTACAGTGGCGATCCAGCACTCTTCTTACCTTGAGGTTGTGCGCAGTGGATGAGTAAGGAAAAAAATAAAATCCATGCGACGCGCCACATCGATCTGTTAAAGGAGTCCTCAAACATGGTCCCAAACCGGGAGGACTGGACAACAAGTGCCCGGTGAGCTTTAAGCATGCCGTAGTGGCCGAGTCCCGCCGTGGCTGCGGTGCCGTTCGCCTGCTGCTTGATTCTCTCTGTCAGGAGGACCTGCGACCACTAAAGTCGAGCAGAGCGCACCGATCTCTGAGCGCAAAACCAAGCCTCTGCCGTAGCCTGTGGCGACCGGAGAAATTCGGTCAAACTGTGTGTGTGTTTTACAGTCTAAGTTCGCTGTAGTTCCACGAGCCTCGTTGATGGTAAAATATTTCCGTAGGAGTACCGAAACAGAGCGCGTTTGTTTATCTGAAGGATGCAACTCAATCAGATGAATCCAGGTTAAGTCCAAATACAGTCTGTCTCTTGCTGCACCTGTAAGAAGGAAAGCTGCACCTCATAGAACACCTTTCCCCACTTACACGTCGTGCGTCCTTGAGATGCTGGTTTGTTCTTTTTCTTCGTCTTCTTCTCTTTACTTAAAAACTTCCTCCTTCGCCTTGTCCCCGACGGAGTGCTTAGGTGTTTTTGTTCTTTCTCTTTTCTTCTTCTCCAAAGCACAGAACAGACTTTTCCTCGAATCCTTTCCTTTCTGAAGAGGAGCGCCACAAATGGAGCACACCCCCCGTAAAGTTCCTCCCCAGAGCGCACCGTCAAGGTCGCCAATTTGCTTTGACAGGAGCGGAGAAGAACTACAGCAGTTCGCTGAGCGGAGAATGGGGGGCGGTGGGGGGAGAAACTTGCACACAGTCACAGGATGAGAGTGGGAGCCGTGCCGTAGAGGAAAGCCCGGCTGCCGGTGCCTCGGATGAGGACGAGTCCCGGGTTCTTCGTGAGGTAACGCTGGGATCTGATGCTTCAGCAGCAGCGCAGCGCAGGATGCCACCATGCGGCCATGCGCAAAAACACATCTCCTGTTACAATACAGCCAAGCACATGGTTTCAGGAGAGGATTTTATTGCTTTCTACATCACACAAAGGTGGAATGAATATAGTCCTTTGTTAAAATGATTTAAGGAGCATGCGTCCGGCTTGTGCTGCCAAGAATGTAGTGGTGCTTAGGGTGCCTGTGGAGAAATCACTATGATATTTCTGCAGGGATTTATAGGCTAATGTGTCTGAGTTTACTGACCTTGTAGTACTTTTTATCCCCCGTGGTATCATTAGAGGGATTTATATTTTGGCTGCATTTTAATACTTTGAGCTATGATACTGTATGTTTTTGTAGCACTTTCTGTATTGCTCTTTTCCTTTTTTCGCTGAGGCTACAGGATGTAATTCTCGATGCTATTTGAGGTGCATGGCATGAATATAAAAGGCGCAAATGGGTGTGCTAAGTCGTTACACAGCCAAGACTGAAACTGCTGCATGTTATCTTCTCTGTGTGTCGGAGAAGGAGGAAGACGAGGAGGAGGAGGGTGTGAGAAGAGAATCGTTGGAAGACAGAAGGAGGAAGAGCAGAGAAGAAGGGTGGTTGGTGAGCAAATGTTTCCAAAATGACAGTATCAGTAAAGTGGAAGTCAAGGAAGAGAATGAGAGAGCCTGACTGAGCAAATGTTCATGTCCTGAAAATGACAGTGCCTTGCCAGGAGAAAACAGGAGTGCTTAGTGTTTGTAATGTTTTTGGTTTTTGTTTTGTTTTGTTTTGTTTTTTACAAATGGCGAGGCCAAGCTAAGCCACCACAGGGCAGCTTGAAAATAATGCACCATGATAATAGCTTCTGCTATTTCCACCCAAGAGTTTCAGCTTCCTTTTGGCTTTCTCCTTCTTATTCAAAAATGCGATACCTTGCACAAAGTTAATAATAGGAGAGTTACCATCATGAAAATCAAGATGGAGTGCTTCCCTGGCCAGCCTTAGGGCATCTCAGGAAACCAGTTATGATTTTTCAAGTATTTACTGTGACTGAACTCAGGAAGAGGGTAATTTTGAAAATCCCTGGACACAGTATTTTGAGCCATAGTTTCTGCAGACAAGTGGTAATCCATTTGTTCGTGTGTTTGTGTCTGTGTGTGTGTGTGTGTCCACCCCGCACCCCTCCTTTCCCTGCAGATGCCAACAATGCCAGGTGTTAGCTCCTGGTGTTGTTGAGCAACGGCTAGCTGTGATCACAGGTGCTAAAGTAGCTTAGTGCAAGCTGTACTCACTTCAGAATGAGACATGTTCTTTTTAACTAGCCCAAGAAGTAACCATGCAACTGGTAATGATGAATAAGAGTTAGTTGGGTGCAGTAATTTCAAGTTATACCGACATTTAAAACACACAGTTAAATGGCATTTTTGAAAAGGGAGTTAAGAGAGTTAGAAAAGAATCAAAAATGTGCAGTAAGTGGAGAAAATGCATTCAATTTTCTCTAAATGACCAAAATGGTATCATTGCAAGTTCTCAAATGCATGTGTGTGTGTGTGTGTGTGTGTGTGTGTGTGTGTGTGTACATGTTTAGACATCTTTGTGAGGACAGAAAATTGGCATGCTACTATACTTGTGGGGACCAACAGTCACTTATGGGGACAAAATGCCCGTCCCCACGAGTTTGAAGGCATTTTTGAGGCTCAAAATGTGGTTTCACTGTCAGGGTTACAATTAGGTATGGTTAGGTTAAGGCTGAGGGTTAGGATAAGGCATTCATTTTTGATGGTTGGGGTTAGGGTAAGCGGCTATGGAAGCATTATGTCAATGAGATGTCCTCACTAAGATATGAAAACAAGTGTGTGAGTGTGTGTCTTACCATTGTTCCTCACAGTGACTGATTTTCATTCATTTTGTTTTGCAGAACGATTGGACATTATTTCAAGTGATGAAATGTGTGATTGGGAGCAAAATGCCTTTAAAACACATTTAAAAAAAATCCCCAATGGTAAGTTTTGGGGTTATTTTTGCTCCACAGCTTATCGAAGAGCACATTTTTTGTTACCTATTTCAATCTCAACCTTTGAGCGTGAAGTGCAGCATTGACCACCCTTTTAATTTCATTTCAATGAACAAAATAAAAGACAGGCTCTAAGCTAAAATTTCCACCTCCCTTTTCGGAGGCCTTAAGGAGAGCAACACATAAAAAGAAAAAAGAGATGGAGAGACATCTTTGAATGACAAAAGGCATTGCTGTTTGCTTAGACCAAAAGTCTGACTGGCAGTTCTGACTTTTACCTGCATCTGGTAAGAACTTGAAAAGCATGACTACATATAGATGGGAAAAAAACACAGCAAAAGCTTAAAAAGTGATATCAGAGGAATTTTCTATTATGCCCAGATGGAAAGAGAGAGGTCAGAAATCCAAGAGGAAGATAGGCTGGAGGGAAGACTTTTGAATGCTTCAGAAAGGTCCCTGAACTCCACCTCCTCCTCCACACACACACACACACACACTTCTACTCTGCTGTCCTGATATATAACTAACCCCAGTGATAACTGGAGAGTACTACTGGATTCATTAACATCCAACAATATTTTTTGTATGGGATAATATAGCTTGTAAAATGATGAGACGTAAGGGGAAAAAAAGTAGAGCAGCAGATCCAGGTCTTTTCTTTAAAGGGTTTACAACTATTTATCAAACATTTCTCACACCATTAATATTTCTCTGTCAATTAGAGCTTGGATAGGCATCAAAGGAATATGGATCTTCTTAACCAAAAGGAAAGCTCCATCCTCTCCTGCACCACTCTGGCCAGTCTTGCTAGAGGTTTAATGAACTGGAACGAGTGGGGGATAATGGGAATGCAAGCACAGCGGGAGGCCAATGGGGTGATGAGTGTTTCTTATTACCTCTGAGGCCAATTACAATAAAGATCTGTCAAAATTTCCCTTTGATAGAGGAAGGACCTGCTGACCATGTGAACCACCCCAGTCAAAGAAACACAATATAGAGAACAGAATAGTTAGATGAATTATTATGTTCAATTAGGTTCAGGCCAGTTAAAATCTTGGAATCTTTAGGAACTTACCTATAAGCAGTCTTAGTCGTGCTCAAACTACATGTCGTTTTTTTTTTTTTTTTGACACACACAGAGTATATAAATATTTTAATGAGTTCAGAGATGAAATTCATATGCATGTACCACCTACCGCAGTCAAACAACCTTGCAGTCTAATTGCCGTTCTCATAGAATAATGACATCCTGGGCTCACTATGCTTAATAAATAAACTGCTACCCTTGAGTGAAATTTTCATTGGTACATTACTGCAAAGGTTGTGATATCTATCTATCACATTTACAAGGCAAGATGTGGAGGCAAAAAGGGTAACGTTGCATTGCATTTCTTAAAAACAACTAACATTTGATCAAAATGTTATTCTAATTTATGTAAGAATCTTTAATCATAGGCATCTTCGCAGATGGAGAGGAGTAAAAGAAAAAAAAATCCGATAGTATTCATTAGTGAGAGAGAGAGATCATTCAAAAAGCTGTTTGTGTGAGACAGATGGTCAATATGGAAAAGAAATATGTAAAGCAGAGCTGCGCCAACCTTGGCAAAGGAAGGCTTGCAACGCAAAAAGAAAGGTAAAAAACGTAGGTGTGGAACTTGTGAAAGAGAGAAAAAAGAAGCAGAGAACTGTCTCAGGCAGAGAAGTGATTTGAGGTACAAACACAAGGAACAGGTGAAGTGTGCTAACAAAATATTAGTCTGTTTGTTGTTTTTGATTTTCCTGCTTATAAATTAATATCTCCAGCCTTACAGGAAATACACCACCTCCCCTGCCCTGCACTGCTTCATATCTTCCACATCTGCTAAAATGCCTGAATGTTTTGTGGCTTTCTTGCTTAGTTTATGGATATAATCACGCAGCACCCGTGAAAAGATTGCAGTTGACTGCATCAGCCTCTGATTCACATATGCGCTTTGCTCCCTTTCTCACTCTCACGCTCTCAAGAGAGTAAGCTCTGAGTAACATCAGTTTACATGGTTGGTTCACCCAAAATCTCCCCCTAAAGATAGCATGCCTGAGAGTATAATGTCATCTACCTTTATTTAAAAATATATAGAATATGTTTGGATTCACATCAGCTTTGCAAATAACCTTGTAGCAGTTGCTACACTTAAGAATAAAAAAAAAGTACCTCGTTGAGCAAACTTTAAGTGTTTTTTTTTTTTTTCAATCTCAGGAGAGAAAGCAGTGGACTTTTTAACCAGATTGTTTAAAACAATCTTGATAGTGAGAGGATGTCTGAGGAATAGAGTACCATACGATAGTCTATTAGTTCCAATATTCAAGAACAAAGGTTTTGTGCAGAGCTGTAGAAACAGGGGGATAGAATTGATGAGGCATACCATAAAGATGTGTGAAATAGTGGTTGAACTGGGTTAAAAAGAGAGATGGCAATCGGTGAGCAGCTGCATGGATTCATGCTGATACAGAGCACTACAGATTTGATGTTTGCTTTAAGTGTAGATAGAGAAGTATAGAGAAGGTCAGAAAGAGTTGCACTGTGTCTTTGTGGATCGAGAAAGTATGTGATTGGGTGCCAAAAGAGTTCAAGGTAGAGGTGGGATTACATCAGGGACTCGCTCTGAGTGCCTTCTTGTCTGCAGTGGTGATAGACAGGTTGACAGATGAGGTCAGGCAAGAGTCTCATTGACTCATTGATTATGATGTTTGCAGCTGACATTGTGATCTGTGATAAGAGTAGAGTGCAGGTGGAAGAGAGAGTCTGAGAGTCAGGAGATGTGGAGGTATGTTCTGGAGAGAAGAGGAATAAAAGTCAGTAGAAACAAGATATCATTTGTGTGTGAATGAGACAGGTGGAAAAGTGAATATCCAAGGAGTATAGGTAATGAAAAAGTTTAAATGCCAGGTGAAGGTGAGAGTACAGACAAGGTGGAGTAGGTGGAGATGATATCTGGGGTGATTTGTGACAGAAAGGTAGCAAGCAAGAGTGAAAGAGAAGAATTAAAAAATGGTATTGGACAAGATTAGACAGGAATATGCCAGACAGCTCAGGTTGAGCAGTTTGGAGATAAAGTCAGAGAGGCAAGGCTGAGACGGTTCAAACATGTGAAGAGGAGGGACATACTGGACAAA
Organism: Oreochromis niloticus; assembly: GCF_001858045.2. NCBI lineage: Eukaryota > Metazoa > Chordata > Actinopteri > Cichliformes > Cichlidae > Oreochromis > Oreochromis niloticus. The sequence goes on from NC_031973.2 coordinate 8,309,620, forward strand.
GGATGCTGAATATGGAGCTGCCAGGGAGGAGGATAGGATAAGGGGCAAGGTGAGATGGAGGGAGATGAGCTGCGGTTTTTCGTGGGAGAAAAAGACGATGTACAATAAAGATCGTCAGTCAATGCTGTTCATCCTGTGGATCCAAAATAATGGTCCAGCCTTTTTCAGAAGGGGATATCGGAAGAATCAGTGAAACCTTGAAAGTTTCCAAACTCTCATTATTACCCAAACCTTCTGTGTAAAACATGCACTGTATTGAACAGATTCCAAACACTGACACCGTCTGTGCCTTCGTCCTTATATGCCAACTCTTCTATAATGCAGAATCTGATCAAATGAACTTATATTTCTATATGAAAAATACAGTACTAACCAAAAAATAACTACATGGCTACACCGACTTATGTCTTTGGAGCATATTGGATCAAACATCACTCAATGCAGAGCTATAATTGGTGAAAACATAAAACCTTGGGCACCTACATCAGATGAAGCATTGATGTTTTTCCACCCACTGATATGTGTTTAGGTCAATGCATGTGTCAGTGAGCCTGGAGCCAGAAAAGGCACTCGCTGCCCAGCTCTCCTGCAATGGCAGTATGCTACTCTGGACTCCATGATGGAGTCTTGACCCACACACCCCCACAGTGTTGAAGGCAGTGGAGGGCACTCAGCTGCTGGAGTTTTATTTCAGTTTCCCTTCTCTGACCTGAGAGAGGGCCCATTGTCAGATGATAAGGTGTCCTAAAAGAGAAAATTTACATGAGGTTTTCTTTGAAGAACATTTTACTTCCTTTTTAAAAAATATATTTGCTGTGAGTAAGTCTTCACTGAGATCAATTGGTCAGACACTTTTCTCGTTTTGGAATTTTGAATTCATATTTCAACTGTTTAAGGTTTTCCACATGTTGACGCACTATTTTTGTACCCTATCTTGTCATCATGCCTACTTGTCCTCATGGCCAGCGTGTGCCACCTATTCATGCAGCTACTACCTTTTCAAATTCATCCTTTGACCTGGCCCTGTCATTTTTTAATAGCTTGTGGAGGGATTCTTTTCTTCTCTGCACCTCAGAGGAGATAATGGCAGCATGTCAGAAAGTCGAGGAGCAAGGACACATGATGGATTCAGTGTTGGACGCAGCAATTCTTGTGTGGCAATCCTGCATTAATTATATATTTTTTGTCATTTATTATATGCTTTAGCTGAAGCGTAGCATACACAGTGTAGCGTGGGGGTATGATCTAAGTTAATGATGAAAAACATGTAACCTACTGCACATCTTCTCTTTAAAAATAATAAAGCTGATTTCGCAGGAGTGAATTCAGTCTAGGACAAGAGACTAATTTTGGTTAATGCTTGAAAAACCCTCCAAGGGAGCCTGAAAAAGAGCTGTGTACAAATTGGAGAAAACAGAATTATTATAAGATCTCGAGTCAGCACAGTACAACTTCGGAAATAAGACCTCAGACTCATTCTCATTTCTAAACTTGTAGCATCATTGTAGTCAATAACAAAAGTTCTCTCCTCAGAAATTGACAGGCTCATTAATCCTAATTCGTCTACAGATTTCTTATAAATGTAAATGCTACAGTTTTGGAAACCACCAGCTGTTAATGAGACAGCTGACTATAAGAGTTAATCTGACATGTTATTCAGTAGTTTTAAACATTGTGTTGGGGAGACATTAATGAGAAAATAGAGAAGCAGCTTTATTCAGCCATGCTGCATCTGTGCAATGTGCTTGTCCACAGGGATTGATTGTTGTGGCAATGAGGGACACTTTGCAGGATTTTCCGATGAAGCCGAACAAATCTACTTCTACCCACATATCCTGAGTGTAGATCTTACTCACGATGCCAGTTTGCAGACATTCTTCTGGCCTCTTGCCAAACAATGATCATGACGTTTTGAATGTCAGGCACGTGGGGACCTTTCAACCTTTCAAGTAGTAAAGGTCCCCTTTGTCCAGTACCCACAGATTTTCTGCTGCCCTTAACAGTTGCACCAGACGCCTTCTTGCCTTTTGTAATGGGGTTCCATTGTACACCTATCACTCTTACCATGTGCTTATCACTCAAGAAAATGCAAAGAACTAGAACCAGAACTAGGGCTTCTATGTGCGTGTGATAGACGTGCATACAGAAGCCGCAGTTAAGTTTTGTGATTGCATTTATTTTAAGGCTAGAAGGCATATGAGTCAATGCTCAAAACGTGGCATGAGTCATTCCCTGTAAGATCATCTGGCGATTACAGCAGACCCACGTCAGAAAATCACTTTTACAATATACCAACATCGTGAGACTCGCATAAATATGCTCTTGTGGATGAATGTGACCAGCAGTAGGGAAAGACTGAGGCCGTATCTGATGAAAAATATACAGTAAGTGGACAGTCAAGAAAGATTTAGATGATAGTTGGTAAAAGAACATGAAAAAACAGTGTTTTTCTGACAGCAATGAAATGATCAGTTTACAGAGAATAAATTTGGATCAAAGTTGAAGTGAACAAGTAGAATACCAATAGTTTGGTAACTGAGTTGGAGGCTGCAAACAAATAGAATAATGAGACTGCAAGCATATGAAAAGTTCATGCTGACAGTGTCCAATAAGCTGACGTTGGTGCAGAAGATAGCGCCAATAAATGTTTCAGATTCCATTAAAGAGCTCGACTGATCATCTCATTCTGTAGAATGATGCCCATTACCAGTACGAACTGAGGAGAATAGATTTTTATCGAGGATGTCCTAATTCTCCAATTCAAGGGCACCTATGTACCAAACCTGTCTTTCGCACATGAGAAAACTTTCTTTAAACGTAGATGAAACACCAAAATGAAATAGGAGAACACAATGTTATTGTAGCTTTGTAACAATAATACAGTTATATGCTTGGTTAGAAACATGATGACCACAGGCTACTTTTTAAATTGGTACAACATAATACACTGTGATGTCAAGTAGCTTGGCAAAATGTGTCTGTTATCTTTTCAATCACAGAGATGGATTAGCTTCACTGACTGATTCACCAATGTTGGGAGCCATTCAATAACCAAGCTTGGATGGCAAAACTCCCAAAAAAATATTGCTCATCACATTGAATGCATTTAAAAATAACCCCAGGTAACTATAACCGTGATTGCTTTCAGGCGGTGTAAATAAAATGAGGATGAAATTTCTGTCACACTGGAATGATCCTGTAAAGAGGTATGCTCTCAGCAGTGATTGACATGCCATTTATGTTAGGCCTTTGAGTGACAAGACCTCTGGATCGACTTTACTACATCTCAGGAGTGGCTTTAGAAAATCCCTTTGCTTTAATGGGGCGGAAGGCTCCATTTGAAGAAACCAAACACCCAGAGAAATGAGAGACTACCTTACAAAATAAAGTGAGTGATTTTCATCATTTTCTTTCCCAACTCAGCTGTGATTGATGAGTAATCATTTCTTTCCTTGTCCTTTGTCAAATTTACCTTTAACTTCTAACTAAGTCCTGTCTCTTGAAATTAATGTCGATGGTCGCAAGAAGCCTCTAATGAATATAGAAGAGGAAAAAAGCTGCTCGAGTTTGGTAATATATCCAGTCTTATCACTTGAACTCTGCGTAGTAGGTTACTCTGAGACATTTTACATACAGTCTCCCTCTTCCTGCTTTCCCATTAGTCGTATTTAAATAACTTAGGTAACAAGTACTTTTCATACACTAGCTCTCAGCGGAAACACAAAAGATATTTGTGGGTGGCATACTGTTTGAAGTGAAAATCTACACTGAATTTACATTTCAGTGCCATAATCTGTGACAGCTCAGTAAATATGTGTCCCTATTCGCAACACTTTAAACCATAAAGTCAAGGTTTGTAGAGTTTAAATCTTGGAGCCAACTCAATTTTCAAGTTATTGGCAATTCATTTCCTCAACTCCCACATTTTTTGTTTGAGCATTAAGCATCCTAATTGTTTTTCAGTGTTATGCAGAAAAGACAACTGTAAGACAGCTGTGAAATGCATCCCACTGAAATTGTGTTGAATCCTCTAAATGTGGGCCTCATAGAAAACCTTACATATGCTGGTCCAAGATTTGGCTTTTTATGAACTATGTAAAGTCCACTTTGTAATGAATTTTGCTTTAACGTATCCAGCAAAGAAGTCATCCTCTATGATTCATTCTGTGAGGATTAGACTTAGTCATTTTCATACCCACGCATTTGAAAATCTTGCAATTCCCTGTCTACATGTCAGTCCATCAGTCTTACTTAAGTAAAGCATAAAGAATAACGTATCAGAGAGAGAGAGAAGGAGAGAGAGAGACATTGCTCTCCCCAGGATTGATTCAACCTAATTGCCATGTATGGGCGCCTGAGTATACGCACCAGCCCCCTTTATCCACACAAAGCCCCTCATTAAGAGCTGGTTGGACAGCGGGCCCAGTGCCGAGGTGAACGCTGGCTAGAAGCGCTGGCCTGGCATCCACATGCAGGTGCAGAGCTGCCTGCTCTAATTGACAACAGGAGAAGAAAAGGCTCCGTGCTGTGCATGACAGACCTGCCTCTCTTTCCTTCTCTCCCTCTCCCTCTCTCTCTCGCTGGCTCTCCCTTTCTGATCTGCCTTAACCAGGTTATGAGTCCATCTGACAACACATCAGCTCCGCTTCTCTGTTCTAGCACTCAGCCCAACTTTCTTTCTTCTTTGAAAAATTTCTCTTCCTCACACCCCACCTTCTTATTATACGCTTGATGAAACATTTCAGTGAAATGCAAGTTCTCCCTCTTACTGTCTCTCTCCTCAACAAATTAAATTCTGCATTGAATGTAAAGTGACAAACGTGGGACGAGCTGTTGGTTCTGGGAATATTTTCCTGTTTTTTAATAATATATCTTTACGTGTTCCCAAAATAGTATCTTAATAAATCCATAATGTAAATATATCTTGTGCCCAATAATTTTGCTAATTTCAGCATAGTTTCTGAGAATTTATGCATTTTACATGCAATATAAGGATTACAGTGATATTTGAGGGATGTGCCCCTGTGGCTGTGGTAAACAAGCCAAAAGTGAACTAGTGCTGTGGCAAATTCAAAATGCTTTGTTGCAGAAATTGGAGATAAAGCATGGCATGACGTTTGCCAAATTCATTGACCTTTAATGAACTGATACTGAGAATGTATAATGAGGTTAGTATAAATGCACTTTTACTTCTGCTTGACAACAGCAGCACATTCATTTGAATTGTAAGCTCTGTCTTAAGTCGATACTTTAATGTAGTTACTGTAGATCTTATTTCCTCTATCTTTTTATGAAAAGATTCCTATGTTTCCCAATGCTTATCTATTGATGAAAGACAGAATTGTGTTCATTTGATGCTTGTAATGGCCCCTATAGCTAGTTAATACAATTTTCTTGTACATGTTCAATGACAATAAAGGGCTATTCTATTCTATAATAGCTGTGTATGCAAAAATAAACAAAACTTTTTTTCTTCCAAGGCAGTGTAGAGCACTTTCTTAAAGAGACATTTCATTCAGTGGATCCAGCAAAGTATTTTTTTTCTTTATTCCTCCTTTTCTTCCAGTATCAAAGATCAGACATATTGGTCCACTTTACTTCCATCTTTTCATTCATTTAAATAATTCATGAAGTTTGCAGAAATCATTTCAGGCAAAGAGCTTTTCAATTAAGGATTGAGTGCTTAGCAGTTTTTTTCATATTGACAGGAAAGTGCACCTTCTGGAGAAGAGTGTTTATGAAATGTCTCTTATTTCAACTTGAAACAGGCATTCATTATAGTCTAAGTGAGCGGTTCTACAGATGTCATCAAGATGAATAGTAGAAAAATGAGACAAAGAGACAGAGAAAAGGAAAAAAACACTTAAGATGAAGAAATCTGCAAGAGCTCTGGGAATGTGGCTCAAAACTGTGCTGTGTTTGGAGCAGATTCCTAATATGTGTGTGTTTTAAGGTTTGCAGGGATCTATCATTATGATATAGTAAATAGTTACTTTAGATGCTCCTTGAAGGACATATGCAGTGCAAGCAGCAGTAGGTTTTACTGGGTGAATTAAGCACAGTCAGATTTAGCTGTTTTGGTGTTCCAACTCTAGGACTATTTACTTAACAAAAGAAATTGGTTTGAAACTAATTTCTGCTACTTGTATCCACAAACTCACTCTTTTTGTCATTATCCAGGTGGAAATACAGTTCAGCCAGTAAATCAACAGCTTTGCTTTCACGCTTAACATTCTCGTCACCACAACAGATTAGTACAGCCTACTTGCATTCCATACTAATCTGTCTATCAATCTCCACTCTCCAATCACTCAAGAAGTGCCAAGACCCCAAGATACTTGAACTCCTCCACTTATAGCAGTAATTTGTCCTGGAATGGACACTCCCCTTTTCTTACTGAGAACCATGACCCATAGTTCCTAATTCTTATTCCCAGTGCTTCATTCTCAACTGCAAACCACCCCACAATCCTGGGGAACACAGATGAATGCCTTCTCCAAGTTCTCAAAACACATGTAGATTAGTTGGACAAACTGCCATGTAGCCTTGTATACTCTCGAGATGATAAAGACGTGGTTTCATGTTCTGGAAATCATGTTGTTCCTCCTGAATCCAAGGTTTGATTAATGGATGAACACTTTTCTCCAGTACCCTGGTAGAGAGGCCTTCCTCGGGAAGGTGAGAAGTATGATCCTTCTATCGTTGGTCCACATCCTCCACTCCCCCTTCATGAAAAAGAGAAGCACCACCCTACCCTTCCAATCCATTATTTGTTTAATTAGATAAATTACCTGCTATCAGCTCTTGCTAAAGACAGCTGTCAATAGTCAAACTGAAATCAAAGGTTTTCCTGAAGCTATTTGTCTTGGTTTTCCAACTTGTAGTTGTACTGCTTATTTATAAAACATTTGTGCAGATGTGAAACTGGTGATGCAGTGTGGCAAAGTGTCAGGTTCAGTGTGTAATGGAAGTGTGTGTCCGTTACCTTTGCGGTGGGGAGCCTGTCATGGCACCCTCCCAGAATTTCTGTTACCCCCACTTTGGGGGATGGAAAGGTTTGGTCCTCTGGTCCATCCCTGCGTTGCTGGCCCTGTCTGAATTCCACCTGTCCCAGTCAGTCACAACTTCGAACAGCTCGCACTGAGTGCTTGCACCAGGAGGCGGCTCAGCGCCAGGCTGCCCTGTGTCTTGTCTGTTGCTTTGGCGACGTACGTCAGGTGTACCTGGCCGATTAAGAGGAGACCAGCTGTTTGCTGCCTTCCTCTTCCCAGGATCCTGGGAAGCCCTGGTGTCCCACTGGGATGTGGAGGCCATTTGGCAGGCTTGTGCATCTTCAGGGCTTCCCCTCCCTTCTGGAGAGGGATGGGCACTTCTTGGGCCTTGTAGGGACCCTCCTCTCTTTCAGCCATTGTGCAGCAGCAATGTGGTTATCAGGGTGTGACCTTCACTAGGGTTATCGCCTGAATGTGGCAGCCAGCCCCTCTGTTGGGGTGCAGGTTCTGGGTGCCCCCCAGTGGCAGCCTTTGTGCTCTGGGTGGTGGCTTGCTCCTGTTATGATTCAGTGTTATGGATATTTTTTGTACTGTGTTTTTTGGTCTGCCACACCAGAGGGTGGCATAGTTTGTGTCCTGTGTTATTGCTGCTATGTGAGTTCCAGGTGGAGGCTGACCATTGGTGGAGGACTGGGAGAGGCCGGCTATAAATGAGGACCCTTCTCAACTGACACGCCCCCGCCTACTTCCTGTTCCCAACAAACTGTGCATGTGGCTGCGTGTGAATTTGTATTCTGGAAGCTTTTTCCGTGTTGTAAATAGTGTTGTATATAGATGTAAATAGTTGTCAATATTTAATTTTACTCGGTAGCTGTAGGGGTGAGAAGCCATTTTTCTTTGGGAACCTTTTCTCCTGTTTTTGGTTAGGGAGGCAGATAAGACACCTGTAATTTTCTTTTGGGGTTTTCTGTGAAGGTAAGCCAGCTGCATTTCATTTCTAGAGTTTTTTTTGGTTTGTTGTTTTGGCCATGCTCACCCTGACGCCCGCTACCTTTTGGGCCTTAATAAACTGACTGGCTGTTGTGAAATCCGTGGCAGTTGTCTTTTCGGTTCGTCTTCCTTGAGAGCAGGGAGTGTGGGGGCAGTTCTCCTTATTTTTATTTTCCTTATGTTGCACGCCGGGTTTCCCTGGGCTGGGGTGTAACACTCCGGTGTGGACCTTGAGTCCTGCTGTACTGGCTGAGGCCAGTCTTGTGTCGGGCAAACTAATGGCTTCCGCTCCTCCGGCTCGGCATTTGCATCTGCCGGCGGAGGAATAGCTTATAGAGGTATCCACGTGCCATGACCAACGAGGGGGTGATTCCCCATACATATGAAATATGTAATGAAGTGGCGAGATAGTCTCTTACTCAGAGAACCAAGTTTGCAAAGTAACCATACATTATTTTTTTCTTGGTTTAAAATATCTTCACTTCAATAGATAATAATAAAAATTTAATTATAAATATAGTCTATGTTGTGCTTCTAAGATGTAGGTTCAGAGAAAGGAAAAAATAATGATTACACTGTTCCTTACCTGTGATATACACTACCAGTCAAAGGTTTGGACACACCTTCTCATTTAATGGTTTTTCTTTAGTTTTATTACTTTAGTATGTATCTGCATTGTAGAAAGATATCAAATATGAAAAAAGAAATGAAATATGTAGCAAAGAAAAAATTGATAAATAACTAGTAGATGCTAAGGATACATTAATCTGAGTCACCAGCCTCAGAAATCGCAACTTAACAGCACCTCCAATTAAAGTCCAGATAAACGCCACACAGAGGTCCAGTAGCAGACACATCTCTACAGCCCATCCGGTTTGCGTTTAGTTGGACTATCATTTATTTTTCAACAGGACAATGACCCCAAACACACATTCAGGCTGTGTAAGGGCTATTTGACCAAGAAGGAGAGTGATGGAGTGCTCTGCCAGATGGCCTGGCCTCCACAGTCACCTGACCTAAACCTAGTCGAGATGGTTTGGGATAAAATGGACTGCAGACTAAAGGCAAAACAAGTACTGAGTGCATCTCTGGGAACTCCTTCAAGACTGTTGGAAAACTATTTCAGGTTACTACCTCATGAAGGTCATCGAGAGAATGCCAAGAGTGTGCCAAAAAGTAATCAAACCAAAGGGTGTCTATTGAACAATCTTAAATATAAAGGTTATTTCACACTTATTGTTTACTACATAATGATATTTGAGCTCAATTCCATTTGAGTTGTTTTTAAAGCTTATTTCATTTTTGTTTTGTGGGCAGACCACTGAAAAAGTTGTTCCATCCTTCTGCAGCAGATAAATATTTGCAATGGTTTGTGGAACTGCTTAAAGATGACAGGAAATGATGGTGACCTTCTATTGCAAAAATATACACTAGCCCAAACTGTGTCCAGAACAGAAAAAAAATGCATTGTACTTCTAACAGAACCTCTGCTCTTTGCTCAACAGCTTGCTAACACAAAGCTAGCCAAGAATCCAGAGTGATAATAGAGTTGTGAATACCAACCCCAGCCCAGCAACCAGAGCCAGATCTTCAACTGGTAACAAACTGATTAGTAAGGATTGTAGCCACCTGTTAGTGTTTCTACAGTAGAATCAGTGTTGTCTCTTTGAGCTGGTTTTTAGCTTTGCTTTTGTTGTCAGGTTTGTGTTAACATGTAAACACTAAAAGAAAGATTGTATGTGTTACCTCATTAGAAAAAGAGGTTTGTGTTGGTGTATGAGACTGTTGGCTAAAGTTTATATTGTTTACCAAGAATTATGTAACAATGCAAGTATTGTAATGAGTAGCATAACAAATTATTTCCTCTGGTGAGTAATTAAGTAATATACTGCATTACTTTAAAAAAAAAAACATGAATTATCTGTAATGCTTTTTTAATTACCTTTTTTCGAGTAATGGCTCCATTACTGTGATATTCTGTATATAGAATCAGCTGTGGTGGTCATATTCTTTTCTGTGTTCAAGCTGTGGAGGTGATTTTCTTTTCTGTGCACAATCACCGATCACCAGTTGTACTGATAAATATAGACAAAAATGCAAAATTGTAGAGTGACACAAAAAGCATGAGCTAAATGCATAAATGCATGACAAATGCAATCACAGCGACCCATGTGTGGAGAGACTTTGGAGGCAGGACTGAAATGTTACTCCTTCTACTCAAAGTTACCTACAGCACCTATAATGAACACCTGACCGTAAAGTGAGGTGTTTGCACTTAGTTATCAGTCAGAATTTTCAAGCTTTAACATTTGTATTTCAGAAACCTTACACAAGGTCCATGTCTTTTCTTTTCTTTCCCCCTGGTAAGTTTTCACAGTAACTACAACATTCTGGTACTGTGTCTGGGAAGTCACTGAGGGTAAGGATGAAATTCAACAAAAGGAGCAAGAAGGGTAAAATCAGATTTACAGATTTAGGTTTAGAAAAACATTTTGCACCGCACACTTTTAAATCCCAACTCTGGTTTTCTTACCAAACCTGTTATTAATTCAGGTAGATCTCCAACACAGTTTCATTGTCTGTAAAACTAAACCCATGGAATTAGAAGACATCACCTTTAAACATTATTCTTCATCCATAACAGAAAAAGAACCTAGAGATGGAAGAGAGCCTAGGGAGGTGGAGGTATACACTGCAGAGAAGAGGAATGAAATTCAGTGGAAACAAGACAGAATATGTGTGTAAATGAGAAGAAGACAGACAGAAAGGTCAGCATTGAAGGAGTAGAAGTAGATGAGTTTAGAGGTTCAGCCATACAATTTAACGAACAATGCACAAGAGAGGTAAGGAAGAGCACAGGCAGGGTCAAGTGGGTGTAGACGAGGATTGATTTGTGACAGAAAAGGAAAATTAACAAGACAGTAGTGAAACTTGCTAGATGCATGGTTTAAAGAAGGTTTGTTTTTCCTTCCCACTGTTGCCAAGTGTTTGCTTTATAGGCGCTATATAAATGAAATTGAATTTAATTGAATTGTTGTTATCAAGTGACTCATCTGATTGGTGAGCAAACCCCATTCTTGGTTTTCTGACTTGTTCAACTAGAATAAGGTCAACCTGGGTGTGATGTTGCAGCTCTGACTTCTAAAGTTCATGCAGCAGTACATTAGAAACAGAAATAACAGATTTCAGGGACACAGATGTTTTGTTCCTGTTACAAATGTAAAATTGGTCTTTGTATTGCATTGGGTTTATAAAACTTGAAGATGTACAATTTATACAGTTTTTTTAAATTATTATTTGTAGCATCAATTTGGTGTTCTGGGTTGCAGGAAAAGTGTGCTTATTTGTGGGTTTGGATGTAGTGGTATCCTGGATGTCCGTGTGTGTGTGTGTGTGTGTGTGTGTGTGTGTGTGTGTGTGTGTGTGTGTGTGTGTGTGTGTGTGTGTGTGTGTGTGTGTGTGTGTAGAAGGACAGTGACATCTGCTGTAAATACCACATTTAGATTTTTGATAATGGTGCCATTTTTACAACCTTCTTTCTCCCCTGTAATCAACTTCACTATCTGTCATGATTTTGATTGTTAAAGTTTGTCCATTTCATGTTTATTTACTGAGAAAAGTTTGTTGTTGCCAAAAACAATCTTAATTTATGGTTTTATACTGTCTACATTACATAACTCTTCACTGAGTCTCTGTCATGTTGACTTTAAGTTGTGATTGTTATTTGTCCTTGTACTTCCAGTATAGTACTCAATATGCATCTGCTGTGTTTTTTTGTAAGCTATTTTAATCATCTTGCATCTACCGTGTGCATTATATTAACGTACCCTTTTTTCACCAGGAGTGAATTTCGTTAATAACCCTTTGTAAAGAATGTTCGTCATTGCTTGATGAACACTGATTATTCGTTACATTTTTGCATATGCTAAAGAAACAGCTTCAGCTACGCTAGTGTATCTGTGTGTATCTGTTTGAGTGAAGATCTGTGTCGGTGTGTGTGTTCTGAACTTTGGATTTCTGAAGAGTGAAACTTTCCCTGCGATGCTAATTACTAGATTATCAGCCAATTTGTGCTGAGTGAATGTCTCAATATGAGTTAGTGTGAAGAATTGTGAGTGGAGGACACATTTGTTAGAATTCATATGTTTCTGTGAACCTAGTTATGTAAGGTGCAGACTTTATTTTGCTGTTTCTGGTTTAATTGTGGTAATTGTTTTGGGAGCTTGGGAGTGTTTTTCACCAAATACTACTCACATGCAATTTGAAAATTGTCTCACTTTAAGTTATATTTGTGAATTCCTCGTGCATGTTTATGCAAGTTTAGTGGTGCTCTTGATTACTTGCATTTTTGCTGTTCCAGTGTGACTTTCCAGGCAATATCAGGCTGTACTATAAAAGGCAAATTCACATGACGCAATCACAGTTCATTTTTTAATTTTAAATATCACAGTTTTAATATTAGCTTTACCATTGAAGAATTTTCAATCCTGTAAAATGTTTACATTTTAAGTGATGCATTGCTGTGTCCTAAATGTTGTGTAGACATCTGCCACCAGACAGACCATCTTTGTTCAAAAACACCATAACACTGTTAATCTAAGCCTGATCTTTTTGTTAATGCTGTAATTATTAGTTGTTGTCTTTTTTTTAAGGTGAAAAAATAAAATTGTGGCTACACACAACAGAAGTGAGCTTTCTCTGACCAGCATAGGGCAAGGAGTTCAGTCATACAGGAGGGGCTCAGAATAGAGCCTCGTCCACATTGAAGGGAGCCAGTTGTGGCGATCGTTTTTTGTGTTAGTTGTTCTGACCGTTCGTGAGACTGTATCTCTCAGCTGGCCTGGGAACACTTTGATGTTTTGTCTGATAAACTAGAGGAGATGGCTGACAAGAGGGAGGTCTGGTTTTCCCATCTTAGGCTGCTGCCATCGTGACCCAACTTTAGATAAGATAACTTTACATTCTTCCTTGTTGTCTTTTGGAGTATAACGTGCAATGTTCATAATGCACAGTTAATGATGCATGATTCAGTACTGAAAAATGTGTTATGGGTTTCAAATGCCTTTGTTCAGAGAGTTTTTGACACTGTCCTTTAAATGTTTATCAAATGTAACTTGATATTTGTTTGCTAGTTTTAGAATAGTCAGTCTAAATTTTTTCCTTGTTTACTCGACTGAGAAATGACTCACCAAGAAACAACCCTAATATAAAGTTGAAATGAAGAACACAGTAGTAAAATGAATTCTGGCACTCCAAATTTAACAAAGGGAGATGAATGACCAAAAAGATTTGAAGACAAAGCATCCAACAGCGTTCAAATAAATAACATTACCATCCATGAAATTTTAATGGTTAAATTTTAACAATGACAAAACTCTGCACTGAAACATTGGCTGTTGTCATTTTGCAGCATATCATTTAGGCAGTTTTGTGAGAACATAATCTGGAACTTCAAAGCTACACAATTATAAACGGAGCTATCCATGGTATTCAAATTACATTACAGGTGCACTTTTGTTCTTTCTCAAATACCAGAACTGTTAAAGCACTGTATGATTATTTTTAGGGCACAATAATAAACTGAGAACCCCACATTGTTTCTACAGTGTGGCTACCAGGTTGCCTTCCTATGATGATTTGCCCCCTTGTCACTTGATTGGGTCTTTAAACAAGCTCAATGAATACATCACACACTCTGACTTTAAGAACTGACTGTTCACACACTGTGCAATATATCCCAGAGCTGCCATGTGCTGTTGTAATGAGGTAATCAACATTATTTGCTTCATTTGCAAGTGGTCTTAAATGACAAGTGAGTTAGCAACAGGAAAACAGCAGGCAGGAATGAATTAATGAATGCAATGAGTGAACGGTGGCACCAAAAGCAGCATTAGCCAATCATATTAACTGACTGACATCAAGTTCAAGACTAAGAGCAACAATGACTCTGAATTCAAACACTGAAATAAAAAGACCCTGAAAAGGCGGTCGCTAAAAGGCACGCCGTCTGTTTACCTATCTGAAAATTGGCTTGTCACACTATACACTCATCTGTTCTTCTGCCTGATTCCCACTTGACTCTGTAATCAGACACATAAAATAAAATCTAATCATTAGAAATGAGAAAACAAGTCAGATGCAACCAGAGATACCACACTCCTCTGAAGAAAGAACTTGTTGCAACTTCTGTCTCTGGTGTAAATATGAATAAAAAGATTTTTTTTAAAAAGCAAAAAAGACAGTGTTCACAGTTGGGTTTGCTGATTTAACTTTTAAGAGATTATCGATTATAATGGAGACAAGCTGTTTTGGTTTCAAAAATACAATCTGTACTCATAAATTCATCAAGTCCATTTGCCTGACTCTGTTTGATCTGTAGAATTAAACTCTGCCAAAACTGATTTGTTCATCAGAACGAAATACTTGGATTTAATACTTTAAATCAAGAGGAATTGTTTCAGAGTGAAAAAAAAACGTAATGAAACGCATCAAAAATGCCCAATATACTTGAATTTAAATTCAGTACATTAAGTGTTTAGAACTTGCTGTTTATCAAAAACTGATTTAATACTTGTGAGATATCATCAGCTATAGACTATTTTCTTTTTTTTTTTTTCAAAATAAGAGTTGACAGTCGTTTAAAGGGGTTTTGAGAAAAACACTGATTAATCAGTCAACAGCCACTTTCTTAGGCACACCTTTTTAATTGCTCTTTATGACAAACACCGACTCGTCCAGGATCAGTGTGATTAGTAGCAACATTTCCTCATTGCAAGAAGGTCCTGGTTTTGAATCTGTCAGCGATAATCTGTGTGGCGCTGTGTCTGTCTGAGTTCTGTTGGGTACTATGGCTTCTTTCTACAGTCCAACAACAAACTAGTTAGGCCAATTGGTGAATCTAAATTTCCCAGTGTTCTAACTCTGAGTGTGAATAGTTGTCTGACTCCTTGTGTTAGCCCTTCGGTAGACTGTCCACAGTCTACCCCGCCTCTCACCCTATAGCAGCTGTGATAAGCTGTAAAAAAACAAAATGTTATAGTGAAATAGTTTTGTTTCTTTTCTCTTCAAAGAGTGAAGTCGTTTTGTTACTGTGGGAAAAAGTTTATAGAGACGCATACTTTACAGTTTAAAAAAGCAGATGCTTTCACAATGGGAACCCCTGGGTAGTCCCTGACAGTGAAATGACATTAGTATTGTAAACAAATGCATCCAATGTCACTTTCCTCCTTTCACAACAACCCATTATGTTTATAATACAAATGATAGATTTGTGACAATGACAGTTCTTTTGTAATGACTTTCTTCCTGTTTAGAAAAAAACAAACTACAGCTTGGGAAAGTGGTTGCTGACATGGCTTTAGGAGCATTTTGTGCAATACAGTTCGCCCACAGTAAATTAAAAAAGAATGAAAACCAAAAAAACCTATTTCTTGAACAGTGCTGATGCGTAAAGTGTTTTTCTTCATGTTTCTCTTCATCTCTTAAATGTAATTTCTATGAAATGATTACCACAATCAGGCAGGCTGTTACTAAAACATTTTTATTGTGAGTGTTCCAATTCTTGATTCATCTTGTCTAACCGTGTTTTTGAACTCAATGCCAAGATTTACTGAAGTTGTTCTGGCAGCATGTGGTGGCCCAACAACTTAATGAGACAACTTACGTTGTGTTCTCTTTGAATTAGTCAAGAACCTGCATCTGAACACTTTCCTTCCACATTTGGGATATTTATTGACTCGCCAGTATTTTTTTTTTTGTTCAGTTCTGTTCACATCTTCTTTCTCTACATGTTTATTCATCGTTATCCTCTTTTGTTTGTTCACTACTCGCTCAACAATCTTCTTTGTGTCTTTCTCAGCATCTTTATCTATGATATTTGTCTTATCATGGCTGGTCCCTGCTATGCGGTCATACTTGGCATCTACTCACTAAGCTTCTCTTCACCTCTGCTGAATAAGAGTGAGAGGAAAGACAAGATGCATTATACATGAATTGCAGGCTGGCAGACAGCACAGCACATGGCACTGATTTTACTGGGATGAGCCTGGGAGATTTCTATTAATTCTACTAAAGCATGCATGGTGTAGAAAGCACAGAAGAGAAATGAGAAGCTGCTGAAGAGCCGTGGGGCAGACCATTTGAGGAATCAGGGTTAAGGGCAGGCAAAGAGGGAGTTTGTTTGTTAAAATATTCAGGAAAATAAAATGACTACTGAAGTAGAGTACATGGTTTCGTGTGTATGTGCACCTTTACTGGAACATGCCTCTCCTTAGAAGCTTTTAACGTACTTGCTTTCATGTTTAAAGCTCCTAGTAGCTGCCCTTATCTATGTGTTCGGGGATGTGCTTTCCATACTAAGAGCTAGATGTACATATGTGTCTATATTGAAAGCAAGATAGGAAATTGGGTCCAAGCAAATCTTGCATAATGAGAGCCCAAAGTGGCCAACTGAGGTTCTTGTCACGTCTTCGTTGGCGTCACAGGGTGCACACACTTCTCTCAAACAAGACATACAAACAGCACACTAAGATAAGTACTTTAAGTCGCACACCGTCATGCAAATGTAATCACATTTTATAGCAGCTAGATTAAACATCATGGCTTTCAAGGTCGCTTATTAAATGATAGTTCTCAATGTTCATTTTGGCTCGTGAAGCTCATTTCTTTATTAAAATGGGAGTGGCATTGAAGCCCAGAGTGCTGAGTTAGTCTCAACACTGTGTCCAAAAAGAATATCTTGAAAATCTACAGCCAGCATAATATGCTATGGTGCCATCAGAATGCTGTGTTTCATCCCTTTGTGCTTTTAGGAGAACGATCACAATGGATCTTGTTCACTAAAGAACAAACAAACATAGAATACATGCTACCATTCCGCCTTCGCTGTGTCGTTGATGGAGTGTTGGTCTGAGTCCCGAAGCAATCGATCTGAAGTATTTCCCGATAGCTCTTCCATGGCCACAGTCACAGTGTCTCTGCATTGCCTACGCACAGTAAAGCAAACAGCAATTGATTCTCTTCCTCCTATCAGTGAGACATTTCATTTACTGGAACAAAGCCACTTGTGCTTTTGTTGTTGTATTTACTGGGCAGAGTGACAGGAATAAATATGTCTAGCCAGACCTGCCAACCTTGAAGAAAGCCTAGGAGAAAACATTTTCAGCTCAACGTGTAGCCAAAAAACAGACTCGTTTAATAATATTAGAAATCTAAATCTGAACTCTGCATCTGCAAATAAAGTGTCATTTTTACAGCAGTCTGGCGGTAACATGTTTAATTAAATAATAAAGCAGGAAATTGGGCAAACTAAAAAGTACAATAGTTGAAAGCTGCTATCTAATGTTCAGTGGCACATGGTACATGTTTTTTTTTTTTTGTTTGTTTGTTAAGGTGACACTGTGACACTATTGCAAAAATCAAGTGTTAGTAGCACTTACATCTTGCAGCTTTGCAGAGTTGGCTTCTGTGGGGAAAGGTTTCACTAGAACACTCCACACACCATCTTTGGCAGTCATGGTAGGCTTTATGTTCATGAGAAAACTCAGCGTATCAATGCTATAGCTGGCACGATAAACCATTTTCTAGTGCTGTCAGTGTTAATCTCGGTAAAATGATGTTATCGCCATAACCGTATTAACGCGGCAAATCTCTGTTAGCGAGATAACACAGATCGCCCCGTGCGTGGGGCTGCACGACGCTAACGCGTTGACGAGCTAACAGTGCTAACGAGCTAACCGCGCTAATGCGTTGACGAGCTGACCGCGCTAACCTGTTGATGCCGTGCAGCCCCACGCACAGGGCGATCTGCGTTAACTCGCTAACGACGATTTGCCACGTTAATGCGGTTATGGCGATAACGTCATTTTAATGAGATTAACACTGACAGCATTATTTTCTCTTTGGTGTTGATGTTCAAACTCTTCAGAGACATCCATAAATCATCCACTGTCAGTGCCAGGAAAACTGCCTACAAAATGCCCTGTAGTCTGTTACATATTCTCTTACTTCAGGTTCTAGAGCTTTTCTAATCACCGTGTTTTTGGTGTTAGTGTTTTTGCATTAATTATAGGTGGAGGAATTAGAAGGATGATTTTAGAAGTTTAGTTTAGACTTAAATGATTAATCATGCGATTAGGGCTGCTCAGAGAAGCAGAACACAATAGAAAAAACAAAACAAAAAACAACTTATCTAACAACTCAGGACTTAACCACAAACTAATGAGCAGCTTCAAGGATAACAGTATAGTAAACAAAGCTCAGTGTTTCTTCATATCTCATTGCATTTTAATTTCTTAGTCTGTTTGTCACATGTAAAAAAAACAGCCCCAAATGTGTCGTTATATCCTAAACGTGCTGGGAGCTTTAATTTTTAGCAACTGGGTAAACACTGTATTTGTATTTCAGGTTTATACACATTTTGTGCTCTGAACAGCTGCATGGCGAAACTGCTGTTGCTGATAATGAAAGAGCGCGTCACCTACTGCAACACAGTGGCTCACTGATGGGCTTTTAATAGTTCTTGTACAATAATGGAAGTCTAAAGCATACAGGATTACTGTAAGCTATATCAGTGGTCGTAATGTGCAGGCACCGCTTTTCAGTAAGATCAGTTCATCGTTTTTTCTTTTAATAAAGAAGCAAATATTTGCATATCACCACACTTTTAAGTTCTCTGCTCGTACATCTACAGAACAAACTGGAGTGGTGTATTACATTATGCACCATAGGTGTGGGATGCGAATCAGCTATAACCTTGGGCTACAGAGTAAATGAGCACCAGAATGATAAGAGAGAGTCGATGAACACCAAACCAGAATCAAAGCATCATCTTGGAAGATGTCAAAGTCATAAAACCAGGGGAAGACATAAGGGTAGGTGTAAAACCCCCTTGGTCCAGCGCCCTACCCATCACATTGTAACATACTGCATTCCCCCTTTAGTGTGATTTTCTGACGTGCAATGTAGTAGTGCAGATACCACATTTTGCCAAAAAAGGAAGAGTTACAATCAACAGAATTAGTCTGCATGAGTGATTTCTATCCAGAAGAAAGCAGTTCAACTTCTGTGTTGATTCTTTACTTTGTTAGATTCACGAAAACATGAAAAAACTTAATTAACATCACATATCAGGGTGTGCAGCCCCTAGGAGGTCTATTTAAGATTCTGAGAGCTTTTTACTAGGTACCCTGGGTTACCTTCTGCATTACAATTAATTCATTTGTGACCGATGAAACCACAGGCCAGGGTGGATTTTCTAAAACAATTCAGCAATAAGAGAGTGAGGGAAAACAATACAATCTAAAAAAACCCCCAAAAAACCAAACTATATTTGATAAAATCTAGTAATTTTGAATAATTCTTAAGAAAAAAATACTTGCATATTGTTCTTCAGTATCAAGTTTCCCCCAAACGCCCCACTAAAAACATTACTACTACTAATTGGAGCATATTTCTTATGTAGACCAACAGGTGTGTTCACAGCATTTTGACATAACATGATAGGGAAAGTAGAGGTGTAATTAATAGTATTAATATTGCGTGTGTAATACAGCTTTGCAGCAGTAAGTTGAGATGTATCAGCTCCAGGTTCTGGATATGCTGTCTGGTGGCTTGCAAAATTAGGCTACTTAAAAACAACACACTTTATCAATAACTAGTGTTGTGTATAACATGTTACTGTTATCACATTACATTTTTAACACAGTAATGTAATCAATTGTTTGCATGATGGGCAGATCAATCAAAGCATACTGTTTTCTTCCTGCATTTGCGCTACTATCATTTCATTTCATGTGCAAGGAGAGGAAAAATGGTTAAGAAGTCTTTAAGTTATGAGGGGTGGAGATGTGGCCATTACTTTTATTATTCTTGCATGAAAACACATGAGCTTGGTGGGAAACTATAAACTGTGTCCAGGAAAGAAACAACAGCATTAAACAAACAGCAGCTAGAGTCTGATCTTCAATAGATAACAAAGGCACTGATGAGCAGTCGGGCTTGTAGCTCTGTAGCCTCTATTTTTATGTACCAACACATTTCTACAATAGAACTGTGGCTGCAATCAATTTCAAATTGGGTTGATTTTCAATTTTGCTTTGTTTTGTCAACTTTGTGTTCATCCTTGAACACTTAAAAAATGTCTTATGCACTGATTAGGATAGGGATTGTGTCAGTGTGTGTGAGTGTAACCTCGGACATGTAATGGAGAAACACAAAAGTCATTTAAAGAGTATGTCTTGATGCATATCCAGTCATCCAGGTAAGGAAAGTTGATTCAGTTCATCTGGAAGTACTGTTTTCACTTGTAAACAGTACATTTGCATAATGACTGAAACTAGCACCTTTGACTAACAGTGGGCTGTGAGGTCTGTTTCATGGTCATTAATGCGCAAATTGTCATGACCATTGATCAGTCACTATTGATCAATGACCACCGATCAATGGCCATGAGTATCATTCACAGGGAGTTTGGAAATGGCTGCAATCACAGAATTAATGAAAGATATACTCTTAGGCCTCCTCAGCTCAGAGATGGTCTTTTCAGCATTCACTATATTATTCTGTTTGTGCTGGGTGGCCCACCAAGTGGTCCAACCCAAGAATCCCCGAGGATTGGCCCCATTGTTAGTCAGTAGTGCAGGTGTCAGTCATTATGTAAATGTACTGTTTACTGTTAAACTTGCAGTCAGCTGAGACTGAAGAATTTAGTTCGATCAGTGACAAAACATTTCTTCCACTGAAAATGCCACGTGCAGATGAACAGAATCAACGTTTGATATGGTAGTGTAACAGATTACGCTCTCTGAGTAATTAAGTAATGTAATAGATGTAATTCATTATTTGATCTCTTTACGTGCCAAGTGATGTATAATTTATTACTTTTTTTGTAATTTTTTTTTTACACTTCCTTTCCTCCTTTAACACATCAAAATGTCTGCTATTAAAGTTAAATTCTTAGCACCTATTTTTCATGGGGAACTAATAATTTGAAGAGAAGACAGAAGTTATGCAAATTGGTGATTAACTGTGTAGTTGTTCATTTTTAGTTAACACATAATTTGTGACACAATTAACACTGGTTGTCATGGAGGGCTGTGATACTGTTTTGGTGTGTGAGGGCTGCTTTTTGTAATGCTGAGATCTTCTGTGTGAGTCCTTTTATTTATTTATTTTTTAAACAACTTTCTCTACCTTGAGCCATTTCAGACACAAGAACATAGTTCTTTCAAAATAAAATGGCATTACATCTGTTTTTACACACAAAATAAGAACCTTTGAAAAGCAGCAGCTCAAGCAAGGTACTGACATTATAAAAGGTACATTTAAGCCCTGCCAAGGTGCATTAAGCAAAGAGGAGCATTTTCATCGACAGACTAAAGGTCAATAAGGGGACATGGAGTGGATCCAAAGTGCCTCCCACTCTTTTGCCATGGCGGTCACAGTGGAAGACAAACTGTGGTGCTAGCTATCAGTGCACACCCACTAGCGATCGGTTGCTAAAGATCAATGTGAACTACTCCTACTCGCTCCATGAAAAGTCCATAAAGGTGACGGGCTGCTGAGGGTGGTTGCCAAGTCTTTAGAAACTAAATGATCAAATTAATCAAAAAAAAAAGAAAAAAGAAAAAAAAAAAAAAAACAGGAAGAAGAGGAAACTGCATCTTGGCTGACATTATTCATCTATTTTGTGGGCACACACACAGAATCTTAAAGCTCAGTAAAAAACAATATCCTGTTGTTGTCTGAAAATGTTTTGTCTTCTTTTTAACATGCTGCTAATCTAATATACTGTTTCTACATATTTGACACAGGAACTGAGTCACTTGCTTTGAATTAAATTGAATTAAACTGAAACTGTTGTCACTCACTCCTACAGACCCCGACTCGCTGGTGATCATTTTCTTCATGAGTTAGAAATGGCAAAGGGAGAAAGTGAAAAGGCGGCAGAGCACTCCCAGCCAGTGGACCATTACATTTATCTATATCATGAATGTAGTTCTTTGAGTGACAAATAGAACGGACAGAATACAAGGGGTATAAAGTGTATGATCGAGAAGGATAAACAGAGTGGGAGGAATAGAACAAAAGATAGGGGAAGACAAGTGAGACGAAACCGTGAGAATTTAGAAAATATGACAAAGGAGAGGCCAGATGTACTTAGTTAAAGGTCACTTAATAGTAGCAAAATACTGTATAAAAATGCACAGATGTGGAAGTGTCCAGTCCTGTCACAGTCTGGCTGAGGCAGACTGTATGGAGTGAAGAAGGTGGACACGTGCAGACACGCGAAATAACAAAACTGGGTGAGCTAAACATAACAAAACCCTGGAACATGGACGTAGATATAGAGACCTGGCATGAATGCATAATCTTGCAGACATGGCATGACATGGAGACAAGGTAGAATAACAGACGCTCAGACAAGGAATGAATGAACACACAGACTAAAAGCACATAGGAGGTGATCAGGGGAAGTGTAAACACATGGGGAAACAGCTGACACAAATGAACACAACAACATCACAGTGGAAGAGTAAAACTAAACACAATGAACATAGACACACGAGACCGCTTCAAAATAAAACAGGAAACATGAGACGCAGTTATGACAATACAAACTTGACAACCTGAAACCACAGACAAGAAATACATAAGAAATGCATAACCAGAAGACGCAAGTGAAACATAACTAGATTAAACTTGAGGCAACTAAATAATGAACCTAGAACTTAACATTATCTTCAAAATACAAGAAAAAAGATCAAAAACCAAATGAAAGCGCTGGGTCACAGATCCAGCCCCTGATAAGTCCTGTGTTGGATAAACAAAAACACACACAAGATCCATAAGTGGTTAAGTGTTACATTGCAACTTCCCAGTGCCTCAAAACATCCCATCTATGTCAGCTTTGCTGATCTTTTATAACACTTGTCTCATCCAGTATAATGACTTATAATGCGTGAAGGCACAACTCCAAAAGACAATTTTGTTATTCTGTCAGTCCAGCAGTATCTGACAGAAAAGGAATCGGCTATTTGACACTAACTTGGAATGATCTGATTGTTTCAGCACAAAGTAGACTATGCATCACATCATGGCTGAAAAATCCTTCAAAGAGAAAGTTGTGACAGTGTCCAGGATGTTAACTGGCTGTCTGCTGGATGTCCTTCATGGACATCTGCTGAATACACGCATGGATTTTATGACAAAGGCTTTTGAAAATGGTTTTACTCAAGAGTATGAACAATAACAATAACTGAAGTCCTTAAATTAAGTACTGAAAAAGTAAAGTGCTGAAGACTTAATAAGCTAACCAACCATTATGGAGCGTATTGTCATTGCTGGTGCCGTTTTTCCATTTTTAGGTACGCTAGTGTCTTGGCGCTGCTTATTACGGTTAAACTGAGTCAATACCTCAACTCCCTCATTTCACTTCACATCATACTCGACAGCTTTATTTGTGCCGGTGAACCACAACACTTAAATATAAATCAAATTAAATTCCTCTCACCAACACATTTCCCGTCTCTGCAGTGCAGAAAAGTGCGCTGAATTGTTTGCAACTGTTATTTGTGGTGAGTAAGTGGTGGTGCCAGGATTCAGGAGTGTCTGGTTTATCTTTTCTTGATATTGAGACTGGGTCATTTTTTTCCTCATATTAACAAGGCTAATTGGAAAAAAAATATCATCATCGTTGTCATTTTAAATCCAAAATAACATCAAAGAGCATTCAGGAATTTCAGAACAGACCATTGGCAATTCTTTAACAACATCTCATAATACCACAGATGAATGAACAAGCACAATGTTGGTTTTTATTACATTTTTGTCTGTAAAACGGTTGGAGTGAACATGACTGCTGTGACTGGAGACATGGCATTGGCTGCCACTTGGATACAGTCTGCCTTCTCCAATCTCACCTGGCACATCACCACCACCTGCAAATATGGATTAAATTTACAGTCTTAAAATAAAGTCAGTGACAGCTCTCACACAGTCTCACACTGTGCTGAATCTTCATTACAAGTGTTTTATTGTAATGTGGGACAAATTAAGCATAAAAGCTGAATTCTCAAATGTTATCCCAGAGTGGGAAATACTGCTGTTTAACATGATTATCAGGAAAGTTGTTGCCCAATCAGTCTGATTGCTGTGAACATATGAATGCTGCGATGGCACTCTCACGCAGTGCTGCTTGATGGCTGTACTGTGACTGCCAACAACTGCTGACAGCTGACCGTGACAAGAAAAAAATGGATCAATCATTGATCGATGACTACTTTTTTATACATAAACATCAACAAAGTACTTTGCATTGGCAGTTTATGGTTGAATGTGGGTGTTCAGAGGGCCATCTACACCACCTTTGAATGACAAACACTGCATTCATGTGTGCATCCCTGCATTTTACAAATCTGAGTTTTTTGTGTGCACACCATTTTTGGGTTTTGTTCTCACGCACACTTGTTACAGGGATCCTACACACTCTTTGATGAATGAGAACCCTGAACTATGTGGCATGTGGTTGTGTGCCTGCCCACAGTGCATTGAAAAATCTTTTTTGGACACGCCAAGAGAATTGTAACACACTATTCATCCTACTTGAAAAATCTGGCTCCTCACAACTTTATCAAAGTATTGGATTGCACCTCCATAATCACTATTTCGATATTTGAAAATGCAAGTCTGATAGGACCTCTGTTGGAGGTAGAATCAACATCCATTTGTCCCATTAACAAGCTCCAGTTTTTATTGTAAACCACAACCATTGCTGAGAGAGTGCATAGGTGCTTCCCTGGCAAATATAATTTCAATCTATGAGCAGCAGGACCATGAGGCCTTATGTTAAACATGCTTTAAGCATTTGGCAGAGTGGTTTGTAGTATTTGGTTTATAGCACTGGCAAGAAAACATCAAGTAAAAAAAAAAAAAAAAAAGAATGTGATGCATGAGTGATGGGACATTAATAGCAGGAAAATGCAAGAGGCTTGTGAAAATGACTGTTTAAGTACCAATAAAGTAGTCCTGACAGGTAATTTGGCAGCCCAGCCCAGCAAACTATGTGTGTAAATCAGATCATATAAAAGCTTAACAGGGACACACACACTTTTACACCTACACGCACAGACCAGAACATGAAAACAGGCACATTATGAAAAACTCAATTTTTAGAATTAAATTTTGGTCAAAAATTAATGTTATTTTAGATATGGTGTACTGATTTTCAAAAACCATGCATCTCTTAGAAATCTAACAGCATGTGTAATTACTAGTTGCTAAGAAACCAAGACCTTCATCTGCTACTTATGGTTTATCAAATTTAGACTGTATAAAGTGTTGCAGATGAAAAATCAACTGAAAAAACATCAGCTGTAAAATAGTTATGTATTGTACCTGTTTAGAGTATAAAATTCTCATCTATAACAAACAATACCAGACCTACAGAAGTGTAATACATTGAGAGGTTTTCTGACTCAACAATATAATTATCTTGGAAAATTTCAAGAAAAAAAAAAAAAATCCAAATTAATTGTCAAAATTTATTTCAAAATCCTGCAAAGACCTGCATAAAGTACGACTGACAACTATTTCTAAGCAGCCTGACCCTCCAATATTATCACTGATATTACTCCCAAACAAATTAAAACTGGATAAGCAAGGGGGCGTAATTCCTTCATTCCATATTTTTAACTGCTTATCCAGTTCAGGATTGTGGTAGGGGGTGGGAAGCGATTAAGGGGTTATTATGGTTAAATTTTCAGATCCCTCAGAGCAGATTTTTAAATAAAAAGTTTTCTTCAAATTCTTAGATAATTGTCTCATCATTTGAGAAATAGCAGAGAGGTATTTACCAAAACCTTCCCCATTAAGAGGAGACTAATTGCAGCCTAGAGAACAATCCATTTCATCAGAAATGAACTAAATGGAAGGGCAACAACCTGGCAACAGGTCTTATGAGTGATGGATCTATACTCAAAAGTTTTGGTTCAACTCGTCAGTATAAACAGAGAAGGTCAGGGGAGAAGCAAGACAAGGTGAGTTCAATTCAGTCAGTGGTGTTAGGGATCTTGTCAAAACTGATGAAATTATGAATGCAGAAAAGCACCATCAGATTTTGATCCAGGATGCAGTACCATGTGGGAAGTGTCTGATTGTCAACAGATTCATTTTTCAGCATGACAGTGATCCCAAACACACAGGCATACCTGGATAAAAAACATACAATGGAACAAAATCAATCATGTGTTGGGTTTCCCAGAGCAAAGACCTCAACATTATTGAAGCAGTGTGGTTTCATTTCGATAGAGAATGGAACAAAAAGCAGCCAAATCCCAAAGAGGACCTTTGAATGTCCTTCAAAAAGCCTGGAGAACTATTCCTGAAGACTACTTAAAGAAATTACAAGAAAGCTTGTCTAAGACAGTTCTGGCTGTGAAGTAGAATAAATGTTGTCATCGCAAATATTAACTTTTAAGCTCATTAGAATTGTAGAAACTTGCCTCATAGACTGTATTTCTATGTATTTTGCGCGTTTGTAGCAAAATATAAGTAAATGAGGGGAGAGTCAACACTTTTACACATGTACATATGCATACTGTATGAATATTTTGTCAATGTTTGAAAAAAAAACTCATTTATGCTATATATTTGTCTACTCCTCATACCTGTACACGCAGATAATACATGCCCCCATTGTACACAAACGCATCTTTCCTTCTGACGCATGTTTACTCACCCTGCTTCATTAATCACTGCTGCTGGTGTCATGACAGCAGGGCACAGAAGGGTCTGTGACATTGTCTCACCTCTTCTTCTCCACCTTCTCAGGAATAAAAATATGCCTTCCATCTGATTCACTGTCTCCCCACAGCACATACATAATTTTGAACATACAAATGAAACCAATTCAATGGTTGCAGGTGTAATGGATGATTTCTGTGGTTCCATCACATCTTAAATGTCTCACACTTTGTAAAATTACCTCATATAATGCAGAATTTCAGTGAAACTAAGGAAACTTAATTAATGCAGGTAGTGCTTACCTACTGTGCCATGTTGCTATGGAAAACAAAAATCTGACTTTATAAACTGGTCCTCACTAATACAGGAAACTGACAATACAGATTCATTTGTGGCCGTTTTCTATTTGTAATGTAATTCTTTATATGCCAATTAGATGTTTTTAGTTTTTAACTGGTTCTACAAACCAGCTTACTTTGATGATTTATTTAAATATTTAGTTAGAATATACAGTATATAAGAAGGAGATGAAGTAGATATAAAGTTGACAATTTAAGGCAAATAAGCAGGAGGTAAAAAATCCAGCTGGTCCATATTTGTGTCTTTTTGCCCATGGGCATATTTCTGCTGTTCTGCTGTTTTTGCATTGTGGCAGAGTTCATTATCCTGCAGGGGAAGGCTTCAGCTGTTGGGTCGTATTGTTGACTTGTGTGGTGGTGTGTTCTTGGTTTTAACAATATTTAGCAGGGTTCATGAGTCAGAGTAATATCCACATGAAGACTAACGCTAGCAGAATTTTTGCCTTTTAATGACACGATCATTACAGTGGCCCTTTAATTATTCTTACATCATTAAGCTACTTACCTAAAACTATGTGTACTGCGTTTTAGAGATGTCATCAGAACTGATGCAAAAATTCTAAAAACATAAGCGTACTTGATTCAGTACTTTTTTCATCTTTTTTCATCGCAGGAACTGTTATCATTAAAGTAGCAGCTGGCAATTATGACTAATAATAAAACAATAACATTAATTTTGGAGCTAGTCAACAAACAGTCCTGCCTGTTTGAGTGTTAATAGAAAGTGTTAATTTGACAGGATAACACAATTATTTCTGTCTAAAAGTACTATGTTTTTTTTTGGTTATATTTTGTTGTTTGTTGTTCTCCCATATTCCCAGACTGGAGTTCAGTAAAGTCTACCAGCAACCACACAGAAATAGCGGTAACCTAATTTACCAGCTATTTTTTGTTAGCTACACAAATATGGTGCCAAGTTATCAGAAGCACAGGAAATAAACAGGGTTGTAGCTGAATTCATTTGCTGTATTGTTATAATTTTCTTTTCTTTCTTCTCTTTTTAAAAAAAGTCTCTTTTTTTAACCCTGTAGTACTGACATTGAGTTTTTCCTTGAGTTGTTATAGTCTCCTTTATGATCACCAGTGATCTCCATTTCCATATCGCTGCACCAACTATGGTAGGGTAGTTTGGTAGTTTCTGACTCTGTGATTGGATCTGGTTTTGCCCTGGACTCTACCTAACTGTCTTCTGTGCAGAAACATCCCACCTTTGTGGGTTATAAGAGAGACATTGCTGGAGGAAAAAAAAAACTTTTGAGATTACTGTTTAGAGGTTTTCCTGACCCCCAAACTGTCATGGTCTGGGTGCCAGTGGTTTTCCACAGAGCTGGTAGTTCCACCTCTGGGACGAGCCACCGTGTTCCTGCTCATTGCTCTCACCTGTGGGTAATTAAGCTGTCGACTTATAAGGCCAGCGCTCTCAACTTCTCTTCGCCAGATTCTCAGCTAACCACTCTACTCACCAGATTACCAGACGCAAAGCCTCACCATAGAACCTGCATCCGGATACTGGACCTCTCTGCAGTCGTCATAGTCACGGTTTTTGCTCACTCCACGTACCTGCCTGCCTCCTGCCTCAACGTCATCCAGACCAATCACCCCTCCACGCTACTGATTCAGCTGCTGCAATGACTCTGACCTTTCCCCGGGACCCTGCCATCCAGTCTGACTCTCCCTTTGGCCCAAAATCACAGAACTGCAGTTTCCACAGTTGAAACCTCACTTGTTGTTTGCATGGCTCAGGTCGCATAAGGGCTCCATAGTTTTGGCTTTGTTCATAGCACAAGTTTAAACTCACGGCTCTGTTCTCTAGCCTTGTTGCATACACTTGTTTTGTAAGTAAACTTTGTTACTTAAACGTTCCTTTTGCTCCATCTGTGTCCTGCATTTGAGTCCTTTACTCTCGAGCCGTCCACGGCCGTGACACAAACTGCAGCGCAGGAAATACCAACTCACTGTTTCATTGATTTAATTGTAAGACTTCAATAAATGTGTAAACTTTTACTCTTGTGTCCTGCGGTTGAGCCCAGATCTGGTTTGGATCCTCGACATGAGTATTGAGTGTTGAAATTCTAGTATCATGACAACCCTGTTAAGTTTTTCCATGCAAGTTCCACACCTGAAGATTTACTGTTTGCAGTTAAAGCACACTGAAAAATAAACGTCATGCAAATAAAGACAGCCAGCATCTTTATTGCACTGATGTTCATCCCATGCTGCATTTCAAAAGTTACTGTGGGGTCAGCGCAGTTGTTGAAAGGAGCATAAAATGTAATCAGACTAGTCATATAGGTATTAGAAGTGGAGAGACCACAAACCCCCAGGCAGGCAAAGTAACTGCTTTATAGAAAGAAACTATTATGGAATGAAAACCATTACAGAAATTTAATTAGAATTTCTGGAATGTAACCTTCGTCATTACCGTTTAGGCTTTGAAGCCACTTTTTTCACCTATATCCTGTTTTTTTTTTCTTCTTATCACAAGTATTCACATTGCTTGGACGTAACTTTTGTAGCTATTTCCTCCCTGTGGAATGCATCTCTGCTCCTGTATTAGCTATTAACATTGACCCCTCCACACTTGTGCATTGAAATGAAAAGTTCTGGATACGTCAGCTTTTGAGTCCCCTTCTGTCTTTCCATAAAACTTTTCTATTTCTCCTCACCATGAGATGAAAACAGCAACTTAACTATAGTCTAGTGACTGAGATGTTTTGTTCTCCTCTTGTTCATTCTGTCTCAATGTGTATCTCATTCAATTAATGTTTTCATTTTGCTTTTCTGTTGTTGTAAAATTGATATTTTTTCTGTGTAGCTTGTTTTGAATCATGCAATAAAGATTATTGAAGTTGCTTTTAGAACAAACCAATACAGTAATTTCAGGTGACTTTGTCTAGCCCGATTCCTTCAGTGATTATCAATGCAGCTGGCACAGGCCTCCACCCTCTCCCCCATTTTTGCATAAATATCTACATCAGCAGCAGTGGGGGCCAAGTGATGCACAGAAGTTTGATTTTTCTTTAGGAAAGTGTATGAACTTAGGAAATTCTGTGAGGCGAAACAAGTGAATTAATAAAACAAAGAGGACACTGGCATTGTGCTGTTGTACAAATAGACTACCACAGTTACAGTTGCATTTATATAGAACTGTAACAGCTAACACAGAGGCAGCTCACACACTTGTTTAGAGAGTCATTTTTATAGTATATTATATTTTGGGGGATTCAAAACATTTAAAAGTTAATCGGCTACTTCTCTTAATGTCTTTGTAAATTAAAGATTTGGGGCTTACTACTGTTGGTTCCCTGAAAAAGCTGGCATGATCTCAAGTCCGTAGATCTTTCAAGAGATTTTAACAAAAGTTTACATATTTCTTAAAATGGTCTTGCCATTTTCCTCCATAATACAGCTCTGAATAGAGGTGTAATTTGTGCAAAGCTGTGCATCATTTTTTCTTTTCTGTTTTGCTTCTAAGATTTTCAAAAAAGAACTAACACAAGGATTACTAACCTGCAGGTGGTCTAACAAACTATCAGAAAACAAAGCTACCCTAGCATTAGATGTTCTAGGGTAGCTGGATGATGCAGCATCAATTGACAGGACCATCTAATGACTGAATGTGCAAATGACCCTTAAAAGAGCAGCTTTATTTAGTAATGTGTGTTTCAGGTGAGGCAGCACAGTTACCGCCAGAGCTTCTGTTAGAAAGAAATGCCAAAATATGAATCTTATTTTTCCATCTTATTTTCCATCTCTTATCCCACAGCCCCTATGTGCTGTGCAGTGAGGCTTCTGTCTGTTTTTAGGAGGGTTTTTTTTTTTTTGCATAGTTTTACCTGTCTATGAGTGATTGAGGATTACTTGCTGTCAGAGGTATGAAATCCACATGTGGAGGAATGGGCACATCTCCTTTTCATTTATTCATCCTTTCTGCCCACCGTCTTTCCTCTAATGTACAAAACAAAACAACAGTGAGACTTAGAGCACCATCACAAAGGTTATTAAAGAAAAAGAAAGCTTTGCCCCCGAGGCAAAGAGCAAACAAGAGAGTTTAATAATGAATGATAGTGAGGAGCGTGTCAAAGTAAATTCAGTCTATTGAGCAATACTCTGTGAAATGTTTCACTGTCAGCAACATTCCCTGCAACTGTTACAGAAAACACAGATACAATGGTTTTCAAAAAATGCTCAGATGACTCTTACCATCTGTCGGAATTGCTTTTGTGTCATCCACCTTTGTAATTCCCCAGCTGTCAGGGAGGAATGCTACCACAGTTGCCTAAGTGGATGTGTCACTATCTACCAATTATTCCAGTCATTTGTGCTCATCACTTGCTTTGTCCCTGCGGTTAAGCCTTGGGTGTTACTTACTTTTCTTAAAAAATATATGTAAATAAAAAAAATTATCCCGCTCCCTGCAGTGAACATCTTGTTAATTCTGTCAATTAAGTTGTGATCCCTGCTCTTCGAACCGATCCTACAAGCACAAGTGCTCATTGTACACATGTACTGTCACACTACTGCAAATCCTGATCGTGTTCCTTTATGCCTGGCTTCCACAACTTTACTACTTCATTTGCTCTAAAAAGTCTGCAATGATTATATGAGTATGTTGTGTGTCCCCTTTGAGAAAAATAATAAAGAAAAGACGAAATCAGATATTTAGATTACTTTTTTTTTTTTAATACTAATTTTGTTCGGGACTCTTCAAATTGTCAGCTCGACAGAAGCTGCTGTGGCAATCCTGCCTTTTACGTACTGTTGTTAAAACTGCCGCCAGTGGTATTAATACCAAGTGATTACAAGAAATAATAACCAACACCAGCAGAACTAACACCTCCTTCACTTTGATGCCAGTTTTCAGCTCTGTTGTTTTAATCTATCTCTATTGCATTAAATGATATTCAGTGGTTCTCAGAGAATCAAACAATTAAATACAAATGACCAACTAAGGCAAGCTACGTAACAGGAAGCATTAACACCTGCTTGATGAAGGTCAGAGTTGAAATCCCTCACAAATTGTGTAAACATTTCACTTTGTTAGTAATTTTTGCAAGATATTCTGCAAGTAGACATGTGTAAACATTAAAAAATAAAAGAAATGGCTAACCTAGTTAACGTATAATTTATCAAAACTTATGTCAAAAATTTTAAATTAGTATTGACAAGATGCATGAAGCAACATATTGTTCTATACGGCAGCAGAGAAAACTCTAACAAGTCTTATAAACAGTGTTTAGATCGGTTCCATCAGATAACACCAAAAGGTATTGTGTGGGCAGCGTGTTTGCAGAGGAGCAGAAGCAGCTCTGGTTCTGTAACTGTGTTTACACAAGATGCATTGCGGCAGAGTGTTCAGCTGTACTGTAGGTCACCTGCATTTAAAGGCCAAAATGTAATTACTGTGATTATGTGCTTAAAATGCATGAAAATATAATCCGTTCATGGGTGCATGATGTGAGTAAAACTGGAGTGAACAACTGAAAAACACAGTTGAAACAGTTTCACAGACACAGCACAACTTTGTTCCGAGCAAAATAATTCTGATATTAGCCATCTAGTGGTGGGAAAGTCTCTTGTTGGTTATCTTGACAAAAGTAAAAGCTTGAGGGAAAGTGGCAGACAATGCAGGGCTTTTGCACTGACTTCCCTGTGTTTTTTTGTCCTCTTGGGCAATCAAGCTCTGGTCTTTATGGAGCGCCACAGGGGGTGGCTTCCCTAAGGAGCTGCTGTGAATCACTCATAATAAGGCAGCCATTTTGAGAGAACATATAAAAAGCCATTTCTCCCTCCGTTTCTCTATAGTCCCATGCTGAAGATCCGATTCTCTCTTAATCTTTCCCTCTCATTTGCTGCACTTCACCACATTATTATTAGCAAGCCTTTGGGAGCATTAATTGCACTCATTGGGAGAGGCTGCCAGTTTTGCCAAGCTTTTGAAGTTGCTCATTCTCTCAAACAATAGATTTTTAATGATTCTGAGATTCTGAGAAGCATTTGTTGATGAGCACAACAATCAACCGACATACTTGTGAGAAAAAAAAAAGTAGGTGGACCAATTAATGAAAAGGGTGGATTCTGTTAAATACTATTATTTGTACAGGTTAAATTAAGCTATTGTGATTAAGACAATCAAATCCATTGAAAAGCCTTCGTGTCCTGTTGCCTCTCCTCTTATTCAATATATAAAAACCAGCCAAATGGCATCGCTGCAAAGGACTGAAACCCACTGAAATGGATTTGCAGTAAAAAAAAAAAAAAAAGAAAAATTACAGATGCAAAACAACTAAACAACTAACTGCCATTTAGCAGCTTTAATGAATATGATCAAAATAGCCTTTATGTATTATTTTTAATATACAATGAACTCAGGGGTTCTTCAACACATCTAGTGTTGACATTACCTCATAGGGTGCAGGGCCACAAGTAGTTGGTAGTTGTATATAGTTGTATATACCCAAGTTGTATCAAACATGCATTAAAAAAAACTTAAAATGACAATAACATTATATTTATATATTATTTTTCATCAAATTAATAATCTGTTATTTATATACTAAATTTTCTGATATTCAGAGTCGGTATCTACTCCATTACTTCATTAAAAGGATGTTTTTATAATGGTTTTGTGAAGAAGCATTTCATAAACCGACTTCTTCTAGGTGACCTTAGTACTCCTTAATAATTACAGTGACTGTGGAGCTCTGGCTTTTCTGCCCCAAGGAGGCCATTAAACCCATTTTTAAGTCCTGTGCTAACAAAACAGTGCACAGGTGCGTGCATCAATTAGCGCCAGAAGTGAAATCAAAAACAACCCAAACATTTTAACCATGGGGTAGGTGTGCATCTTTTATTGGTAGCATGACTCCAGGCCACAGAAGTCATTGAGATAATTAGTAATGGAGTTAAATGGTGCCAAATCATTGCTCGTACCTGGTAACTGGGGATACTGCGCAATAATGAAAGGGCAGCAGCATTAGCATTAAAGATGAGTGTTTGTCACAGCTGGATTTGTTTTTTTGGAGACATTAGTTATCAGTCAATTGCATGATGTTTGTAAGTGAGCGCATTTAAAAGAAAATGTTTTTAACCATTTTAAATTCTCAAGTACAAATTAAATATTTAAGAAAAAGGAAAAAGTTATCATGAGCAAGCTGCAGGAGAAAGTATTGCAGTCACAATTTCAGTTGGCAAAGGCCTATAGATGCAGTATGACGATGTTTGGTTACTGATTACAACAAGTTAACTCAGGGAGATGTCTTCATCATTGCCATATTTTACTTCCATGTTGCTTCTTGGTTTGGTTTCTGATAAGAGTGCTAATAAGTGTGTCTCTGATTAAACACAGTTCACTGTTGGATGTTTTGCAGTACCAGTAGTACCTGTTCTTCACACATTCATTTTTCTTGAACACTAAAGCAATAGAGGAATTTGTCATTTTTGGATAATAAGAACTAGTTGTTGTACAACATCCAATCTTTAGCTTTTTGGGGGTTTAAGATTTGTTCATATTGTTCATGTTGTTCTGGATTAGTCTGTCTGTTACAGAACACTAAGTTATTCTACTGAGTGAAAACACAGTGAAACTAAAGTCAAAAGATTAATGACAAATACTTTAAATTAACCTCCTAAGACCCGAATGCATTTTTAATTTCTCTTTGATATTTGGGCATTTTAGGACCCAATGAATGTAAAAACAAAGAATCACCAGATTTTTTTTTTTCTACCTGATTTTTGTTTCTAAGAAAAATGAGAGCCACATATGAGGATATTCGTTTTAAATTTGGATAAAACAGAGGCAGTATAATGTCCTCGCAAGTGGATATTAGGCCCTTGTAGAGCATCAAAATGTGATGTCCACATATGTGGACGCCAAGTCCTAGGAGATTAAGGTAGAGAAATATACATAAACTGCATAATGGAAATATTGCTACACCGTTTTGATTTTGGAAAACATTAAATAGAAAAGCAACAATCCTGCAGACATTGAGAAAGAACCACACTGGTCAAAGTGGAGCCGAACTATAAATAAATACATTTGAAAAAAGGCTATACACCATAAAGAACAGGAAACCCAGCAGATTTATGAAGTGGCTCATCTATTCTCATCAGCACAATAAAGTGGATATAATGATTATTCCAGTGCTATAGCAACTTTAACCAAAACAACAGTTAATCCCTGAAAGGAGAACAGAACTGAATCACTCCCTGCTCTGCAAATAATACATTCTGGAATATTATTTGCAGAGCACCCATGAAGAGCCCTTCAAACTCAGACTCATGAAGCTCACTAATATGCAAAGTTGTCCTCTCGTCCTCTGCCTCGAGTGGCCATGAGCTTTACCAATTCACATCAAAGCAATCTCATTGTCTGCCTTTCTTTTATCCGCTGTTGTTTCATGCAAGGGAGGTCAAAGAAATGTATTCAAACAGGCTAGGACTTTGAAGCCCCACCACCAAACCTGGGTGCTTGGTTTGTTCAGTCCTTACTTTTGTCTGTTTTGGCTACATGAAAGAACATAACAAAGGCAGATCTTTCCCTAAGAATCTTGACTAGGCACTTTCATTATAAAAAAGAAACCACATGAATTTTGTGATAGATGTGACACGACATCATAATAATTCTAGTCAGTGGTTTTAACACTATCAGACAATGTTTCGAGAATCAGGTCAGGACATTTTTACAAAGTTGCTTTTTGTTACATGTAGCACACTACAGGAGATGTTCTCAGTAGCAGAAATTCTATGTTAGAATGGGCAGGCGTCAAAGTCTGCTATCTGGAATGGCATGTTGGAACTTTCAATTAAGGAGTAATTAAAGCTTCAGGAAGTTGCAACATTCTTTTCAAATTTAAGGACTGCTCAGCAAGTTACATTTAATTAACTGCACATTTAAAAATAGCATGTTGGAGGCTAATTCTTATTAGATTTCTTTTAAAAATCAGATTTTTAATCAGTATAATATGTTTTGCTAAAGTAATGCTTTTTTCATTGTGAAACATTTTAAGAAACAACAGAGTTAAAGCTGCATGCAGCAACAAAAGGGCCCTAGCACACTGGTGCACATCCAAGGTCTTTAGAGTGCACTCATCAAAGATCATGTTGATCTGATGAAATCTCTTGGAGGACTTTGTTAAAATTCAAGGCCTGAACATGAAAAAAACAAAAACAAAAAACCAACTAAACAAAAAAATGGCTGACTTCTGGTTGGGTATCTTCTAAATTTCACACTCATAGATCAAACACAGTGCCTGGGCTGCTTTTCGGAAATTTTGTAGGTGGCGTTGGAGCCAGTTTGCAAAATCCATTAAAGAGAGCCATAGAACCTAAAATATGCCTTCCTGTTTCATGGAAAATTTCCATGGCCTCAAGATGCACTGTTAAATAAAAACACAGTTAGCATTAGCTTCTGGTGTTTATTCAGACCCCTTTTTGGTGAATGTGGAACATGGAACAAGCAGTACATCACACTACAAAACATGACATTTCCTATTCCCACCTGGTGGCGCTCTAACAGTTTTTGAGCTTTGGCATATTCTGCCCATGAAGTTTCATGCTTCATGGATACAGTAGGGCTCTTGCACTTTCAGTGCCATGATACTAATTATAATCATTTTAGATTATGAGATCAAGATTATGAGATAATACTAGAATGTTTAGTGGCATTTAGTATAATGTAATAAGTAACGGTCCAGAGCAGATCGTACTGTCAAAGTTAGGTTAGGGTAGCAGTCTAACCTTAAATCTGAACTGATAATGCTGATCAGTTTCACCAGCCAAATACCACACTTCTCATTAGATTTATTCTGCTTATTTGTTGGAAAGTAATCAGAATAGCTCATAATTTTGGCTTATATCTTGTTGAATGGTTTTGGCTAACTCCACGGGGGAGCAGTAAACCTCTTAGTCATCAGCAGCAGCACAGGCCAGCTAATAACACTGTGTACACATAGAAAATCAATTGCAACTCATAATGCAAATCATTATGTGATTGTGGCAGGTGGGTTCCACCACCTGCCAATGTTAAGTCCTAGGTATGGTCAAGGGTGATTCCAGCATAGAAATGCAAGAGGGACCCAGGTTGTAATGTGGAAATCACTGGACATTTACCTATTCTATTACATGCTTGGACATCACACAGACTTGTAGTAGAAAGATAATCAATTGAAGACCACACATAGACCCAAAGTCAGCATTAGAAGGCCATAGGGCACTGGTGGTGGTATAAGGCACGGTTCTGTAACCTGGAAGACTGTAAAAGATGAGCATTTTTAAACTTTCATTTATACTATTGTTGCAGTTTTATTTGACGTTCACTTACCCATTACTTTTGTTTTCACTATCAAAAACATAGGCTTTAATATTAAACATTTACCAAGTGTTAAAAAATACAAAATAGTGTAACAAAAGTTTTATCTTGGTTCTGTAAATACAGGGGCAGACCCTGCGGCATGATGTAAGAAAAAAAAGGCTCAATCTCCATACATCAGCTCTCATAAAACTCAAGGAAACAGGATGTTTGATCAGCCCCACTGTTATGCAATTCTTGACATTTGATTTGAATGTGCTGGTTGTTTTTCTTCGTTTGCTATGGGGGAGAAGAGGGAGTAAGCAGAGCAGAGAGGAAGCAAGTGTTTTTGCATATGCTATGAATGTATTTTGACAAAGACTAATCTTTGAAATAAAGAGTTTTTCAAGGAGCAACACTGTACATATTTTATTGTTCATCTCTGTAGACCAATAGTACTATTGTTTGATGACTGATGCCCATTGTCATATGTCATATGTCTTTTAGAAAACAACATAGAAGCAGATTATATTAGTTTTGATCGTTGCAGAACCATTTTATTGGTTTACTTGTTAGTACACAATCTGACACAAAAGTAAAACTCTTAAAAGTTAGATATTTAAAGGTTGCGACTGTTACATATATCTACAGTGTATCTTACTGCCAAACATTCAGCCCTGTTATCTCTACAAATGGGAGTATGGGAGTATATATAGAATGTTTTTTAAATCTCATGTTTGGAAAAAATGTAGCCACACAGAAAAAAAAGCTTTTCTACAAAAACTTTTTTTCCACAGTTAATTAGTCACATATAAATGCATTTCGTAGGAAATAGGTTTGTATTGTCCATTAACTAAGGTGCTGAGTCATTAAACTAAGGCGTGCTTCCTCTCTACTTTCATCTAATCATACTCTGTGTCTGTGGGAGCTCTCCTCTGGCCCAGCCCTGTCTGATCTATAGTATCTCAGGACACTGGCCACTCATGTACTTCTCCCTATCCAACTGCTGCTTTGTGAGTTGGTGAGAGAGAGAGAGATGGAGACTAATATAGAGGGTGTGTGTGTGCCCGTTTGTGTTCAGGTAGGTGTATATGTGTGTGCGCACCTCTATGCATGTGTGTGCTTTATAGAAGCACAAGGAGCCAGGGAGGTAAACGAGTGCCCGAGGGAGACCACCCTGGGAGAAAAGGAGGTGGTAGGAGGACAGGTCGAGGAAAAGTAAGATTAATGATGCTTGGGAAAACGAGTGCTCCTGCTGGCCCAGACTTTAAAGACAGCGGGAGTTAGTTACTGGTTGCTGGTCCAATAGGGATATGTTTCCGGCATCCAAAGTTTA
Organism: Oreochromis niloticus; assembly: GCF_001858045.2. Taxonomy (NCBI): domain Eukaryota; kingdom Metazoa; phylum Chordata; class Actinopteri; order Cichliformes; family Cichlidae; genus Oreochromis; species Oreochromis niloticus. The sequence continues at coordinate 8,348,326 of NC_031973.2, forward strand.
AAAAACATTCAAGGAGCTTGGCTGAAGCTCAGGAAGAGCAGACAGACTCTTGTCGCCCCAGATATGTAGAGAACAAGACTGGTGTCAAGGCAAAAGTGTTTAAGGTAAGCAAGTGACCCCAAAGGCCTAATTCTTCCACTGTCTGCCAGCCTTGAATGAATCATAGGAGATGCTTTGTCAGGTTTTAAGAACTTCTTGCTGGTCTCTTACTGCACATAAATCACACCTATGTATGTGTCGGAAAGACTTATTGTCCCAGCATACTTTTTTTTTGTAGGCATGCTCAATGATGTAGCTACTTTGGAAGAAAATCACACATCTCAGCCTGAAGGCAACCAAACTCAAACTGAGGTTCACAGTAGCTTTCATTCTGGACTCCATTTATCTGTCACAATCAGATGAGAAGCCACAGCTGCAACCGGGACACACACAGAATATTTAATAAAACAGAGGTTGTTAGGCGTTAATAGCACAGAGGAGTAAACATTTTACTGTGTAGATAAAACTGAGCCGGTGAAAGATTCCTGCACGACCCCAGCAAATAGTGCAAACAGAGAGGAGTGATAGTATCGCAATTGTACTCCTACATGTTGAAGTCACATATCTTTGTGTGTCCGCACCAAATTCTTACTCATACTGTGGGGAGAGCACTACAGACAGACAGACAGATGTATGGGAGAGATAATGTGAGAAGACAGTCAGCCATTAGAGAGAGTGGTTGAGAAAATAAGCAGATAAATGCTTATTGTATTACACAACAGGGAGTTTATTGAAGTTGTGGAGGTGGCTTCACATTCCAATCTTTCCTTTAAAAGAACTGCTTAAATGCCATCCTTCCGCTGATTGCGTGGTCACCAGCAGCAGGAGCAGCAAGCGCTAAATGACTTTATGACAGCAATTTATCACCTTTGTTGTCGCCCCCCAAAAGCAAATTTTGTTGATTATCTAGTGATTCAATAAGAAAGGCCGAATGATGGAGCATGGGCAATTTTGTTTCCCTGTACGACAGAAAGGACTCACATTAAAAAAAAAAGAAGAAAAAACAACAACTTGGGGATATAGCCAGCTTATTTTGGTGTGACAAAACATATGGACATGATTAGAGCGGAGTTAGCTGATTACCAGATTTGTCACGCTTCCTTAAAGTTGCCGGTTCGAGCTTGTCAAAGTAAAGATTTTATCATTTTGCTCATCGTGGTAGTAAACATATTTACACTTTTTGTCACATTCTAACGACTGGCCCTAAGCGTAGTCTTCACATTAGTGTGTAATGAAATTATTGGCTATTGACATCATGTGATGTGATTATATAAAGACAAAATCCGATATCGTGCCACGCACTTTCACACACTTATGTGTCCCCTCTCATCTCCATGTCGAAGCAGTGTGGGCATCTTTGCCCTCTGTGGCTCCCTTTTCAGTCTGAATGGATTTATTGAAATAAAAGGAATATTCTCAGTAAACCAGTGGTATTTCTTCCCATGATGTCCATGATTTGTGTGTGTGTGTGTGTGTGTGTGTGTGTGTGTGTGTGTGTGTGTGTGTGTGTGTGTGTGTGTGTGTGTGTGTGTGTGTGTGTGTGTGCTGAATAGAAATGACTATTATCCTATCAAGAAACACTGATTTATCACTATTGCTAATGCGCAGTCTACTTCTCTCTTCTGACTGTCACTCATTTTCTTACTATTCTCAACTTATCTTTCTTCTTTTCAATACTCAAAAAACTGCCACTGACACATTTCCTCTTGCACATGACAACACTGGCTGCGAATAAAAAAACAACTAAAAAGCTGCTCGTATATAATGCAATAAATGGAAGCTGCTGCTGTCTACATAAATTACAGATGCAGCTCAACATAAACGACTGACACATCACTCGGAAATGTGTTGTTGTGTTTTTTTTACCAATATATTCACAGGAATTGTTGGCTGCTGGATGAATTATCTTTCAGAATACCTTAGCTAATGTTTTTGTTATTTGATTGATTAACCAATTGGCTCCTTTTCCAATAAATATTTGATTTCTCTCCATGTAATTACTGAAAATGACACTTTTTATTTATGTTTTATTTTCATGGTAAAAAATCAAAAACATCAGGGAGTTTTTTGACCAAAATCAACTTTGGACTTAAAAGTTTCAATGCCACAAGGAGACGTCAAGGTGAAGTTTAGAGGGCAACTGTCCATGCTGGATGTTGAATGCTGTATTGAACGCTGGGGGAAGAAATTAAGAAGCTTCATGCAGGGCTCAGTGTCAGATCTGAGTCAATTCTAGACTCTGCTGTGCTGCGATGGAGGAGTAATGAGCACCAGGCGGAAACACAGGGTCCTTAATGGGATTACACAAGGAGACGGTAATCTAGGGAGAGCAGGTGGGGAATTAAACATGATCAGAGGGCTGCAGTGAAAAGCATGGGAGAAAAGCTGGAGAGTTATAAGGTGGGGGGGGACACAAAGATAATACCAGACGGTGAAACGACCACTGAAAGTCAGAGGAAAGAACTGCTATCACAAAACAAACTACTAATAAGTACCCATTATCATTTCTGCTGTTCCTGTCTGTTCCTTTAGACTGTCTCAAAGTATCTTTTTGTGTTTGTATGGAAGATTTCAGATGATAGAAACACATTTCCTCGTAAGGCCAAGCTAAACATTTATAAAATGGCCCATTTCATTCCATTGATACCGACGCTGATACTGGCTGCATATTTGTGTTAGGCAGTTGGTTTTGCTTGAGATAGATACATTACCAATATACAATATCTGTCTGGCTAAAGCCCATTAGTCTGACACACACTGAGCTGTACAGCTGGAGGAGTGAAAGCACCCTTTGATAATCAGCCAACCCCAGAGGACACCAAGTGCTTCATTTGAATGAAACAACAATTAAATTACTCGCTGCAGTTTTTTGCCGGCCTTATTAAATTCCTTAGTGCGAATGGACTATTTTCATTTTGTAATATAGCCTCTAAAGCTGCAAATTGATTTAGAAATCTTATATTGTCAATGCAAATTGCAGAAGCTATGACCTTCCCGGTAAAGGTATACGACATCTTAACAGTTTTTCAACATCGTCAGCCACAGCTCAGTAAATTCACTGAAATTAAGATCTACTCATGCATGAAGATGTCTAGTTGTGGCTGCAGCTTATTGTGGAGCTATTTAAAAAGATGCTAGAGTGCATTTAAGTCAAACTCTTTGCCTTGTTTGGATAAGATGTTATTTATTTATATAGAACTTCTAATATTGTTTGTAGTTTGGAAGGAAATGTTAGATCATTGAGGCAGTAGGGCAATCAAACACATCAATGTTTTGACTTATTTAAAAAATGTTTTAAATCAACTTGATAGATAATAAGACTGTTTAGTTTATGAATAATTTCCCCTTTCACATATTTTCAGGTTCACTGAAATCACATCCTTTCAGCACTTGCGTGCTTTTCAGACATTTGCACATGCCAAAACAATGTGTCAAACTCACTGCAGTGAGCCACATCTGTGCCCTTTTTCTATTCTGTTTCTGGTGCTTCTGAAGACTCAGACATTTACATTGACACTGAAAACCTGTGTGTAGGCCTACTTTTTCCTCCGAGAAAATTGGTCAGGAGTCAGTGTGGGGATCAATAAGGACTTTTAAATAGAATCGCTAATGGCGCTGGTATCCATAAAGTCTTAATGTCCAAACCAAAAAGCTGCAGGCAATAATATAAAGCTCAAAGTAGCGGATGCTTAGAAATCTAAGTGTTTGTTATGGACTTGATTTAATCTTTGGTTTTTTGTGCTTTGCAATTAGTTTTACTGCTACCTGTTTAGTTTTCCACCACTTTTCTACATCACCTGTGTTTAATCAGACAGCCACTGATCTCTGTATGTATAACCCCTGTCAAACAGTCTCATTACTGCAGCCTTTCTCTTCCATGTATTGCTTGCATGTTTGCATTTTATTCTTAGCTTACCAAGGTATAATCTCGTGCCTGTTTTTACCTCTCATTTGCCCCCTGCCTGATTCATTTGCTAAACTGGCTTATGTATTTTTTTTTTGTTTTTTTGCATGATCCCTGCTTTTTATAATAAAGATGTTCTTTTTGTGCTTCCTAGTTTGCCCTGCGTTTGGATTCTAATTCCTTAATCATCAGACTTGCTTCCATGGTTATGTTTTCTCTGTAGTAAAGAAAAGATAACAATACATTTCTGTAAAATGCCAATTAATCAAGGACAAACCTAATTTAGTTGATGTGCTGCTACTTGCAAATGCCTAGTCTATTTCATACTGTGGCTCACAGATCTCTTTAGGATAATGAGTCCTTTCTTCCTCTTTAGGGAGAGAGAAAAAGAAGTCTGACAGGCTCATTGATGTTACTTCCTTACTGTAATTGATGGAGTGTTGATTATGTGCTTGCTTGTTACAGTGTCAGGCAGTTTATTCTGTGTTTCTTCAGGGTCTGGACCAATAAGTGTATTTGGAGGCTTTGGATTTCAGGGCTTACTGATGACATGCAGGTGTTCAGGGGAAAGGAAACAAAGCACCAGCAAAATTATATATTAGAATTCTGCCATCCATTATAGTGATGGCTTCATAAAATTAAGATTTTTTTTTCCTGAACAATAAAGATCATTTTTCAGCATCATGTTAAATTCCATTAATACAAATAAGAAATAAGCTGAGGATAATTCAAGTTTTGTAATGAAAATGATAGACAGTGATTAACAATAATGGTTCCTGCTGTACAAGTTGTGTGCTTAACTACACAGCAACATGGAGTTTCTTCAAAGTCTCGAAGAGCATAAATAATTTTATCAACATCCACGGGCTAACAGACTCTACTGTGACCACGGCACATGAGCAAATCTGGTGAATCCCGAAGCTCTCGAGGCGCTGTTTGTAATTCGTCAGCACAGGCTGTGGTTTGGCATGTATGAGAAGTCTTGAGGACAGCGAGTACTGTGTGTGCAAGAGCTAGTGTCAGTATCAGCTGAGTCGAATCTCCATTTTCTAGTACTTCATGGTCTCAGCAGCAAGCACATACAGTACAGCCACAGAAAGCGCCAGCATGCACAGTACCATAGCAAGCCAAACTTCCTCACTGTACTCAAGTGAGTTTTTAACACTACTTAAAGCTAAAAATTTCTATTTTCTTTGGAAGTATTGTTAGTAATACATAAAACTAGAATAGGAGAAAAGTGCATCATGTAAAATACTATTTACTGTGGCTTATTTCAAGGAAACATTGTGTGAAGATGGTTATAATATTTTGTCACTCTGATGTTCTTTAAGGGTTTTTGCTTTTGGTGTTATTTTCTGCTAGATCCTGAAATTGCTTTACCTTATAACTAACAATCACAACAAACAAATATAGTTTGGACCACGACAGAAATATTTAGGTACTCTACACCACCATAATAGATACGATATAAAACAGTTAAGATGACTTTGAAGTTCACAGGTTTTTAATATAAGTGCTGTAGCAAAAAAAAAAAATCTCATTAACTACTGAGGACTTACAGCCGTGTCACAAGAACAGAAAAGTCAAAGTCAAGCAGCAGAGGCCTGGATAACCTGACCTTTACGTCCTAGTACATTTATATGTCAAGGTTCAAAAGAGTCAGACATTTTTCTCTTAAGTGACTTAAGCTCTTATGAGAGAGTAACAGTAGAAAATAAATAAATAAATCCTGTACTTACTTCTCTATCTCAATATTTTTTTCTACATATATTTCAGTTTATACTTTAGGTTTTATGGTGTATTTGAACAGATTCAAATCCAAAGAGAGCTAAAGTGACCGAAACCTGCGTACCCTGAGAATGATCACAAATTGAAGAGCTGGGCCGACAAGTATTTTTAAGCATTACTTAATGTCACACTAATGGGCACAAGGCAAGGGATTTATAGGTATAGATTTATTTATACCCACTACAGGATTTTCATTTATATTTCATTAAATTTAGGACAAACAGATATCTCTGTGCTCTGAGATATTTTGCATTGTCTCCTTGGTTTTTCATCAAGTGGGATTTTGAAACATCATTTTGTCTTTAAAGAGGTGAGGTACCCTCTCAAAGTTAGACAGATAATACTAATAATAATATTAATTAATCTGCCAGTATGAACTTTATTAACACCTAGTCTACTAAAAAAGTGCAACAAACACATAGATGGTTGGAAATTGCCAACACTTGGCCCATTAAACAAGGTCCCAGTCCAGTCACAGAACAGCAAGTGAATTATGGCCTGTTCATCAGCCTTTAGGGCTCTGCCTATTGCTCAGGCTCGTGCGTTACAGAAGAAAAAAGCCGTGATACATATAGTCTGTCAGCATACCCTTGCTGAATTGGTAGGGGAGGTGCAGTTCTCTGGTAAGAAATAAACTGTGGTTAAAGGGGAGGACAGAAAAAACACAAGCTGAACAAAAATGTGTTCATGGAGCACAATCCCTCCCTCCAAATCTCCTCATGCAATCACTGCTTAACCCCAACCAGGCCAACAAGTGAACAGGGACTCCAGAACAACAAACATGAACTCTGTGACATGTGCACTGTTATGCCCGCAAAAATACAGAAAACCACCCACACACACCCACAGTGTATACCACTGACAAATTACATGACAGGGTGAACCAGGGTGAAAAAAGGCCACTCCATTCACATTATCAGGGAAACCTAAATGTTTGACCTTTAACAATAAGGCTGGCATTATTTTGTTCTTTTTTTTATTACTATTAAAAATTGCCTTGAAGAGATTAAAGGCTGCAAATTTACACATATTACTGTGCTTTGTAGCTGGTTCACAATAAAATCTTACACTAATTAGTTTACACTGAATTCTGAATAGTTTATAGAGCTGGAGAAAAGAAAGCTCCAGGGTCCACTACCAGTATGTGATCTTAACATCCAGTTTAAACCCCTGTTTAAAATAAAACGTGTCAGCAACAATTTATAAAGGAGGACTTTATAAAGGTCCTTATAAGAAGATCTGTTGACAGTGTAATTCGAAATTTGTGGAGCTGTGAGAAATGTGCACTGTGATGCATTTGATCCATTTCCACTTTCTTTTCGTTTCTGAAATTTCTTGACCTTTCCTCATTTTCTATGCCAACAAATGAACCCTGTAACTAAAGGCACCAGGTGCATTTTCTTCCTACTGTAAAGAAAGAACTGAACAGTGCGGTGACCATGTTTATCTCTGCATTTCATGTGTCTGTTGCTGGGGTTTTACGCACCTAATGTCAAGCTGACTTAAGCCCAAGGAAAATTAGGCAACATGGACACCTGGATTGAGCAGAAATTAGCACTATGTGTGAGGACAAAGCCTCTTATTTGGCTGTGGCATCTCCGTGGCACAATTGCGCCCCACTGGCACAGCCTCTGTGTGCAAACAGATCAGAAGCATCCAAGCAGCTGAGGCCAGGATTAGTCTGATTCTTTGGAGGCACCGAAATGAACCAAGCAGACACTAATCTCTCTCTCCCTGTATCTCACCAGACCTCTGCTCCACAGAGAGAAAGAGAGAGAGAGAGGAAGAGAGAGAGAAAGAGAGAGTTAAATGAACTGGAAAAGAAGCGACAGGCTATATTAACTAAATGTGTTAAGTATGAGGATGCAGGAACTTCAAGCTCAGCACATGTACCCAGGCACTGGCATATGCCATTTGCAAAGGGAAAGAAAGCCAAAGAGATGAGAGAGGATGGGCAATTGTGGGGAAAGATTAGGGAGGAAATAGCAGGTTGGAACCTTTCTAACAGACACACTTTGCAATTCACCCTTTCAAATAATCCTTGATTGAGTGATTAGATCGTATTAGGAAGGTTTTAGAGAAAAGAAATGACTTTGACGCTGATTTAAACAAAAAACACACTCTTCTATCCCATATCTTATTCATCTATTGCTGTGTTCTTATTCCATCTATTCACGTTTTCCATTTGTTTTCTCCTCTGGCTGTGTTTTTTTTCTTTTTCCTTCACATTTTGTCCTCTAAATAAGTTGTTTCAGACACTCCTCAGACATTCTGTCTGTGGTCTTTGAACCTTAAATAGTTATTTTGTAAGCACCCTCATTCTGAGTTTCTTAGCAGTTTGTAGTGCCTTCATTACTTTCCTACTGGGCTCGGCATAATATAACCATTGGAAAATAGGGATCGCAGCTGTTGTTCAGCAAGAGAAAATAATGGGGAATAAGCATAAGTTGAACTCTCCCCACAAAACAAGGTCTGGCAAATGCTTGATCTGAACGAATGTGTAAGGAGAGAGAGCTGGTGCTTTGCCACAGTCAAGCCATGCTTTATCATTACACAGCGACAGTGAATTTTAAAAGTGTCCGCAGCTCCAGCTTGCTCATTTCTCTTCCGATACTTCTCGTAAGAATGGATTTTGATTCATAACTCTGCTGTTTTTATCTCTCGAGTGCATTCTACTCAAATTTTAATGACAAACCCCTATCTAATTTATTGAGGAGGTGAGAGATATAAAGGTGCAACATATTAAATGACTTTATGATGGGCTCCTTTTGCTGACAAGGCTATTGGCACTTGTTTGTTATTTGTCTTTTTAAGTGATTGATTTAATGATACATTTCCTCTGCAGAGGTCTTGTCACCCATCATCACTTATTCTGTTTGCTCAACCAGTTTGCATTTATTGGGGCCTTTTAAGAGGCTCGTAGCTGCTACGTTTCTTATGTTGCATTTCATTACACTGCAGTATGGATGCAGTTTTCCATTCATGTCTCTTCCGTCTATGAATCCGCTGATATAAGCCTTAGAAATCAACTTTGTTTCCAAACACACTTTGAACCTTTATCCAACCAATTTTCAGTGTTTCATATGCCGGATTGAGTGCTGAAGGCAAGGAACAATGCGGCAGGATATCAAAAGCAAGGGGAGAAAGGGCTAAAACGTTAATAGGCTAAAAGGCTTCCTGGCAGGAAATATAGTGTTTAGATTAGGCCTGTGGTACAATCAGCGTTCAAGGACATAGAAGGTTTTCAGTGATAAAGGTGTCATGAGAAGTCAGCAGAAGATATAGTGATTCCACCTGCCAGCTACAGGCAGACAATGGGTGAAAATATGATACAGTTTTTAGCTAAAAGGAAAAAGCCAGACCTTGGAAGAAGGCATGATCAATCTTACCATGCCAACAGCGAGAAAACGGGGGAAAAATACAATCACTGTAAAAGTGGTCCTAGTATTTGGGAAATGACAAAAACAAAGTTTTGCTTTCCTTCTTTTCTTTGTGACTGATAAAGCAACCAATATTGTTCGCAATTTTTGCTGCCATCATCAAGGCCTTTTCAAATTTTTGAGACAAAATGAATAAATGGATGACTGGAAAAATTGTTCTTCATTTCTGGGACCCAGGACACTTTTCATTGGTCTTTTATTGGGCCTTGATTAGTTTTGCCTGAAAGAAGACAGCTGATAAAAGCCAGCTTGTTGACACCGTGCAGAATTTTGCTTTTTGTAATGGGACCATCTGACAGGCCTTATTTCACAAGGTTGATTTAAAGCAACACGAGGCACTATTGTCTCTGTGCTGTCATGGAGAAGAAACACATAGAGGTACGAATGGAGGAAAAAGCCTGAGATGTTAGGTCTAAATTAAAGAAAAGAGTGGCAATGTAATTTTATTTAACTTTGTTTTCACTGTTTACCATGTACTTTTTACATTTCATTGACAATTACATTTTCAAAATAAAACAGTAAATCATTACTTGCAACTTGTATATAATGTGTCTGCCACTTTGAATATTCATGTTTACTGTTTATGTGTTGATATTTATCCAGCCTGACTTTTCCAGCACAGTCATCAGGGTAGTTACAATCATTCTCTGTGTGCAGCACTTTATGATCCATGCAAAATATTAAATGCCACACAAAGGTAGGATGTTCACAACGATGAACTTTTAGTCAGATTTTTAAATGCTTTGACAGTTGGAATATTATTACCTTGATGTTGGCCTTTAGCTGTTTTCAGGTTGATTTTAGTCTTGCATGAAAAAAAAAATGTTGGATCCTTGTACATTGTTAATATAGCCGTATAATTTCAGTGCTTGTGCATAGAAATTCAGCACAAAATCATTGCATCATTTGGGAAAAATCTCAGATCAACCACTTTTAAGAACATTTTCGGTGTGATACAAAGAATGCATGAAAAAAAAATTGTAGAAAGTTTGAACATACATGATGAGTGCCTTGAAATTTTAGCTCCATATATTAAATGCTTTTCAAGTTACATTTTTTGAAAAATGGTCTGTCGACCCACCTTTCTTCGCACATGAATTTACACATGAATATCTAAACAAAATCTTAGTTTTGGTCTTTCTTTCTATCAGAATGAATCAGGGAATTTGGGACAGACATGCCAAGAATTGTCTAATAACTGGGTAATTAAAAATGAAACCTCCCCCCCCCCAAAAAACAAGAACAAAAAAACCAAGGCGCCCTGTATAGTCCAATATTAGCGCACACACTTCAAAAATTCACATTGCAAATAACAACCAGTGAAGATTTTTGAATGGTGTACAGTTAAATATATGTTTCACAGTAATGCAAAATAAAACATGAACATTTTTGACGTCAAATTCGTGGTCACAAAAATGAAGGGAATGCTGTTTCATTTCTTTCATTCAACATTTATGCTCAATTGAGCAAATATGACAAGTTGTACCAAAGATTTTGGAGATTTTCATGTTCAAACATTGCGTCAGATTTCAAAATGTGAAAAAACATGTGGGTTTGAGATTAGCTCAACACAATTTCATGATCCCAACTTTATTTGAACAGTTTGGAGATGGCCCATTCCTGTGTGACTTCACAAATGGGTTTCTGGAAAAATGGTCAAGAATTTCCATAAACACATTTCTAAACTCGTGGAAAGCTTCGCAGAAGGCTTTATCCTGAAGCAGGTACAGCTGCAAATGGTGGGCCAGCATCATATTAAACACAATGGTTTAAGAAAGGGCTGTCACCCAATTTCAAATTGTGTGAAGGCAGACAAAGGTTTTGTGCAAATGAGATGGTCGAGCAGATTGTCCATGTTGGTTTAAGGCAAAATGACCTTTGTGTAAAAGCTTGCCATTCTTTCAGTTGTCCAGAAAAAAATTGCATAAAGTATTTTTCCAACTAGCAAACATGGTTGAAAATAGAAAATGTCATCACTGTAGTAAAAACTGGTCATGCTACAAAGGCAAAAACCGAAACATAAACAAAACAGTGTCAATGTTGTTTTCATGTAGAAATATAGATCGGATTACTGTGAGGAAGGATTTAAGTGTAACTGTCTTCAACTAATATCATTAGCAAATAGTTGTGAACAGGCATTCACAGAGCATATTCTCCTTGCACAAAAATGAGTATTACTGCAGCTTGTTTTTTTTATTTTTGCTTTTTGTTTTGTTTTTTTAAATCAAATAAAACGCAACATGTTTCCAGCTATTTATGGTTTTGTACATCTAAATTCCATCTCATTGTAAATTTCATGTGTTGGACTCCAATAGTTATCCCCCCCCTGCCCTTCATGTCACCACCACAGTCTCAGGAATGCTCATTTTCACATGTGAAAAAGATCATTCCAATTAGCTTGGTTGGAAAGTGTTGGATTTAAAAGCAAGAGGTTGTGGGTATAAGTCACCCCTGATGTGAAAGTGTTGTTTTTTTGTTTCTCCTCTCATTCTTTCTATCTTTTTTTAAATTTTGCTCATGTAATTTTATTCCAAGACATAAAGAGATAATGGAAGATAATTCTTGAACAGAAAGTTTCGCTTAGTAGAAAGCCTAACGAGACAATGACCATGTAATTCAAACCAGTGTTAGAACTTCCTTATTTTTTAACCATGACTAGATTTTGAGACGGTTATTTAACATCAAATTGTTTTATGTTTAGTAACGTGAAAAGCCCAGAATATTAACTTTCATGTGTGACAAACAAGTTGGAATCTATCAAATAGACACAGCTCTAAACGTTCCATTGCAATTCTTTTAATACCAACAGTGTATTTTAATTGTGGTCAGCAGTATCAAATGTTCCACTGATGTCCAACAGGACAAGCACAGACATGGGTCGACTGTCGAGTCCATGAAAAGGTTATGTGTAACCATTACTATGATGCACTCTACATTAAAAAAAAATTCAGGATATAAATTCATCTGCAAATGATCACCCAGCTGTTTGACAACTATTAATTTAAGAATTTTTGAAACAAAAGAAAGGCTGGAAAGCAGCCTATAATTAGCTAAGACAGCTGGATCGAGTAAAGGCTTTCAAATTATTGGTTTAATTAAAGCTTGAAAGGTTGTGGTACATATCCTGTTGATAGAAATAAATTTGAAGTCGTAATAGTAATTAATGGGAAGACTTCTTTAAATCATCAACATGTTTGTTAAGCCCCACTGCTACAAGACTGTTCAGAGGAAGAAATTAGTTGAGTTAGTCCAGAAAAAGCTTCATAGGAAAGAAAGAGTAAATAAAGTTAAGCTGTTATTAATGTTTCTGTATTTAATGATTTGTGAGAAATTTGTGGGTGAATGTGAATATTTTTTCCCTAATGGTTAACATTTTATTAGTAAAGAAATTAATGAAGTCAGTACTAGTTAAAGGAATACTTGGCTCAACAGACCTTTGAGTCTTTGTAAGACAGACAGTTTTTAAGAAAAACTGGTAAATGTTCCGTTTTTATGGCATATGTCAGGAGACGATCCAGAGTGTGAAGAACATGTTGATTTGGCTCGTTTGCATTGTGAGAAAAACCAACTGAGACATATAATGAAAGGCTGGTGTAACATGTTATTTTAAGTATGTACTGGTAAGTTAAAATCACCCAATATAGTTATTTTAAATGTACTGAGTTCTAAATCAGATTTAAAAAAGTCTGTTTTATTATTATTATTTAGATAGGGTTAACATTATTAAGAGTAGGGCTTTCAAATAAATTATAATTCTGTATAGGTGTGTTTGGTTTATTGCTAAGCTAGAGTGAAAGACTGCTGCCACGCCTCCTCCTCAGCCTGTGCTAAGACGATTCTGACAGTTGGTGACTCGTTGGTGTTGATTCATATAAACTAAAGTATTCATCCTGCTGCAGCAAGGTTTCTGTAAGGCAAAATAAATAAATATTTTTGATCATATAGTAACAGAAAAGAGTTACCTAATGTTTATTTTTAATGTTAATTGTTGTGCTTCTTGGTACAGTTGAACCTGTTATTTTTTTCTTTGTTTGGGTTTTTCATAATTAAAATACTTTTTGTTGATATTTTGTGCATTTCTAAGTGGTCTCGGAGCAGAAACAATCTCTAGAGGGTTGGGATTTTGGGGACTGTGGTGGTCACAGGTCTGTTTACCAATTACAACAGCCTTTGCCTGTTGTAATTGGTAATTAGACTGTGGCAACAAATGGTTCAGACCCAGAGGACATCAGATACTGCCAAGCAGGTCATCTGAGGGAGTGGTGCCTATCTGTGATTGTGGCGGTTGGGTGGTACGTGTGAGCGGGCAGAGAAAGATGGAGTATTTTAAACTATAAGATATGTTCGTCAACAGCATCTGCTCTATTGTAGACTGCCCCTCCAATAAAGCCCGCTGTGCTCCTCAAACAAGTTAAAGTTATCTACAAAACAAACTTTGTTGTCACTACAGACTGACGACAGCCAGGTGTGCAAGCTCAGCAAACTCAGTGGGTGACTGAGCCACACAATGGTCAAGAAATAGGAATAGGGCCAGAGATGAAAGTGTGGCAGTTCAGAGACTCCAGAACCCTAAACAGATGCATAAAGTCTTTTTTTTAAGCAGTTCAGGCAATTGATTACATATTATTGTTAGTCGACTAGAACATACTTCAACTTATGTATATAATATATGTCATATTTTAGTGAATCTATATTAATATATTTTGATTAAATCAGACCCCGTCTTAATTGGCTTACTTGGATCTTTTTAAATATCTCCTTTAATCTTGTCTGTCATCTTTCTTGTGTCAGCACTGCTCTCAAGGTCAAATGCAGTGCCTTGCATTGGTTTTCTCTATCTCGCTATTGCAGTCTTCATGCCATCTTTCTTGCATGAGACATGCTCGCATTTCTGCGATTTTCAGATGCAAATCCTGTTTAGACCTGTCACCTACTGCTAGACACACTATGAGAAAAAAAATGGAAAAAATAGGCTATCAGAACATTGGAGCAGTTTGGAAAATGAGCAGCGATTTGTTTTATGGGATATCAGGGTTTGACATAGTCAACATGTTAACATAGTCGAGCACCTTGGTGTCAGCTATGATAAGGCTCATCTCATTACTGAGGCATCAACATTGCTACAACCACTTGGATCCTGTGGGTCTTAAGTCTGAAACAAGCTGCTCTCTCTTCTTTGGCATTCCACTGAGCATATTTGAACTCTGGGTTTCACCCTTCTTCACCACCATCCCTTGTTTTGCCCTTATTTCATTGTGCCCTGTGTTTGTTAAAGCCTACAGTGTTGTCAATCAAAGACCAGCTTTCGTTCTCCTGTGAGGTCCCCACTGCCCTCTTCAGTGTTCAACAAGCAACTGAAGCATGCCACATTGCATCTAATGCTATCTAATAACACCGACCTCTCCACCTCAGCGCACGCGTTTCTCTGCTTCGGGGTCAGACACGATCCCCAGCGTCAAACCGTGCAGGCTCACAGTTTCACTCCCGTCTCGTAGCAGGTCACAACATCTCATCATCCTCGACTGCTAGCCTGACAACTGCACAGTCCAGTTGCTTCACAAAACTGATAATATATATATTAGAGAGAGAAAGACATATAGTCATAAGCTGCCAGTACAGTGTTAAGTTGTAAAACTGACATTCATCTTTAGCACAGCTTGTTGAAAACTCAGACTTGTTTTTATTCCAGCTACAGACAATGACTGGGTTTTTTAATGCAGTCAGCTCACGGTTCAGTGGCACAATAAAGGGTTCAAGTTCGATTTCAACTGTCACTATACACATTTCTTTGTTTATTTCCTCTTAGTTGTAAAGTGTGCACAAACTTTGATTCATTTTTAAAGACTAGCACGTTATATAGGGACATCCATTAGCAGAAATGGAGAATATACTCAAAACTGTGTTTTGAAATGTACAGCACATTTTTTTCGTAGCTACAATATGCGCTTCTTCCAAAAATAGCTTTTACTCTTTCACAATGTCTACTGTGTCTGTGCTGATGATGTATTTCTAGAGTAGTCCCCAAAATATGAACCAGATATTTACTCTTTTGCATGTTTACATTGAAAGGACAGCCAGTAAAGGAGAGGGAGTGGTAAAAGACAAGCATTTACTTAGGTGCGACCAAATTAGATCAAAATTTAATATCGCTCTATTATTAAATATGGAGCTACAGCAAAGAGACAATTAACTACGCTTAGCATAAAGAACCAATCCACAAATTGTATCTACATGAACAGTAATTGGTAATTTAACCTATTAATTAGTTCTCCATAGAGACCTGGCAAGACCAGTTTTATGAAAGATTCATGGAAACTTTAATTGGTCCCTATGATATTTATTCTTAGGAAAAAAATACCTTTTTTTTACATTTTAAATTCTTCAATGTCAGATTGTTTTATTATATCAAATCTTGTAACAAGGACTTCTATCCCTAATCGGTGATGCTATTTTACAGCAGTGCTCCCCAGCCTAGTTGTCTATGTATGTTTTTCTACCTGTCTGTAAGTACCAAAGCAAGGTTGACTCAGCAGGTGCCCTCTCAACATGTCTTGGTGTAATGTCTTCCTAAATGAGCTGTAAGGAGGGCTGCCTCCCTGTGACTCGGCAGTCTGTCAGGCCCCGATAACACAGTGGGAAGAACATTATTGCCCTCAATTCTACTCCTCTCCTTGACCTTGTCTCCCACTGCATTACTCAACTCACCAAGAGGCTCCTTGGAGCCCTTACCTGACACCAGCATGACCTCAAATCTCAACATTTCAAAAAATGGTGATAGAGAGTTTTATGACTGACAGAATGCTGAGTGCTTTTGGTGTTTTTTCAAACTCTATAGTATTAAAGTAAAAGAACTTTGATCTTAGAAGTATTAAATAAAAAATGTTACTGACCTGGGCGATAACTTCTGCTTGCTGCTCGCTCCATAATGCATTTGCTGGTGGACACTGTTGTCTG
Source organism: Oreochromis niloticus (assembly GCF_001858045.2). Classification (NCBI taxonomy): domain Eukaryota; kingdom Metazoa; phylum Chordata; class Actinopteri; order Cichliformes; family Cichlidae; genus Oreochromis; species Oreochromis niloticus. The sequence goes on from NC_031973.2 coordinate 8,364,451, forward strand.
AGTTTTTTCATGATGAGCTTTTATTTGAAATCTACAAAACTGCAAATTAATATAGCGGAGATGTGCATAATTTTTCTTTGAGATTACTTAACAAGAAGTTTTTTGTTCGCTTTTCCTCAAAATTGCTGGGAGATTTTGTTGCAAGATGCTGCATTGCTTAACAAATATAGTGTCAAAAAATTCAAGGTGAATCGATTAAAGGGCAGGACAAGCAGCAGAGCGGCGTTACAAGCTGAGTTTTCCTTTTAAAATTTGCTTTTTTCTTTAAGTTTCTTTTGCATAAATTTTTAGTTTGGTTTTGATTAGATTTATTGTTAGTTTCAGGCTTTTACCTTCTTAAAGAGTATTTGTCAGTTAAAGCTATAATATATTCACATAAGGTATATAAATACTTGACTCACAGTCATGTCTGAGTTTCACTAAACATATGCAAAAATATATGTTCATGTTTAATGCCCTGACAGATTTTTGCCATATTATATTTTTCAGTTGAATAATTTTTTATAATTATCAACATCTGCTGATTAACTCTCAAGGAAATAAATAAATATGTGCCTATTAGGAGTGGACTTGCACACTAAAGGTATACACTTTTCAATGACATCTCCACAGTCTTGACAGTTATAGACCCAGCTAACTAGTCATCATGATGGTGAGCAATGAATAATTTTAAAAGGGCAGATTTACAAAACAAGTGTGCTTTTAATAAAACGTAATTGCAACAGTACAAAACCAAACTTTGCTCTTGTATATGATGGCAGGTTATTGTTGCGGATAGGTAAAGGCCATTTATCTGCTGACCAGTGCGAATACGGCATGCTCAGCTCAGATCTCACTGCTAATCAAAGGTTGCACCAGCCAGTTAAAAATTCTGCTGGATATCTGCAGACTGTCTAGAGACCTCCGAGCAACAGTAGGTTAATGTTCTGTCTTGTGCTAAGCAGGTGCTGAGGAAGCTGTTATGCCCAGACATCATGGGTCCTCACATTAATTAAGTTTTTGAGCCTGCCTGTTTCCCTAGTGCTTACTAATTAGTCTTAATTAGTGGCCAGGATGATGAAGTTGTAGAAACAGACACTGCTCCGCTTGTGTTTTCACTATCCCTATCGTTTCTCCAGTCTCCTCTTGTCACCTCACCTTACTTGAGCTCCTTCCTAATTGCCTTTTGTCAGTATGTGTAAATCAAATGGACAAGGAGTTGCAGTTTAAGAAACTCTTAACACCTAGAGTAGACATTATTGTCAAAGTGTTTAGTGGCACCCATTCTCCTACACATACACTGCCATTTTGTCAAAGATGTACACAAAGTGTCTGCTGGTGTAGCAGTCAAGAGTAATAATTCTGGACACCAAGAACAAAAGCTATTGTTTAAAAGAATGACAAAGAGAGCTTGATACTGGAGGGAATAGAAGCTGTGACTATTAAAACATTTACCAAAGCTCAAAAATTTAAGCTAAGGGACTTGCAATCCCAAAGTATCATGACTAAGCTTCCCTTTGTAAGGAGTTTGGAGTTAGACCATGCGTGCATACATGAGACTACACAGGGCTGTCATGAAAATTTAAAAGACATTTTTTTCGTATGCTGTAATTTGTATGCACTCAGTCCATGTAATGACATTTGCTTGTGTGGTTGTCAGTGTTGTAGATGAATCCCACTGGAGGGAAGAGCTAACTTATTCTCCTCTGACTGATAGTTTTAACTGCTGACCGCAGTGACCCACAAAGAACAGCTGCAGAGATAATCATCTAATGTGTCTTTGCAGCTACAGTTCTGACCCCGAATGATCTGACCTTCATTTTTGGCTATTACCACTTCAACCAGGCGACTGGTGTGTAGCTGAAAGTGTAGTTAAAAGAAACATTTTCACTTTAACAGCCAAAGGACAGAAGATCATTTCCTTCAGCCCTCTGTTATTCCACTGGTTCACGACTGAAAATCAACAAGATGTTAACAACACTATAACCAAAGCTATCAAGGTTTAGGACTTGAAGGCCCACCTGGTGTTACTTGTCTGACACCAAATAATATAGTCTGTAATATATTTATAATATAATATAATATAATATAATATAATGGTTTTGATGTAATACCAGGTGGTGTGTGGGGCTGGGGGGTGCTGTGACGTGACATTCACTATAATCCCCTACTTTTCCCATTAACTTTGTTTGTGTACATTTTATTTAACAATTTGCTTAACTTTAAAAACAAATAATATTTCTAGTACTTTTTAAAATGGAAGAGCATGAAACCTATGTAAGAAGACACATTAATTGTAGTTCTAGTAGCAGAATGGTGTCAATTCAGACGAAATCAGATTAGAAAAAAAACAGAATTAGGTCCCAAAGTGGGTAGATGATGTGATAACTAACATTTTCATGACTAAAGTAACCTATTCTATTAAGTCTCTAACATAGTAAGGATGAGGGGGCTAAGAAGTACACGCTAAGCCTTGTATTAAAGGCATTAATGTCAGGCTCCCGATTTTGGGGATGCCATGTAACCACTGGCTCTTGTCATTGTAAAACTGGCTTTTCTTTGGCACCTACTGACAGAGAAAAGACAGGGTCTGTAATGTGTTTGAAGCATACGGGAGGAGTAAATCGCTTTGCCCCACTCTTTGACACAAAATGCATGAATGCACCCACAGAGTGCTTCTTGTCAACATATTCTTACCAGGCGTTGCAGCACAAATGTAGCACTTATAAACTCTTTGCTACAAAGATATAGTCATGCTGGCACCTAAAGAGGCACTTTCTTTGAAGCAAGCCACTGCACGGAGCAAGAAGAGGCGATGAAGTTTCTTTGAAGAACTTTGAGGAGAAATGCAAACCAGAAGAAAATATTTTCATTTGATGCACTGTGTTCATTTTAACACTGCTGGAGCTTGTAATAAGTGACAAAGGATTAATAAAGAGATACAATACACATAAGATTAATAAATATTGTGCTAAAGAATGAATTAGGAACAATAGGAACAGGCTGATATATCACACGTATATCAGGGCTTTAATGTAAAAAGTCAATCATCAAAAGAATATTTAAGAAAATAACAACTCATTTTCTTCAAAAAGAGTTTCTGATTAACTCAGATCCACTTCACAGCCTAAAAACTGTGATTTTTTTTTTTTTTACTCTATTACTGAATACTCCAGGATTAGTCACTCGTGTGACCTAAAGTATGGAAACATTGCACAAAGTTCCATTCTTAACATTCATGTCTTTAAAAGTATTGTAATAGAACCTTTTTTCAATATTTTATTCATCATAATATTATATACAACATGTTTTGATTTCTTTTTACTAATATTTTGACTTTACAACATTTACAAGTTCTAGTATGTTATGGTCACTGCTGCTTTCAGTTAGTCAGGAATGACTGACTTTAGAAATAATAAAGTAATGATTAATCATTAAAGTATCTCCCAACTTCATTACCTGGCACACATAGCTCATGATGACATAATTATTTATAAAACAAGAAGTAAATATCAGTTTATTTTTTATTTATGTCTCATTTGTTCTTTAGTAGCTATTTACACACACATAATAATAATGTTGTTAACACAGAGAAAGACCAAAGGATCCACGGAGTGTATCATGGTTGTGTACGTTGAAAGTTCAGTGTTCTCTTCAGCAACACTTTAGAGAGCAGCCAGTGCCCCACAGTTTACATTTCTTGAGGCGAGACTTTGCCATTTACACTGAAATGTTATATTGGTTTTCCTCCAGTACCAGTGAGAGCAGTCAAGTGTGCATTTTGTTTGCTATAGAACTAAACCTCTTGACTATAGAGTCCAGGAGCACAACAGCGTTTAGAGTGGAAGTGCACAAGGTCAAGGCAGAGTGGAGGGATGTGGCAAAAAAAAATTGAGCCAGTGTCTGTTTTATCTCATCAGGAACTCAGCATGAGCATGTTGTCTGTGCTTGTGCGTGTGCGTGTACACCTAATATCAAACAGCTGTTTTTTATATTTATCTGCTAGTGAGGGGGGAGGGTAAAGTTACTAAGACTTCTGATGTGGGCTAATTTCTAAATCTCTTTTTTCCCCTCTGTTCCACCTCAGGTCATTACATTTTAACAGTCTGTTGAAGCTGCAAATTACAAGCTTGTGGAAAAAAATGCTTTTTCAATGCTTTATCAAGAATAATCTGTGTATCTATTGAAAATCCCAACATACAGTAACAGGAAGTAAGATGCAAGATGGCATAGTGTAAAGGGAACATCTGTGCCACATATGGACTGGAAGTCCCCAAATCCCCATGGGAGATGCCACCAAATGTGGTTGAGAACAACAGGGCAAAGGTCCTCCGAGACTTTGATTTCCTCACAGACAAGCAGCTGCTTGCTAACCATCTAGACACAGTGGTGGTTGACAAGGAGGAGAAGTTGAGATAGATGTGGCAATCCCAGTAGATGGCGATATCAGGAAGAAGGCGCATGAGAAAATAAGGAAGTACCAGGGGCTGGAGGAACAACTGGAGCAGAAGTTCAAAGTCATCCCAGTGATAATACAAACATTAGGAGCTGTAACCCTAAAAAAAAAACAAAAGTGGGCCCAACAGCTTCCAGGCACAACATCAGAAGAGTGCAGACCCAGAAAAAGCTGATATACTGCACCAGAGAAATATTAAACAATTTGCCCCCCTAAAATCTCTTAGATGTGTTTTGTGTGAATGCTTTCATTAGAAGCAATTGGAGAAGAACTTTCTAATGAAAGCCTGTAAACAGTAAGAGCTGAGTAATGCTCAGTTATTTCAGATATGTAGTTACATACATCTAAGAACAAAAAACAAACAATTTTTAGAGTAAAATTTGTTTACTCCCAAATGATCGCCCTTAACTTGTGGCAATAAACAGCTGTTGCATGGTGGTAAGAATTGACTGTAGTGAAACAACACAGTGCCATATGGATTGTGCTTTAATTCACCAGGTAGCACTTTCATTCTGAATTTGTTTTCTGAATGTGTTTTCAGTGCATTAAAGTTTCAATAAATGCTTAATAAAAATTGTGGTAACTCTCTAGTTGTAACTCTCTCACTTTGTTCTGTTTTACAGATTTTATTGGCTCGATTTACACAGGGTTTGACATCTGCCTTAATGATTTCTGCTGCCAAAATTTTGTAAAAAATAAAATGAACAATTTAAAATATTCAAAACAACTTTCCTGAAAGTGAAATTAAATGCCAACTAAAGTGTTTGTGTCAGTTATCTTGGGGTGACATATCTTTAGCATGAATATGTTTAAATGTTATTCATTCAATAAATGTCACATGTTAACTGCACCATCGTTATAGTTCATTGTAAATATTGAGTTTTTTGTTGTTGTTTGACTTTGACAAGTGAAAAAGGTTGATAATACTTAATTTAGCACAAGCAGATATAGTGTTACAAAATCCATCCATCCATCTTTTTCCTCTCATGATAATTTGAATAACTGGTCTGTGCATTTTGGTTGACTGACGAGCACAAGGAAAGTGCATGTACATGGCACTAGCACAAAAAAACAGCATTTCTTCCCAGACCATGAAGTAGATTCTTACTGGTGTGTTGTTGAAAAGAAATAAGTCTCATTTTACTCAAATGAGCCATCCTGGGCAAATAAATGTCTTAGTTATGGCAGTTCAGCCTAAAATCCACAAGTGCCAGAATTAACCTTAATATAAGATACAGTAGTTTGTTGGGTTGACTGACACTGACAAATCACCTTTCCAAGTTATGAACACACATAGACATTAGTCTCGGTTGCGATTATAAGTCTACTCAACTTCCAATCTTTTAGTCACTGGCTCTTAAACTATCAAACACAAACATGCATCAGAGGGTACGTGTCCTCTTAAGTGTTGGCGGGACTAAAAAGTACCCCAGTTACACATCCCCCTGCTTTTCATTTAAGAAGTCTACAAATAGCTATTGACAGCAGTGCCTCAACTTGCTTTCAGCAGTCTATGGCACTGTCCACGGTACTGAAATATCACCGCTGACTGTATATTCTAATCATGTTTTAATACTATATATTATATATGTGTTATTATATGTTACAGTATTCATTTACTACTTTGATGGCCATTTAGTACAATCTGTGTTGCTGGGAATACACCCTAGACCTCGACATCTTTTACAAAATATTTTAGGGGACACAGTGACTACAGATGCAGATTTTTAAATTCAGTGACGATCGTATACCTTAAAAAGATCCTTCTTGTATTGCATTGTGAGAAACATGAGGAAAATCCAGCCTGAATAGACTCAGTAAAATGCATGAAATTTCAAGGTGCGCTTTCAGAGTTAAAGAAGGACAATTTTAGCACGGAGAGGATGAAAATAACTTGATATCATGGATTTATAGAATTAGAAATGTCACAGTTATATTGTACATCCTGGAATCGGGTTGTAGCTCCACTGGGGTTCAGGTGGTTAAATAACACATTTATGCAGATTGGATCTAATAACTGGTCAGGTGAGTGCAGAATTAGGGAAAAAATTACAAAGTTCCATGATGAGCTAGTATGAAAATATAATCATCTCTAATACAGTGTGGTGTCGGTAAAACCACATGACAAACCTTCGCTTGCTATCTGCTTTACGAGGGTTGGAAAGAGACATCATTTACGTTTGAACAGCTTTATGTATTTATCTTATGCATTACAGATGAATGTGGGTTAGCTGTGCTGGCTCTCTGTGGCAACTAAAACCTATGCACAGGTTCATGAAAAGATATGTGTAAAATGGCTGGTGTTTAAAATAAAACATGGAGACTGACTTAAATGCTTTAAGAGCTTTATCGCTATGCAATGAAAGAAAAGAAAACATTATGTTGCCATTATGTTTGCTTCAAAATGCATTGATATCATAATGTAATATCAATACATTTCCATTTAATGTCTAAAAATACCATAACTTACCTATAGAGCCAGAGTTTGATTTTCAAGACAATTTCTCAAAGATGAAATGTCAGAACTGACAACATAAGAGAAGATGTGAACCTCCCTGCTTTTGTTTCAGGCAAACGAGCAAAACCATAGAACCATTATATAACCGTCATACTACCCCCTGAAATGGCTTTGAATACTTCCAGTGAATTTAAATTGCTACACAGAGAGAGAGAGGGAGAGTAGATGCGTAGCACCATAAATAAGGAGAGTGAATTGTAATACCACAAAAGTATAAGCCTTTGGGGCCCCTTTTTCACCAAAGTAAAAGCACATGAAAATGCTGTCAAATAATATATTGATTTTGGAGGTATCATTCTTCAGGAACAGAACACAACCCGGTGGCCTTAAATGAACCTTGCATCACCTTGTCAAATCAATATCCGGTGAAGAAACAATAAAACATAGCTGCGAAATAATCTTGTGTGTGTATTTGACAACTGCTTGGGAGCATGTTTTATAGGACAATGGTGTGCAGATATTTATGTTTATCTGGTGGTGTAATCATGCTTGTAGCCCATCCCGGTTCTCCTCCAGCCCTCCTCTACTGGCCTCCCTCTTTATTTATTTACCCTGGTCTCATCCAATCAAATGGCAGATCAGTCTGTGGAAAGGGCAGTGTGCCAAGGCAGCCTTCTGTGACAGAGCAATGCATTAGGACATTAAGACACCAGCTCCTGCGCAAAAAATCAATCACACACCCCCGGACGCATTCGAGGCAGAGAAGGGCACCTCTCACACCTTTCTGAAGGCCATCCTGGCTGGCTCTGCAGCTCTGTTCCCATCTCGCTGGCTCTAGATGTGTGCACACCTGGCTAGGCTTGTTTGCCTCGCTGTTTTCTGTCCATGCCTCCTACCCTACACTCAGTGAGTTGGCTTTCAAACAAATCATTAGCCCTCTCTATGAGGTGGAAAGGTAAGCATATATAAAAACTTATCCTTACCTGAATTTTGGTAGATGAATGGCCAGCAAATAAGCCCCTTTCATCAGTTTCTCTGTCTCTTTCTGTGTTTTTCTCTGATCGCTGGCACAACTGAAAATACTGTTTACAGAAATAAGTATAAATTGCTGAAAGCAGAGAAACCTGCTTGTGTTTTGTTGAATTAGTCATTTGGTTTAAATATGACACAAATCATAGTGACCGATAGTCACATTTGAAAAATGAGATTCCATTTGAAGGCAAATAACACATCGTAGTCACCTCTCCTAAACACGCCCCCCCGTGCATCTGCGTTTATGCCTGAAAGCTGTTCCGTAAAACTAGAGGCTTATCTATTGGCCAGCTCTATTGGCAATAGACTTGGATGAGGACCTTTCCTGTGGGACACTGTAGTGTTAATGGTTGGTTAATAAGCTTTACTCTTTAAGTTTTTGCAATAGGGGTATATAATTCGAATATAATTCTAATGACCATGGCAGTTAAGCATCAAATCACAGTAATAAAAATGGCAGATAGAGATGATACAGAACAAACTGGAGAATTTGTACATCAGTTGAATCAATGATGACAAATGCTGTGAGATTGTGAGAATGCTTCATGTTTCAGTATTATAGCAATGGGTCTCTTTCTAATTTACATAGAAATTGCTTGTCCCCTGGTCAAGACTTTTACTATACAGGTACCAGAGAGACAGAAAAATAAATTTAGATGTCAAAAATGGTTTTGACTAATATCCTCCTCTTTGTCTATTACTTTGCCTTTTATATCGCTATTAATGTTATTTATGGGCATTCATGTACCTTGTTTTCCCCCCTTTGGTTGCAACTTGGAAATGGTGGTCATTCATTCATAAACATTAGCATCTTGCAGATACTACCTGTTCTTTTCTCTTTTTGGAATTTTCTAACAAAACGACCTTATCTTTTTCTTTCACATTTGTTTCTTTCCTGCAGACATGAGTGCATTAGAAGTGATGAAGTGGAAGAGGACACAGAATCAGAGATCAAAACAGAACATGAATAAAACACAGACGCACCAAAACTGCGAGAAAACAAGTGGAACAAAAAAAAGACAGATCAAAAAGAAATGGGAGGAAAGAATGAAAGCATAGCCAGTGCTAAAGGGAGCTAGGTGAGTGGATGTATTTGCTGGATACAGACTGCCTGCTGAATCAACCTGGCATTAAGTCAGTCTATCAAGCTTTCACAACATGTCTCCACTGGGGACTCAAAAGAGCAGTACCAAAGCTGCTCATTAAAAGGAAACCCTGTCATTTCTACGGGCGTATCATTTAGTGTATGATAAGTCGTTACTTTTAAAGCAGTTTAAAAGAAATAAGTGGCTCTTTTGTACAGTGTCTAAAGCTGTTGCTTCAAGTTTTAGGTTATGTGCAAAATTCATTATGTGCATAGCTCTATTTAAAAAAAAGGAACAGTGACATTTAATACCGGCTTGTTTAGCAGTTCATGCTAAGCAATCAGTACTGGTGCACATAATTTAAAAAAAATAAAATCTAGCAACCTGGAAGATGAAGGTAATAAAAACCAGACAGAAATGAAACTATTCTTTAAGCACAGGTGCAACTCTGAATTCCCAGCACACTTTGCTTCACGTGAAACCCAGGAGAAAGCGAATAACACTAGAATATTATCTGTGGAGGGCAGGCCCATTAAAAAAAATGAATATTGCTTTTCTCCCCTTCTTCAGCCTCTGCACCTGATAAGGTCTAAACAAATAAATAAATAAAAGCTGTAAATAACCGTTGCCTGTTGCTCCAGTCATTTCTCTATTACTTTGGCCAGTGGAGTGAAACCAAGTTCTTATTTCTTGCTCTGAAAAGCAGCTCTCAGTTTCGTTGATAAAAATAAAAAAAAAGGAGAAGTGGTGGAAGGAAAGGAATGGAGGAATGCGTGTTGAGATTCTGTGAAAATGAATTTTGTGAATTAATTTGCAAATGCTCTTTGAATATCATCATGTTGCCAGGCTAAGGGTGGGCATTTTCCCCGTTCCCTGTCCTTACCTGTGACCTCTTCCTCCACCCTATTAATTATGTACACACATAGAAACACAGCCTTGTTTTGCTGTTTCTGTTTGTTACTCTGTGCTGTCATTCCCTTATTACTTACACTAACCCCAATAATAACCTTTACCCTGAAAACCAAATTTTACCCGTGAATAGCATTCTACTCCTGTGGAGACAAAAAAAAAACCTAAGGTGACACAAGTTCCCTGGAATTATGCGCACACACACACACACACACACACACGGAGCTGTGACTTCTGCAGATAGTAAAAGTTAAAGTTGAAACATAGATGTTCCTTAAATCACTTTCAAATCAGACTTCTAGAACTTAATGACACTATATCATAAAAAATAACAAAGATGACTGAAAAACCTTTTAAACAAAGATCCAATGGTTATGCTTGAAATAGTGGTTTGGCTAAAGCCCACGTATTGAATACAGAATGGCATAACTGGCTTGTTGATCAAACAGGATTCCATAAAAGCAGCGAATCAGTGGAAAAAATTTGAATAACTATGGCAGAAAGCAGACATGAAGAGCAGCCAAGCTTTTGTTAAGTGCATGGAAAACATGCTTCTATCAATTCACCCCCCTGCCTTTAAAAAAAATAATAAATAAATACTCAGTGAATTGTCATGCCACACCTGGCTTCACAACACAGTGATGAAAAGTGAAGTAGCTTTTGTTGGGAACAATGTGTCAACTGCTCTATCCATCATAATGCTTCACTGGAAGCCTACATCTGTCATGAGTCATGCTGCTTTCTCATGTCTGATAAATGCTAATGAAACTAAGTCAGGTGTGCTGCACAGTTTGCATTTAACAGCCTAAATTCGATTTTTTTGACAAATTAGTGCCAACCCATTGTTTTGTAGTAAGTATTAATGGTTTGCTTGTTTCCCTAGTCAGAGGGGATAAAAGCTGCATTTAAAGTTTTAAACACAAATATAAATATATTCATAAGCTGTATGCTTTCAGATCCTACACCTGTGTTTCCTTTACAGTAGTTATGTCATTGGTTGCGTCATCACAAATCCCATCATAGAATATTGGCATTATATGTTTTTGCAACTTATCCGCATTTATTTATTCCTATAAATGAAGAAAATTTCTTAACAAGCTCATTCCTACTGTCCCTGAATGTTTGATACACAGATATTCTCTTGCTGCCCTTTAAGTCTATATATTGTAATTTGTACACATAGGATTATCTGTATTTGTTTCTCTGAACATGGATTAGTAAGTTTGGAAGTGGGCTTTTTTCAAAGGAGGCTTTTACAAAAGGATTTAATGGTCTTGCTTTAGCCTAACCTAAATTCAGCCTTTGCACTTAAATGAGATAATGTGTAACCATTTTTCCATTCAGCATTTGTCAAGTTGAACAAGCATGACCTTTGTTGTCTTGTTTTAACAGATCTCTAGATTTAAGATGACATAACTGAAGTGCTGTTAGCATTGTGATGACCAGTTAGAAATCATGTCAGGTTTACTATGATTTTTCTAGTGCTGGGTGAAAAAAAGAAAAAAGAAGAAGAAAAAAAGATAGAAATAATGAAGATGAATTTGCAAATGATTACAGTTACTTAAATGCCTGAGATTGAGGCCAACTGGACCATCTGCCTCGGTGTTTTTCCCCCCATTGGTTATGGATTGCGACATCTAACAACTCAGATGAGTGAGGCAGCGGAGGAAACAAACTGCATTTTATGCAGACTTGATTCCAGACCCCCGCTGACCTACCAAAGGACAAATAATCAGCTGATAATGTATGTTTTATGGAGCACAAACTTGTAAACAAAAAAAAAAAAAAAAAAAAAAAATTGTCTTTAGTGTCTTTAGTAAGATTTTGCCATATTTCAAGGATGAGAGAGGGATTAATTCTCTACACAGCAATGTAGTCCAACAACGTGGAAGACTTTAAGATGTGTTTGTGTTTGTATCACCTTTTTATATACTCAGTATCACTGACAGAAGAAATTGGAATAACCTGAGGACATTTGAAATTACTTGGCATTCAGATCGTTTGACTAGAGATTTTTTGGACCCACAGATGACAACAATGACATTCGGTAAGAGATGGGACCAGCTGAGCATGACTTCAATCTAATTCTTTGCCAGTTTCTGTGAAAGTCACAGAGCTCAAATGATTCTGTCCAGTGGTCAAAGAAGAAACAGGGGAAATATCAGAGCACAGTTGTCTACTTAGAAAAGTCAACAAATTTTCTGTTGCATTGCTACTAATTTGAGAAGTGGCTTTCCAAAGACATAATGTGAAAATGTGAGGACATGCAATTTGCCTCCTACTCTAACTAATGTAAAATCTTTCCTAGACATAACTGATCAACAGCACAAATGCATTTGATTAAGCATGACAGTATATCAATGGTTGTAATCTAACATAAAATGTAGTGTATGAGTTAATCTCATGTTAATATCTTAACATCTCAACCCTCAAACATTTTTGTGGGTTAGCATCAGGCAAACTGTCTCCTTTTACCCCAAATGTCCAAAACTCAAACTGCATCTCATAAATATAGCCGTGCACTTATGACCCAGCTGGAAGATAAGAAAGCAACACTTGTCAGATTGACCTTTTTTGTCAGTTGTGCCATGCCACTGTCTGAGCCCCATTAAGTGGATTTATATCATAATTCTGAAGGATGTAGAAACACACTTGCAATGTGATGTTGTGCTTGGGACCACTTTGCACTTTGGACTGCTCCAATCTGCCTTAGAACATGCGAGATATACATAATTAAAACTATACTGATGAGAAACTGGCAACTGGAACAAGGCATATCTGCTCAACAACCCAGGTATCCAATACTTGCCGCACAAGTGTGTACTACAGTACTGTGAGCTAATAATAAAGATTACAGCTGAGACTATCTTTTAAAGGCCTTGTGATATGTACTTTGTGTACTTTGCTTGTGCTTTTTTAGAAAACTTAAAGGTCACTTAAGGAAATTATTTGAATATAGCCTCAGATACACACACAGACACATGCACACACACACACACACACACAGTGTAAGGTAAAGAGGAAGAGAGAGAGCAAGAACGAGAGGTTGAATGGTTTGAAAATCCCAAACACTGAACACTACACTACCATAGAATTGTAGCAAATAGGTCATGTATGCTCTAATATTACAAGCAAAGCTTTGCGATTTAGAAACAATTACCATGCGTAAGGGAGTCTGTCTCCACAGCAACCAATGCCATTTGGTTATATGCTTTACACACTATCATTTTTGTAACGTCCTTTCTAGACAGTATCGATCTACAGTGTAATCTTGTTCCATCCTTTGTGTCAGTAAAAAAAACCCCAAGTTTTTACTTGAAAATAAATATGTATTCAATTCTTCCTTATATGGCACAACACATGATTACCTCTAAGAAATCACTATATTTGTATCGTTGTAAAATTTTTATATTCCAGTTTCAGTTATTTTAATAATATACAATTTTGTGCAGATGAATCATTTCCATGAATGTGCTTAGAAATTCTTCAAGATTGGATATCTACCGGATGAATTTGGTTTTATGAGGTAACAACGTAAGAATTACTTCCTTACCATTAAATGAAAATATACTTATAAACAATATAAACACAAATATAAAGCACAATTAAAACAAATCCGTAACTCACATGGTATCTCTGCAGCGCTAATTAGCTTAAGCTGAGCGTGAGCATGTGGCTTATTAGCATATTATGCATAGGTTACCAAAGCAATGTCTTATTGCTATTTTTTGTTTAACTCACTATAGATAAACACAAATGTTGTTTACAGCAGCTCAAACTGTGCTCTTCAAAAAATGGCTTAACAGCTCAATTGAGCTACATATAAGCAATAAAACTTGGCTCACAGATCAGTTCTCTGGCAATAGCTGTAATCTAAACCATCATTGTGCCTCTCATCTCCTCTTTTTTAATGTACTGTGTCATTGCTCTGCAACTTTTAGTCAGGTGTAGTGCAGTGGGCCACTGATTCTGTATCACGTCTTTGTAGGTTTGCAATCATCCAGGTCACAGTTGTCTAAAGTGGAATTTATTGTCAAGCAGAGAGTTCATTTACTGTCCACTGAACTCCAGGGTCTCCAGGAGTATAACTAATGATAACCAATGATTTAAAAAAAAGGTTTGTTTTGGGTTTTTTTTGCGGTTTTCTGGTAGCCGGTAAGCTCTGCTATCAATCCCTGCTCTATTCTGGCTCACTTGTCAACCAGTCAACATTATGTCATCTGTTTCCAGTGCTGCGCAGTCAGGATTTTGAAGGACTGTGGAGTGCATCTCAGTGGATGAAAACCCTTCTCCCATTTCTTTCCAGCCGACAAGTGTATGCACACAGACACATAAGACTACAGCTAAAACTAAAACTATAAGAGCTTTGTGAAGCTTTGTCACCTCTCAAACGAGATGCTTCTTCAGTTCTAAAACAGTGGAGAGTCCAAGGTACTTAAAAAAGTATTTAAACCCTAGTGTCATCCCTTATGTAGCAGGTTTAACAGAGAAACTCAGCATGACATCCCAGTGCACTTCAGACCCAGACTCACCCTCAGACAAAAACCAGCTCCTCCCAAGGACAAAATCCCAGTATCACAGGGAGGAGTGCTTAAACCTCTACATTGGAGAACCCAAACAGCCACCTCATAAACGCATGGCACAACATAGAAGAGCCACCTCGACGGGACAAGACTCAGCAGTACATCTGCGTCTAAAGGACAAAGGTCACTCTTTCTAGGATGCCAGTGTTTATATTTTGGACATATAAGACAGATGGTTTGAAAGAGGAGTAAAAGAAGCCATCTATGCCTACTGTGAATGACCATCTCTGAGAGGCGGTGGCTTACGACACCAGCTGTCTGCCACCTACAATGCAGTTTTGAGAGTCCTTCCCTGGTGCCTCAACCCCCACTCACATCTTGCGTCAGGTAATCTCAACAGGTCACATGATAGGGTGAGGCAACATCTCACAATGGTTTACCTGAAACCTATGGTGACCCACATCTTTTTTCACACCTTGGCTCGTGTGATGAGGTACATGATCAATGGTGGGTCAACAACCCTCTTAAGGGACAACCCCCATTAGAGTTTAAATACCTTGGACTCTCCACCATTTGGTTTTAGAACTGAAGAAGCTTCTTGGATGAGAGTTGAAACATCTTCACGATACCTAAAGAAGTCCAGTCTTTCCAGGCAGAAGATGCTGCATGATATTTTTACAGGCTTCTCACTTATTGTAAGGCTGGTCATGCATAGTCTCTACTTTTACTCTTCACATAGAAAAATCCCTAATCCAATTATAATTGCCTCTTTCTTCCTGCTGCAGGTTTTTGAACAATTATACTTTTTAAAATGATTTTGTAATTTTCTCTCTGTACACCAACACAGTGGATTTTAAATTATACAATTAAAAAGTAAAGACCTTTAGCTTTCTAAAGTAGAAAAGGGTGTTTGTCTCCCAAATCCAAAGTGGGAACTGGTTCCATAGATGAAGGGCCAGAAAGCTGAAGGCTCTGCCTCTTGCTCTACTTTTAAATACCCTAGGAAGCACAGATAAGCCTGCAGTCTGTGAAGTCCTCTATTAGGGTGATATGGTACTATGAGAACTTTAAGATGAGATGGTGCCAGATTATTCAAGGTCTTGTATACGTGGCAGCTCTAGAGAAATTTCTTAGGGTGGCATGGAAATCAAAGCCATTTCTTTACATATATGCAGTTGTTACATTCTGTTCTATGCATTATATATGGTTTAAATACATAAGTGCAGTATATAATTAAGCATATGTTTAATATAAACATAGTCTGTAACTTTGTACCGTAAAGCCTATATAATAAATAAGCATGTAGCCCGATAAGTATAACACCCAGAAAGGTACACAGCATAAGGTGGTTTAGTTAGAAACTTAAGTTAGACTTGTATTTCTAACTTTTTATTATAAATAATCAAATTATTACATGCTTACATTTACACAAAATGTCAGAAATCTGCACTGTTTTTGTTTTTTCACCAAAAGTTTAAATCTAATTTTTCATGATTGATTGGGTTAGCCCTCTGGGGTCCAGGGTGTAATTGGCCTTTGACTAGTTTTGACCTTACCTTTATATTTCACCTTTAAAAACCATTTTAATTGTTCAATTGTTAAAACAATTTTTACAATTCTCTAAATTTACTGTTATTTTTTCATTGACATGCTGTAACACAGTTGATCTAAAAATCAGACAAAAAACAAAATGTGAGTAGGAAAAAGTTATTTTATTGCTGTAAAAACCATGTTTATCGAATTATTTCCATAACTTGATATGCAAATATAAATTATAAGTTTTAAAAACTAAGCACACATTTTGCAAACAGTAAAGTTGTATACAAATATTTACCTGAAAATGCAGCCAATGTCTCTGGTGTTTTTTGTACAACTATTCAAAACTACCACTAAAACTAAAATTACAGAACAGTCAGGTGTCAAAGTAAAATGCCACACAAATTATTTATGCCACTCTAAAAAATAGTTTGTCAACAACAAGACAGAGGAGCACATCAGAGGCCTAAAACCTGCAGGCTTGACAATAGGTGGTGTATTACTCCTCCTGTTTACCTCCTGGAGACAGCTTTTACATTGAAATCTGCCTTTGGTGGCTTTTCAGCTTGCAACGTTCACTAGTGCCCTGTTTTTTTTCCACAAGAGTAAATGAGAGGCATTTTTTTTGTTTTTTTACGCTGTCCATAGAAAATGCCATTTCTATCATTTCTTCTCATGCTAAATGTGATGATAGTATTAGGAAAAAAAACACTGCATGTAGGTTTTTTTTCATAACTCTGGTTTTGCCAATTTAACTGGTATATATTTAGAAATCAGAACTTTCAACACAAGTTGAAATGGAGACTCGGCACAGGATCTTATTGCTTTGTCATCTTAAATTGGTCATGTGATTTTGAGGCACCGGTGCATCTGTCGACCTAAGAGGGTTAATAACACTCACCGTCACTCCATTTCTAGAGTGTGAAAATCAACCACTTCTGATGAAATCTGAAAATACCCATGGTGTTAATTCAAAATGTATCATTGGCCTCAGTTGCTACTGACAACAAGAAATAAAGCCAGCCTGATTCATGAGAGAAAGATTTGCTGCTCAAGTGTGTTGAAGACATAAAGGCCTGGATGAGCCTTAACTTCTTAAATTTTAATGAGAAAAAGGCTGAGGTGATGGTGTTTGGCAGCACCACTCTGCCTTTTGTCGATTTGTGTTCCTTGGCCCAGTACATCAGGCCGACTATTACAAACCTTGGGGTTAAATCGACCAACCGGAGTATCCTCACCCCAACCAGTCGTGGCAGATGGCCGCCCCTCCCCGATTCTGGTTATGCTGGAGGTTTCTTACCGTTAAAGGGATTTTCCCTTTCCCACCAAGCACTCACTTATTGGAGGTCATATGATTGTTGGGCTTTTCTCTGTCTTTTATTGCCGTGTCTTTACCTTAAAATATAAACCACCTTGAAGCAAGGGTTGTTGTGATTTGGTGCTATATTAATGAAATTGAATTGAACTGAGCTTTTTCCAGGCAGCAGTCCAAAACAAAGCCAGTTTTTTTTCCTAGGCAACACTTTGAGACAGTAATCCACGACCTTGTTACCACTCGGCTGGATTACTGTAATGCACTTCATGTGGAGGCTAGTGGTTCTTCAAAAGTCCATCTCCAGTTACTACAGAATGCTGCAGCATGTCTTTTAACCAGCGCATGTAAATATGAGCATGTTTCTCTCATTTTAGCGTCACTCCACTATTTGCTTGTAAGTTTTTGGATTCATTTTAAAATGAATTTATTTGCTTACAAGCCCTTAATTGTCTTGCCCCACCTTAGCTCTCCGAGCTACTACAGCCTCATACACGCTCCTGTTGTCTCAGGTCAGGTGATCAGCTGCTCCTAAATGTGTACCTGAACCTAAGTGCTCAGAGGGGACCTTGCCTTTGCTGTTGCAGCTCCTAAATTGTGGAATAATTTGCCTCTTCACATTAGACAGGACTCTTCCCTGTCCATTTTTAAATCTTTTCTTAAAGCCCACCTCTTCACCTTGGGCTTTGACAGGATTTGAGATGGTCGGTCTTATTTATTTTTGTTTTATTCATTTTAATTCTTTTTTCCTCCTTTTTTTTTTTCTTTTAAAATTTGTATGGTTGTTGACCTTTATGTATTTTTAATTTATATTTGTTTTAACAGATTTATTCTTCTATACAGCACTTTTGTCTGTTGTGCTTGTTTTTAAAGAGTGCTTTACAAATAAAGCTGGTATGGTATATTTGGTTTTGCTTTTGTTTTCCATGATTAGTTTCAGCTGTGCACCCTGGCATTTCCCATGTCCTTTAATTATTTCATGTGACTATTAAAAGCCTCAGTTTGCCATAGTACTTTCTCTTGTAATGCAGTCTACCATTTTTTTTTTTTTTTTTTTTTTAAACAACTCTGTTCCTGGCTTGGATTATATTTTGGATCCTATAGACTTTATTTGGACTTTTTGTATGGTTGTCATGTAAATCTCACTTTGTTTCTCCCAAGTCGTAATTTGGGTCCCCACTCAGCACAGGCATTGACTGACAATGTGGTATGCACTGGATGAGTAGCTAGTTTCCTACTACTTCAGACGTTTCTCTTTCCATTCTGCCACAAGTCGATCGGGGTTTCGTCTTTACCAAGAGTTCCAGAACTAGAAAGGTTTGAGGCATTTTTTGTCCAATAAGAGAAAAACAAAAAACAAACACCCCCACCACCATCACCATTGTTGTTCTGGAGTAACCAGTGGTTTCTACCTGCCTCAGCATTCCTATTCATGTAGGCATTACTTGCTTGCAAACTTTGATAATGATAAAAATAATATTAATTTTTTTTTTTTTTTTTTTTTTTTTTAAAACAACTCCTTGAAAGGCACAAACGGAACAGCGTTAAGGTTTTCACAAGCCTAATTATAAACACAGATAAGGAATGACAAGATGACTGTATCTGGTGGGGAATCTCTGACGTGGAAGCACTATAACAGAGTGTGG
The DNA here is from genome assembly GCF_001858045.2 of Oreochromis niloticus. Lineage (NCBI taxonomy): Eukaryota > Metazoa > Chordata > Actinopteri > Cichliformes > Cichlidae > Oreochromis > Oreochromis niloticus. The sequence continues at coordinate 8,383,387 of NC_031973.2, forward strand.
TTAGGATCTGAGTTTAGAGAGAACGGCAACTGGAAGGAACTTTGTCTCTGAATTTGCCACTTACTTGCAGGTGGAGAGCGCAAGGCTCTGGGAGGGGTAACCAGGTGAGTGTCCAAGTGGCGCGTGAATGAATGAAGTTCCGACCTTGTTTTTCCCCATAATCCTCAGAAGACAGCGGAGGACAGGCAGGTGAGAGTGAATTGTTTAAGTTCAGAGGAGCGTTGCAGAGGATCTTGCTGTGGAGACTGGCTCCAGATTATGGAGTTACAGGTGAGTTACATGGTGACTTGACAAGATTACTGAAGGCACAACAAGATCAGGTTAAGTACACAGCATGAACAAGAAGCGAGGAGGCCTGGCTACCCCATGAGGTAGATGACAAGCTAGCGGAAAACAGATAACAGCGCTGATATTAAGCACAGCCTTGCTGATTGTCATCAATGGAGAGCAGGTGAGCAGAACAGGTGAAGAATCAAGGCTCCGCCCACACGGAAGACGCAGGGAGGCAGCATAAAAACACCAGATGGTCACCCAGATCATGACACTTTATTTGATGATCCTTTATTGGTTTCACTTATTATGGAATACAAATTAAATTAGCTTAACATGGCCATAAAATTATTTTAGTCAATACCCTTTAAAACTCCAAAGTTGATTAACCTCTGCTCTCTACTATTAAGCCCGTGTACTACAAAAGAGCTATACATAGGTACATAAAAACACACTATAAAAAGTATGAAGTTAAAAAAAGTCATTCTCCTTTCCTATTAAACATTTAAGTTTTTATATGTTGAATATCACCGTGAGTCAGTTAGGTAATGGAAAGTAGTAATTTCTATGTGGAGCTTTTTAATAAAGGCTACAGGGAGAATTTTACTGTGCATAGAAGCAGCTTTTTTTGGCAATTATTCGCTTATTAATTTTTAACCTTTCCCAATAGTTCAATAAATAAACAAAAGCACTTAATGAAAAAATTGATTTCCCACCAAATAACTGTTAATAAATCATTCAAAGAATGCGTATAGATTATAAATGCATTATCCCATTAAAAAGACAGAGCTGAATTCTTAACAACTGCTCGGGGCCACAAAGGCATCTGCTACTCAATATGTAGGACTGGAGTTTTGTGGTCCTTGAGGAAAACTTGAGGAAACTTTATGTAAACAAATGTAAACAAATCATCTGTGATCCAAAAAGTTGAAAATAAAACGTGCTAAAATCAAAATTGTTTAGACTACCTTGCCGAGTACAGGGAAATGTGAATTACTTAAAGTAAAAGTGTAAATATGGAATTTTATTTGGACTATAAAGGCCATAGTATAAACTCCCCTAAAACCATCCCTTCAGTCTCAGAGGCACTCAATGACTGAACAGAAGCCAAATGCGGTGGAGATGACTGCAATGTGTCCCTATTATGATAACACATGGTGAGATGCACTTTCATCATAAGGATGTTATCTGGTCTTTGAAGCACACATCATTATAAGTATGACAGTCTCGGGGGCTTCAAGCACACCATTTATCTGCTATAAATTACCGTGCCACTTCCACTGTTGGTGACGAGCCATTCTTCCATATCCTTCTAGAACCTCTCTTGCTTTGACACTAATCAAGTTGTAGCTCCACTGTGATGGACGTTTGTTATTAGCTGTCATTATTGGATACAAATGGCTCCTAGCTGTATTATGTCATGTCCATGATAGCCTTCTAAGGTGTTTGACGATGAGGGCCCCGGTGAGGTGTCACCATGTCCCTCTCAATGGCCCAAAAGGTATCACATACTAACCACATCTGTTGCATATGACACATTATCAAATGTGACAAGAGTCTACTTATCACCGTGCTGAATGTCCTCTCAGTATATTTGAAGGTTTCAGACATTTCTCATGTTATGTTTCCTTTTTAGGACTATTACTTTGCTACCAGTAGTCTGAATGCCAGGCATATGCATTATGCATTTTAATATGAAAACATGCTGTTAGTCAGAGAGATTAGAAAAGGGCACTTACTTGTTCTGTTCTGTTAAAAAGCAAATGCTTCTTAATGTGTATAGATGTGATGGATGGTGTCTCCCAAAAGAAGTATTATTTGCCCTTGAAATGATTAACAAAAATGCAGGACAAATACCTGTTACACCAAGGGGATACCGTGGACATGTATCAAAGTTTGGGGTGTTTCGTAACCATCATTCATGTTTTGTGATAGACACTTTTTTGATACTATACCTGGAGGTGGATGGTTTATCAATCCCCACTTAACTGACACATTTGGGCAGGGGGTTAACAGCCTTCATGTTCTCCACTAGGTTATAGGGGGACATCCACCAACAGATGGCATTGAGTCCATGTTGAGCCAGCTATGTGACACGGTGTACAGGGAAAACTAACAGGCAGTGTAGCATTGTGGCTAGATGGGTAAGACACACGACAAAAACAGTTTCGCTAAATGGCAGGATGTGGTCCGCAGCACTCCATGTGATGATCAAGCTTTATTTCAACTGGCAGCCTCCTGCCCACCTCTCACATGATTAATGAGAGCAGAGCAGATGCTATGGATATGGAGCCGAGGGAGTAAAGCAGGGAATGGCACTCTTATCGGCACCCCACATGACGCCAGCCTTCATTTTTCCACCTTTACATTAGGCCTGTCTGGCTTTGTTTGTTGGTGTGTGCATGAATATCCTTGTATGTCTTTGGCTCTGTTGTCTTCCTGTGAACATTTGTCAGTATACGAGTTAAGGAAAGCCAGGGTAGAGGAACAGCAACCACTGTGCATTTTATCGTAGCAATATGGTAAATAAAAATTAGACTTCAAATAACTACAAGCACACTTGACCTAACAAAAGCATATCATTTTAATTTGTTTTCTATCCCTTATTGCCGAACTTTTTGTTGTAAAAATGGCAGCTCTTACATTTCTGTGTCTGGGTAATCTTAGTAAAAAAAATAATTTAAACTGCCCATGCTAGGGAATGCAACTGTGGATTTATTAATAGTTTGGTTTTTTTGTCATTTCCAGCTGAAACAGGTGTGACCCTACACCCTGGTAATATTTCAACTGCAGAGCACTGAAAGGACTTTTAGTCATGCAAGTGCTTTAAAACAATATGCCGTATTATAATTATATACACTACCAGTCAAACGCTTGGACACACCTTCTAATGTAATAGTTTTTCTTTATTTTTACTACTTTCTACATTGTAGATTCATACTGAAGACATCAAATATATGAAGCAAAATATATGGAATTATGTAGCAAAGAAAAAAATTAATAAATAACTCTTAATATGTCTTATATTTTAGACTCCCGAAAGAGCCCCCCTTTGCTGTGTTGACAGTGCTGGAAAGCCTTGGCTTTTTTCAGTGAGCTTCATGATGTAGTCACCTGAATTGGTTTCACTTCACAGGTTTCCCTTGTCAGGGATCATTTGTGGAATTTCTTGCCTGCTTAATGGGGTTGGGATCACCAGTTGTGTTGTGCAGCAGTCAGGTTGGTACACAGCTGACAGCCCTATTTGACAAAAGTTAGAAATCATATTATGGCGAGAAGCAATCGGCTAAGTGAAGAGAAACAACATCATTACTTTAAAAAGTGAAGGTCAGTCAAACTTTGAATGTGTCCCAAAGTGCAGTTGCAAAAACCATCAAGCGCTACGATGTGTCCAAACTTCTGACTGGTAGTGTGTGTATATGTTGTATCTATTTTTTATTATTTTTATTTTTTGTCATTTTTGTTCAGGGTATGAGCATTTGGCATAAACAAAAGAAATATGAATATATCAAAATGTAGGAATGGAAACTGAGTTGATGTTCTAATATTCCAGTGTGTACATCCGATGTTTAAAATGAAAATTATTTTTTGGGGGCCATACATTTTGTTTTCATGTTACAAAAACAGGAATGCTTTTTGACTGACATGCTGGTGAAGCCAGCACCTGTCACTGAGTTATAAGTCACTCTAAATTACTGCCATTGAGGGCTTGCACTTCTCATTGCCATTTCTTGCCCCAGGCTACTCCTTGCTTTTATGTATTTTTTTTTTTTTTTTTATCACTGGGCATAAATTAGGCCCTGGTTAAGTAGGAAGACAGGCTTGGCCCTGCAAAGCTGAGATGAGTGTCCTCCTAACCACTTGTGCAAATTTAGAACTCCTTGTCGAGCAAGGACGTCTGAAACAGGGAGCCATATATTAATGATATTCACTGAAAGCAAAACAACCATAACACTGAATGACAGAAAAACAAGCTCTCTGGCACATTTTAAAAACAGCAAACAAGTATTTTGCACCTGTGTTCAGTTATGTGGCTGCATTTTGTTTTCCAGAGGATTATTAATGATGAAGCTTAATTTGCATGTGGTTATTTTGGATAGGAATGTCTATAAATACTTCAGTGGCCCAGCAAATTAGGCTGTAAAACAGCCAGCAGTGTCAATACTGTAAGAGAATACACACTGGTACACAAACAGCTCTTCTTCTTCTTTTTTTTTTTGGCCCAAGTCGTGAGCCCATACAGACTGATTGCATCCTTCCTACCTTGATCCTATTTTCATGGCGGTATAGTCTAGCTGGCTGCTTGGAAAGGTCAGGTCTAAATTGAGAGCAGAGAATAGATCTTAGGTTTAAGGATCAGATCTCAAAAGTCACTTTAGCAACCTAAATGAAGGAGACTGTGAAAGTTAGAGAGCTTCTCTCTCTTTCAAATTTGTATATGTGACAGTTGTTATTGATAGCTGATAATTGTGTTGAATCGTGCTTGTGTTTGTTAATTCTTGTATTTTCTTTTTTTAAATCATGCTATTTTCTTGGCCTCATGATATGATAGACTTAGTCTCTCCTGTATGATAGTGAAAGAGGTCATATGTCATGTTTTTCAAGGTAACAGGCATTTTAACAAGGTTTTACCCTGGAGCACTGACATTAGATTTTCTTTTCCATGTTGCTTTACATTTCAGTGGGTATTTTTCTCCATAAACAGGAGAAATATACCCCCATATGTCCTTTACCTCAATTGCTTGGGAATGTATAAACCTACTGATATAATTAGCTTCATGAGTCACTGTTTGCATTAAAACATTTTTACAGCGATGCATTTAATGTATTCTCATGTTAACAAAGGCCTGTAGGAAAGAGCAGTGCAAAAAGGCAAGGGCACTTACTCTTTAGCTTCTGTTTATGCTCATAGGTTTAATTGAATTTTCTGCGATAGCCCTGGCTTGCGGATATAAATTATGCCTCTCAATCGTTCAAGATAGCAAAAAGACGGCCCCTGCTACAGATGTATGAAAGAGCAGGCAGGGGCAAGAGAAGGCCAAGATTTATGTGTGCATGGAAAAACATGACCCTGGGTCTCTGCTGCCTGTCAGCAGAGCATCTTTTCCATTACCTTGAGGATTCATAAGCACTATATTTCAGGCAAGGGTCCTTTAATAAATTCAGGACAGACACAAAAATCCCAGCATTCTACTTTTTTTAAATAATGCAATTAAAACGTGTTTTGGGAACAACACTAGGATAGGAATGGTGCTTCTGCACTCTCACAAGCAGGCTTTGATACAGCTGACTCAAAAGACCCAATGTTAGTCGAATCATATCCTCTCGTTTTGTTTCCTGAAAGCCAAAAGGGCAATTATCTATTCTCATTAATGCTACATGTTCATTCAGCTTGTTTTTGTTCCCAGGTTGTCAAAAACTGTTTGTTTTGTTTTGTTTTTTGTTATTGTGTCACAGATACTTACAAGGTGTCCTTTGGCAATAGTGCAGCAGATCTCCCCTGACATAAAGGACCCTTGGTATCAAATTTAAGTGCTCTGGGTAAATGGAATGGAATGCAGGACTGATGTTGTGAAAGGATGCATTTTAACATGAATAATCTTTTTTTTTTCTAAAACTACCTTTTTTGCCTAGATCACATCCAGTGAGTGGAAGCAAAAGTAACAATCAATTAAAAACCAAAAATGTGAAGTAATTGAAATAAGCACAAACCACAGTCTCAAATTGTCTCCAATTTAAAATTACTCTGTAAAAGATGACACTTCCAGGGGTTAAAGTAAGAGTTGTCAGGTAGGGGGTTAGAAAAATTAACTGTAGACTACTGATGCACAAGGAGAAGGGGAAATAACTGCCAAATTATACCATATTGTGAGTCCCAGTAGATTTTTCTATAAGCTGTGATCAACTGACCCGAGCTCCTGTACGATTTGAGAATAACTGCTCTTTATGCTTTTATCCAACCGCATTCTAAAATATCTAAGCAGATTATGAAACTTCTGAGCAGAAGTTACATCAGCAAACAGCACCAGTATAAAGCAAGTACAAAGGTGCAATTTGGCAGGCAATATTAAAAAACATTACTATAAATTTGTGCCTGCAGTTATTGCCTTGTAGATGCAGGCTGGTGGCATTTCTGGCGGTTAGTACTGTTGCCTAACAGCAAGAAGTCCCGAGTCCAGGTCCACCAAATGGCCACAGCCTTTCTGTGTGGAGTTTGCATGTTCTTCCTGTGTTTGCATGGGTTCTCTGTAGGTACTCCAGCTTTCTCCCACAATCCAGAGACATGCAGCTTGTAGGGTTAGCTTAATTGGTGACTCTAAATTGCACAAAGAAGTGAAAGTCTCTCTTTGTTAGCCCTGCTGGTGACCTATAGGGTGTTCTCATCTTTTGTCCCATGGTAGCTGGGATAGGCTTCAGCATTCCCAAGACCCTGATAAAGATAAGCAGAAGACCATGGATGGACACTAAAATAAGCCAAGCAACTAATTCCATCAAATCCAATGGTTAATTAAAAACAATAAACTTTAAATTTCAAAGTTCATTTAATATTGATTAGAAATCTTTATCTTTCAGAGGCATTTATTTCCTGTCCTGTCTTACATCTTTCTCCATGTATGATGCATAGTGTACAAGCTGTACTTTTTAATTTCACAAAATATCAGTTTTTGTAGTAGTATTAGACATTACCTCTAGTGGCAGACATTAACCCTACTTTAATAAAGCATTGACACCATTGTAAGAATGACAATGAATCAGACAGGCAGAAGCACATATGAAGAAATCCTGTTGGATGCCAGTAAATTGTGTAGTGAATGTTTTTCCATCTGCTACAATGTAGGAAATATTTTGTTGTGAAAGTCAGGAAAAATATCCAGGAGGCAAGACCCTAACACTCACCCCTTGGTGGAGTGGTATGGTCTTGTTCGGGTCCTCTAGCAGATACCTGGGAGTTTCGTGCTTCTTTGCATTATCTTAGCTGTTCTGAGGCCAGCCCTCTTCTGGACAGAAACCTCTGATGTTATGCCTGAAGGCTACTGGAGCCACTCTTACAGTTTACAGCTTCTAATGCCCCTATTATTAACCACTAGGACCACTTTGGACTTTATGTTTCACATTGTTTCCAATTGCTCAGCCCCTGATATTTCTCTGTTTGCTCCTTCTTCCTAATGTTGTTGTCTGCTAGGAATTCCAAAACTATCACAACTTCTTCTGCTTCATGTGAGCTACCAGTATGTCTCGTTTGGCCAGCAGCTGATTGTCTTTCTGGAACTTGAAGTCCCATAAGACCTTAGCCCTGCTGTTCTCAACCACTTTTGGTGATGTCTCCCACCATCACCATAGCCCGAGACTTGGGGACTTAGTGTCCATATACGACACAGATCTTTCTGTACAGAATCCCATTCACTAGATTTTGCCTCCTATAGGTATGTAGTCCTAGCTTGCATCTTACATCCTGCTACTATTTTGTGAATAGTCTGCAACTTGGGTCCTGTAGACTGCTACTTCTGTGGATCCCAAAAGGTGGATTCTGTTCATGTAAGTGGGAGCAACACTTCGTCACTCATCCAAGTGATTTCTTCTTAGCTGACTGCAGGACGTGCAGTCAGCTGAGAATCGTCCAGATGAACAGAATCAACCTTTTGGGATTTACTTACCTGGATGATTGTGCAATGCGTCAAGATACTTCTGCGGCTCTTGCTCTTAGGACCTGCTTTTGTGTTGCCATTTTAGTCAAAATATGTTGATGCCACCCACTTCCTCTTCTGTCAGTGGTGTGTCCCATTCAGGGCTTGGTCATCCATGATAGTTACTCTTCCTGTTCCTCAGTAGGATCTGTCTTCAGCTGCTTGAAGCCTTCTTGGAGCAACTCAACTTGGGGGCTCATCTACCTGATGTATTCACAGATGCTTCTTCCTGGATTGTGGCTCTGACCTCACTCTTCCTCCTTCTATTGCTCATAGAGCCTCAGAGTGGTGGTGTTAAGGGTTCAAAATGTGCATTTAAGACATAAAAATGAAATAAAGTGTTAGTTAAAAAGCTAATTAAAAAGACAGTTTGTCAAAAGTTAATGGAAATATACTTTTTTCTGTTGTTATTATGTTTCTAATTAAGAGTTCTGTGATAATTTCACTTTACCTTTCATATACCATCCTATGGGTTACTTAAGGATGCCATTAGGTGGCGCATGCTGCTCAGGAGGAACGTAATGCCCCTGAGAGTAATATATTAAGATAAGATAAGATAAGATAACCTTTATTAGTCCCACACGTGGGAAATTATCGCTATAAATTATCGCTAGGACCCATATTATTGCTATGGGTCCTAAATCTGGTGTCTGGCTCATGTTTCAGCTCCTGGAGTGGACATCTCCATGTAATGAGAAGGAAGACAATGCCTCCCTACCTACACACACACCTGCATGCGCATTCCAACAAGACCACTTGGCATTGCGAGGAGTTTTGTATCTTCTCATCAGTGGCATCTGTCTCCTGTTTCCAGCTCATTGTTCCATGTGATCACCAATGAGTAATGGGGTTCATGTCTTGATAACTTGGATCTTATTTGTAGTGTTCAGCTAGCTCCTCAGCACCTGTCTTACCTTCTGAAGGCGGTTGCTGACCATCGCCTTTGGGATATCTTCATTCCTGAGACTCTTTGGATGGCTGTCTTTGTGATGTTGACCATGCTGTTGTCTCTTTCTAGGTTCACCAGCCACTTCTCCCAGTGTTGTTTAGTTAGTCTAGTAGTACTTGCATTATTCCCTTGTATCTGAGATGGATGGATCTTTGAAGAACAGGCTATTTATTCTATTGGTCTCTGATTCTCTGATGCCTTCAGCCTTTTGGCCAGAGTTGTGGGCCTTTGTTTGGAATGTTTGGATTCTCGGTTATAGAAAACTTGTTGTACCTCTTTTTCTTTTAAGACCCCCCCTTTTAAGACAGTGCATTACTTCAAATAATCAGGTCGATAGATCTATATCTATATATATCTTTGATTATCCGTGGTCATATATATGTGGGTCTGTGTTCCACACACCGTATACATTCACTTCCACACATAACAGTGTGTGGAATCTAATCCTGTCTTAGTGTTCCTCAATAAAGTCTCCTCTGACAAACATGATGGAAAGCCACTCTGCTTCAGAGCAGGATACTCTGGAAATGACTCGAAGATAAAATATCGCCATTCCACCGAATGACTTGCCAATCCAAATTAAAAAAAGTTAGGAGAGGCTAGGTTTATGCTGCACTCTTCATTGGGGCTATATTTCACACTCAAATACCCACAAACTTACACAAATGTACCGACTTCTTCCTTTCCAGTAAAGTATATGTGGCTCAATAACCTAATGATGATCTGATGTAAGGCCTGAATCCTGGTCCTTCAGATTACCATTAAATTAGAAATAAATAAATAAACCTACAGTTGTAAACTACCTCTTTTTGTGAGATAAATGTTATATTAATGTTAGACCCAGGTTATAGTGTGAAACAGAGGGCTTTTGAAATAAAAGATCCTACTCACATGGTACACGACACTTGTAAATTTAATGGACATTTAATATGCTGTATGTTTGTTCTTTTCAGTGCCAAAATGCTGTTTGGAAGACTGGATCTAAATCATTTGACTTGGCATTGACTCCTAATTCACCCGCAGATTTTTAGTAGTTGCTTCTCCTTTTTTCTTTCCTGTTTTTTCTATTAACTGAGGTCCTTGCTGTGCTAATAGTATTTGAAAGGCCATGGTGAACACACAACTATCCTGACATGACATTTGAGTTGCCAGGTTGGATTGAAAAAAATAGTATGTGTACAATCTAGCAGTCACAGGTATGCATGCTCAAACTCCCTATGTCAAGAGCATGAAGGATCCACACTGAATATAAAACAAAAGCTATGCATATATTGTGGCTTAACAAAAGTCCAAAAAGAAATATAAAAAAATCCAACCAAAAGCATCCAAATAAAATGGAGACACAAAATACAAAAGAGGAAAAAGCAGGATAGGAAAGACTGAAGGCAATATAGCTGAAACTACAGAGAAGACAGGATTATTTGTCCAACAAGGGTTGCTTGGGAGTGAGAAATGGGTAAAGACAATCAAGAAAATCAGAGAAGACAAAGTGAAACACACACAAGCCACGAAAGAAAACCAACATTCAAAGTAAAACAGGAAGTAGCCAAAAGACAAAACTCAAAGACAAGAAGACATAACCTACACATGATAAAAGACTATAGGAATGAACAGAGAGGGAAACACTGAGTGAAAAAATAAACTATAAACTGAAAACAAGACATTACCCAAAACACAGGACTGCAAACCTGAAACTCATCATTGCAATAATGATGAAGGAAAAATAAGAATAGCTGATGTCACAATAAGTAAATCTCACAGTCTTCTAGAATAAAGGAATCAAAACAATTAATCCATAAATACAACAAAACTTTAAACACTGGAATAACAGCAAAACCCAAACAGAAACCAAAAATCCAATATATTATTAAGAATTCAAACCCCCAGATAATGCGTTTGAGTTAAGCCAGCCTATAGTCCTCTGACAGTTAAAAACAAACAAACAAACAGTCTGCAGAACTCCATCAACAGCAAGGCTTGACATCTGTACATATATCCAGCCAAACATCCAACACTGACATTCACCCAACAAGCCTTATTTTAAAGCTGCTGATCCAAAGAGATCAATGCAGTTTAAGAACCAGCTTCACTTTAAAACAGTAAGTGGTGGTCAGATGGTCAATAAGCCTTATAACTTATAAAGTGATCTGATTTAATGTCTTTGATCTGTGGTGGGTTTTATCATTTTGACTGTGTGAGTCACGATTTTTACAATCTAAACCATATAGCATGTTACTTTTTTAAAAAAAAGAAGAAACATTGTCCTAAACATGTTGTGATGTTCAGTTAACTAAGTCCCAGCAATGCTAACAGACAGGATAGTATCCAGAATCTAGATGCTGGTTGTGGTGATGCTTGAGCAGATGCCAGCTGGAGATACGGATGAGGTTGTCTGGTGGTGGGTCACATCAGTCTAAAAGGGGAAAGAGAGAAAAGCACTGTGTTTTAAAGAGCAGGGAATATAGAATCAGGCATCAGAGGGATGATGATAAATTTCAGTTGGATAGCATTGGAAAACAGAAGTGATGAAAAGAACAGCGCAGGAATGGCATAAAATCACGCTAAAATACAGGCAGACAAAAAAACATAGATCTTTCTTAATGACATGCAAGTCAACACACACATATATAGACATCTATGTATATATATATAGCGAGAGAGAGAGAGAGAGAGAGCGAGAGAGAGAGAGAGAGAGAGAGAGAGAGATCAGTCATTGCAATAGTATAGCCAACTGCTGAGTTATTACTGTCATGTAAACTCAACCAGAGTTGGCCGATGCAAGAGGCAATTATTTTTATCACCATGAGTAGAATCAATTAGAAGTACTGTAGCAGCATTCATTATTGACAATGACTAATGGGGGACCAGAGACTCAAGACTTAAGAACCTTGCTAATTCAATAAACTCTCCTCAAAAATCTATTTAAGAGGAGAAATGTGGTGGAGAAAATTAAAAGCTTGCGTGGCATCATGATCAGACACCAAGCAAGTGTTAAAAGGTAAAAAACAAACAAACACGCATGGCATTAATGGGACAGTAGAACTGCTAGCTAGACGCAGTCCTGCAGATGTATTATTTTGCTTTTCATGTTACATTAGTGCAGAAAGAAAGAAGAGTTGAACACACACACACACATGAAATGTTGGCTAATGTAAATTTTGCCCTAAAATAAAATTTAAAAGCCTACAAATAACATATTTGTGATTTCTAAATGTCCCACATGAAAGATGAACTTTGGCAATACGGTTGGGGTTTTTTTAAAGATTCTTTTATAAAAGAGTTGAATAAGTTTTAGTAAATGTTTAGTAAATATTGACAATAGCAAAGTTTTGATGATTATTTCACATTGTGAGTGTTCTTTTCACATACACTTTGACACACATATGAAAGTTAGAGATATCCTATTCCTAAATCAATAAGATTTAATATAATGTTGGTCTACCTTTTCTTTATACACCTGTTGCTATGAAAGTGTTTGGAATACCTGAATGCAATGATATAACTGGGTGACTGAATATTTTTGGGATTATAGGACATATACTATATACACAAAAATATAGGGTTACACCTTTTAATCTTTAAATCTCCACCCTGGCAGGAGTTTTAAAAAATCTCAGTTTTCAGTACTTTGGGACAAAAGGCCTAAAATCATAGAAAAAGCTGCATTTTCAAAAATACCCGTGTGCGTGTGGACGTACCCTAACATTAATTTTTAGGTTTTTTATCAATGATTTCAATTGTTTCTTACAGATTGCAAAGTTAAATTACATATTAGAATAAGATAATATAAAAGAGTACAATAAATAACACATTAAAGATTCTTATTATAACAAAAGAACAACATTATTAAAAATAAAAATTTTAGTTTTGATAACTTGTGTGATTAGTTGTCCTAAAGATGACATAAACTCTTACTGTGAAATAGATTTAACTGCTGATTGTCTACATTTTAAAACTAACCTCATAGCTAGCCACAAAAAAAGAAACATGTTTTAAATAATTATTGTAAAATAAGATCAGTCAAAGTTTATCATTTCATCCACATCTACCTCTGATCACCAAACCTGCATCTTTACATCCAGCGTCCACTCTGGTCCACCTCAGTACGCAGCTCTTTACCTCCTCAGCTGTTCTACTCAGGCCTAAAACCCATTTGGCTATTCTGCTGTGGATTTCACTCTTTTGCTCTGATTAGTTTTCCTCACTCTGAACTCTCTGCTAAGTTCAGCTGCTGTTACTCCCCTGGTCTGTACAGTCAGCAATTTTCGATGTTTGATCACACACTCAACACTCTGACCACTGCTCCAACTCAAATTCTCAGGAGTAATTATTTATCTTTTGTGTAACTACAGTTCTGTATATATTTATTTATCAATTACAGCTAGTTACCTCTGGCTCATGTTATAGCAGCATGTCAAAATGGCTGTAAACAATCATTCTGTATCATTTTGTTTTCTTTTTATCCCACACATTCTACAATTCAGCATTTGACAAATAAGTCAGTTTTAGGAAAAGTCTTAAAATATGAGATCATGGGGTTTTAATGGGGTTAACAGAGTTACATGATTTTTAAACGACACCATTCATGCTGATAAAAATATTGGAGAATGAATGGATTATTCTAAAGAGCTCACTGAAAATGGTTTTGTAATAGGATACCACCATTACTACAAGCCAGTTGGTGACATTCTTCCCTCACAGGTATTTAACCATCAACTGTAAGTGGTATTACTGAAAAGTGGAAGCATTTAGGAACCAGAGAAACTCAGCCATGCAGTGGTAGACCACATAAAGTCACAGATACAGGATTTCAAAACAAACAAAAGACTTAAGCTCTAAGGCAAATGCACAAGTCAATCTAACCAAAACAATATGTATTCAGACGCTGGTTGAGAAACTGGTAATAGGTGAGATGGGTGTGACAGACTGAGTCCAAAATGCAAATCTAAAGCCGTTTGATGGGAATGAAATAATGAACAGAAAACAGTGCATTACTGTTTTCTTTTGATAGAATTGCAGTTTTGAAGATGCCCTGATCTGGTCATCATGCCATCACATATCACACATGACAAACTCATTCAAATTCTTATGCCTTCTAATTTTTCTGCTTTTAACACAGGATGAGGGAACGTAACAAAAGGTGTCCAGGTTGAACAAAGGAAACAGGGAGGCAAAGTGGTTAAATTAAAGGGTTTTATTATTGTTTCTATTAATAACGAAACTAAAAGAGACAGACAAACCGCTGTCACCTTTTAAAGAAGAAGAACAAGAAAACCAAGGTGTTGGACACACACAGCTCACTAGCTGCAACCCAACAAGGCTCTCTGGCAGTAGAGCTTCACTTGCTCCCTGATATAGTCCACCTACTAACAGGTGCCATGATCAGGATAATCAGTGTAATTCATGCCTTTATATTTCTCATATGTTTCTTGGAGTATTTTTGCTATGAGCACTGAAACTAGTTCAAATTAGTTAAAGACACGAGTGTTGCACGACATGTACTTGCACTGGTCTAGTACCTTATATTTCTTATATTAGACTAGTTGTTGAAGGCCCCCGAAGGTGTAACTCAGCTCTACAATGAAAAAAGAAATTCAGCAGAAAAATGCAAGACAGACGATTTACCTCAGCAGCAGGAAACATAAAGAAATGGGTCATTCAACTAGGGTTGGAGGTCAGTCAGAACCATATCTACATGAAATATAAGATGGACCACTGAGCCATCTCACCCTGTCGACCACATTTAAAGCAGCATTGATGAGGTTTAATGGTGTTTTATTGTATGAATTGGGCCTGTGAGGCCATGCAGGGGTAGAGGAAGGAGAGCTATGACTTTTCACTGATGTTTTATATCCAATTATCTTCATGCTGAGTGGAGGGAGGAATGGCAAACATGAGCTAAATGGTGCATTTCATATGTGGTCAAACCCACTTCTAACCTCAGGCTGAGACTGAGTTGGGTTGTTACTTTCTTACACACAAGGGCAGAGAGAAGACTGCGCTAGTTTTAGTCTGGAAGAATACGTGTATGTATTTCAAAGGTTTTCAGACAAATGCTCCCACACTTATAAATCACGAGTGTCCTTTTCTCTCTTTTTTTCCACATTTTGTCTGATGCCCACAGATATTTTTCTTAACCACTGATTTTTATCTGAATGGTTTAAAATGGCTTTACTCGAACAAGCCAGTAGTATATCTAGCATGTAGTACATATGTGTTGTGCAGAAGTGATCGAAAATGATTTAAGTGCCCATGAAAAAAAAAATCTCGGTTGTATTTCACATCTGTGTTGCAGCAGAATTAATAGAGTTTCCATGGCATAATCGTTGGATTTATGACTACCTCCACCCCTCACTGATGATCAAGGTCACATCTGCATGTCTGACAACCGCTCAACCATCAGTGTGTTCGATCTGTCTTCTGTTCACTTCAGCACAGGGCCTGTGACATAGACAGAAAAATATGTGTGTAGACAACAATAATGTGATTCAAGTACATGGGGAGAATATAGGTAGGTAGGCTATTATGTCTTGACAAAAAGCTATTTAAGTAGCAGAAGAAAAGAAATATTTTAGAACAGAAATAACGAGCAAATAAACAGAGACTAGACGGAATGATACCATTAGAGAAGAGAAAAATACTCGCGGATAGATGAAATGAATATAAGCAAAATAAGCTGTCTCAAGGCTCTCAAGGCCATATTCCCAACATGAAAAGTTAATAGCTATGAATTTTTCCTCTGTTTAATTTCTCAATACTTTTCAGTTTAATAAAACACAAGGAACAGCAGTGGGATGGAAGAAAATACATTTCCACTTAGAAAAGGCAATAACCTGAGAAAATAACCATTTTCAATTAAGCTGGGGTTCTGAAGAAACAAAGGATTTATGATGGTGTTCTCCTCAATTGTTTCAAGCATGACAATTATCTGCCAAACACTTGAGACTGCATTCAACTATTGCAAATCACACTTAATTGCTTTGCATTGTATGTGTACAGACATTGTAATCTGTGACTTACAGGTGTCAAGACTTTGTTTTCATTTATTTCAAAGCTTTATTTAAAGAACCACAAATAATGAGTTTTATATGGATGTATAAATATTAGAAAATGAGCTGTCAAATATTTACTTTTTTGAACATTATGTGCAAGTTTAAGACTCACTGAAACTCACTCACAAAAGTACCAAAGTGTTAGAATAAAGTACTAAGATGTCAACTGTATTGACAGCCACAGGCAGTTTCAACTAAAGGAAAACACACCTGTGGATTTTTCCCTGTGATTGCATACATACCTGTTCACTTAGGCGTCAGCACTCTGCTCACACTTTTGCCATTATGTTTGCTTTCACAACACTTTTTTTTGTCATATACTGCTGTGACTGTGATTCTGTGATTCTCTTTTATCTGTATACACACAAAAAAGGTTTACCTCTACCCAAGAACTATGTATAGATTCCTCCTGAGGGGAATTTATTATCATAACTTCCCACTGCCTGCGAGGCTTAATTTAGGGCGTCCTTTAGGGGAATGACAAGATCAGAGACTATCTTGGTGCATACGTTTGCTATCACAGAGTTAAACTCCACACATGATGATCCTCTTGCAAGGAATTTATAGCTCAGTGGGTGATTGACTTAAAGTCTGTTGAAAAGAAAATTAGAGAGATAAAAATTAAAAATGTAATAATTGCATTACAAGCTAACTATAGTTCATGTGTTTGTTTAAATACCATTTAAATGTTTTAGGAACATTGTTCAGTTGTTCTTATCTAAAAATATTATCTCATTAAATTACTTTTACGCACAGAAGTTTTCCATAGTCTCTTTAAAAGTTTTTAGTATTAAAAGTATTTATTGTTCTACGACAAATTGTCAAATAAACAAACAAACACACAAAAAATGGTAGGTATGGTAGATTTTTTCTATTAGTTAAAAGACCCGAGTAACTAAAGTTGAGTAACCACTAACTAGAGTTAATAGCTAAGAAAAAGGAAGCACATTCACTACAAACAAGTTACGCTGGTTAACTATTGCTGTCACTGAAATACTGTTTCACTTAAGCCTATCAGCTAGCACTGGCCCACAATAAGCAGTGCTGAAAGGGCTATTCTTTCTTCATTTACATCTTTAACACCACAGGTATTTTCTTCTTCTCCTTAAGTTAGCTATAGCATTTTAGACCCCCATAAATGGCTGGTTTTAGAAGTGTGAGGCATTCCAAGACAATATGAGTACTTGTGCCCAGGAATAACTGGCATGCTGTATCAGGGGACTCTAGTGGCTCATGGGTTTGTGATCTGATGAGATGGACTGCTTGTCATGTTTCTGCCAGATATTGAAAGAAATTGCCTGCTTGGGTAATAGAGCAACTGAACAGACAGGAGAGAAATAAAAAAAAACTGATGAAGTGAAACGCAAATGCCTCATCACGTCTTGCTGCCACACACAGTCCTGATTATATCCAGCTGCATAGGGACACATAGTTTACCAAGGCTTAGACTTTTAGAGGACACGAACTGAAATACTTACAAATTCAATCATAGAGGGTTTTTGAAGGATATAACAAGACTCTACATTCACTGTTATGATGCAAATCAAAATCCTAACAATGATCATAAATGCTCCATAAAGAGTTAAGTTGACAAAGAAGTTTGTGTCTAATTACTTTTTACCTATGGCAACACTTTATACTGCAATTCTATTATAACATTGCAGTAGTGGATTAATGATTCAGTAGCTTAACATACTATTACATCTTTATTATTTGATGGTTTCATGTTATTACTTAATTAATACTGTTTTACTCTCCAAATATTGTCATTGTTTTAACAGTGTGTAAGTATTTACATGCTTTTCATTTAATACGCCTAATGTGTAATCAAACTTGTCAGTTAAAAAGTGAAATGTGCATAATATTGATCTGTACATGATAGATAAAATTCTTTATTTTATTTTTTAGCTAAATATGCACTTCCAAAAAAAAAGTGCCTGAAAATAGTTCCCTTTTTTCTTTCATCGTTTATTGATGATGGAATATTTCCATCTATTTTTTTTTTTTTCCATTCAAAATTTAAAATTAAAACAGATTGGAAACTTTTAATCACTTTTATGGGAGACTTTAAAAGTGGAGAATATAAAAAAGAAACTTGTGCTTTTGTATCAGATTAAAAATACATTTTCTTCTTGTTACCTATGACCAGTGTTCCCTCTAAGCTGCGTATGTGCGCAATCGCGTACTGCTGGCACGGTCTCCACGCACAGAAAATCTGCGTTGCGCACAAAAAAAAAAACTAGCCTGAATTGAAATTAAAATAAATACGTTAACAATCCATTCTGTTTTGCAGTGTGAATCAGTAAGTGATTCACACTATTTGTGTAACTCTCTGTCTGCAAAATACAGTATATAATCACCAATGTTGGGCAAAAAAAAAAAGAAAGAAAGATGTGTTTTCAAAATTGGAGTTCAAGTTATTTTTTTACTTCCAATAGTGTTAACATACTACGCAGGTCATGGACAAGACTTTTCTAAATTTTCATTGTAAGTGGGCTACAGCACTTAATTAAAAGTAGTCAAACATAAATGTAAATGCTGTAATTTGATTATTTTAATAAACCATGTAACTGGAATGGATTCGATGCTAGCGTGACCACAGTGCTGATGTTACTTACAGTGGTCCAAAGGACCGCTGAGGGAGTGTCTTTGCTCAGATACATGAAAAATTAGAGTGAACATTGCCTATAACCCCCTGACACACACATAATCATATCACTTCAGAGGACACAGGCCAAATGCATAGATAAAATAAGCCTATATACTTAGATAAATAAGCATGCAACCTAAAATTATTCATGTATTCTTCAGACAAAATGAATGATTTAATGTGCCTTTCGCGTTGATGCATTTACAGATGATGAATAGTTTCGTAAGTAATTCAGTTTCTTAATGAAATGCAGCTCTTTGAGTATATTCAAATTGTTTTTTGTTTAATTGTTTCCTGAAATTGTTCTTCTTGGTTCATCATTGATCATCATGTAATGAACTGTGCAGTCTAGTCAAGTCACTCTGTCTAGTTATTTATTAAAACTTGATGGAATTTTCACAACAACCCTAAGCAGCATATGCTGCCACGGAGACTAGAAGAAACATTCGTTATTGGCGACTAAAAGAAATTATGATTGTGAATGGATCTGAATAATGAACATTTAATTTGCATAAGTACTTCAGAGACTTCAGTCATCTATCTAAAACGCAGTTTTAAAGTCACAATACATGAAACTCAATGATAATTGCGAGAACACATGTCAATAAACATATTTAAAAATTCACAATTCAACAGAGATAAACAAGTATTTGCATATATAGCAAAGGTTTTACATCTCTTTACATTTATCAATACTACCTGCACCTTTAAGACATTTAAAGTCCTCATGTAGCTTGTTCTTTTTAAGTAAAACTATTCAGGACAATGATCTTTGTCAAACCTGTTAAACCTGAAGACACACCCTCCTTGTTCATTTCACTGAGGCAAACAATAACGCCAGCAACCCAGCTTTTCATAAGAGGGTGTGAGTGTCTGTAAGGGTGAAGGTGCCTATCCTCAGCAGTCCTTTAAGGAAAGTCTGCTCTACAAAGAGAGATTCAAACCGACAGCGAGGTGACTCTGAAAGCAAAGGGTAAGACCATTACTCTTTTTCTCTACTCTTAATGGCCTCTTCTCACTTCCTTTCCAAGTTGCTTTCATGGGTGAGGAGGGTGATGGAATTTCATTACTTATGACTGAAATCCAAAGGAGTTTTGAAAGCCGGGTGAGATGGAAAGGTGCATTCAAAATGCCAGTATACCCTCCAGATGCCAGCAATCTAATTTACTGTCAGTGTTAATAAATGGGTAGCCACTGGATGGCACAGATAAGTTGTTACTTCACCATCAGGGTTATCACTTAATATCTGATAATGTCTTTGGGGAGCAATTGTATCCGACAGTTGAAACAGGGGGCCTCAACTCCTGGCAGGAGAGATGATCATCAGTGTGGAAAGATTGTTAATCTGTCAAATCAATGTGACTTCACTCAATAAAGTGTTCATAAAGAGACTTAAGTTTAGACTGTAGTGTTAATGATTCACATTTGTGAAAGATGATCTCTCTTTAATGAAATGGGACACTTCTATGCATAATATGTTCAGCTCTCTGTTGTTTACTGACTAGACATATATCATTACACCGATTCAGGCAGTGTCCTGTCTGTAGACATTGATGCCACACTTACTCTGAACCAAAATTTTTCTTTGTACATTACTGGATTTTCTTTTAGAGCATATAATGTCTTGTACAGTTCCAAGGAAGAAGCAATATTATCTGCATAACTGAAAGCATTCCTGCAAAACAATGTAAGATGCAGATGATAAAGAAATGAAACCCAGCACTGGCAAAGAAACACATTTGAGTCATGGCACACAGTGAAGCAGCGAAATCTTAACAAACACGAAAAAGTGTCATAACAGCATTATGACGCTGGACACTGGATGTTGCTATTGTAAACAAAGCTCGTATTGTAAAGCCTGAGAGCATGGGAGTTGCCACATAATGCGGCCCAAATAATTCCCTGTGGAAATTCTGCCATAATGAAGCTACACACACAGCCTATACATTTCTGCCATTTTCTTCACAGATCTGAACCATCAGCTCTCAAACCGTTGGATTAAGCTCAACTTTTGTCAGAACAAACACTCACAATGGGAAGAGGTGAAAGTGAAGTGTGGGATGAAAACCCCGACGATGTTAAGCAAACTCAACCCAAAAAACACCCACCCACAGAGAGTAAAAGCTCAGAGAAATCGGGGAGTAGCTGTCCCAAGTGCTGCTTGAAGACAAGGGACTGCCTGATGAGCCCAGAGTGTGGCAGGGCACTTCAGATCTCCAGTGTTGTTGCCATGTGTGGAATGTGTCTCCGCATGTTTGTGTGTAAGTCCAAACTTCAGAAACTGCAAGCAGCTATGATACAGCATATAACTGGTTGGGTGCGCTGATGCTTGAATGAGAAAATAATTTCCTGCTTAGATGAGTATAATCATTGCAAACACAAATATATAACCCTGACATTTAGAGGGTGAATACATTTCATTTGTCTTTTTCTACACATTGCAATTGAAATTCAAGCCAAGTGGAAAAAAATCCACCGAAAACAAAAATATTATTTATGGAAAATTGTCTTCTTTTTCCTAATTTTTCATTATTATTTTCTTTCTTTCTTTTTTTATTTTGAAATTGCAGAGATGAACCTTGGACGACACGACCAGCTTTTCTGGAATATATTATTATTATTAAACATCCTCCAGCACTTTGCATGAAAATCATGCCATTACTCAAAGAAGATAAAATGAAGCAACGTATGAGGATCCATGTAAATAAGACCAACACTAATTATTAATAATTAAACAGTGGAAACACTGAGGTAAAGTAAATGTTACCTTATTATACAGTTAAACTTTTTTGTAAAAAGGTTAACATCAAAGACTCTCATAATAAAACCATGTTTGTTTAATCAGAATGCTACAGTATTTAGTCAAAGCAGTTGTTGTATATTTATTTTTGAAAAAATCTCATTAATGTAAAAATAATTATAGTAAACTGTGACACAGCTAAGTAGTATCTTATCTAGGTTTCTGCTAGAGAAAAATGTTAAATAAAGCAATGTCCCTGTAATGACGGCACAAGTGTGTTACATGTACCAGTGCTAATAATAAAAGCCTTTAATTATTTAAATACTTTATACTGTCAACGCCCTCACTTGAAGCCTCATGGGAAATAACCAGACTAAGGAGGTATTTTCACGTACTGACAAAACACAGTTATGTCATTACTCATGCTTGTGAGTCAGACCCTTTCATGGCATGTTATTAACGTCATGGAACAGTCATTGAAGATTTTATGACAATAACATTGGCAACTAGATGGTGGAGAGTTTTATTAATAGTATATTTACAAAACTATCACTACAGCGTAACCTAAACCTGATCACAAAGCCAAATCCAGCACTTTTTAGGAAGTGCTGGATTTTCTGAGCTTAAAAAGTGCATGGAGTGACGAGCTGGTTGCACAAAACTGCTGCTTCGTCCTCTTTTTAACAAGATTTCAGGCTCACCTGATCACTGCAAGGTTTAGTTGACCTTGTTGTGAAGGACCTAGTGGGAGATTCTGTGACAAGGTTAAAAATAAAAATTGGCTATCATTAAAAGAAAAAGAGAATGACCTTCCTTGTCAAACAGGGCAAGTGAAACACACCCCCTTTGCTCTCTGTTGCTTTACTTTTGACTAAACTGCTCATGCACCTGTGTGTGCAGGTTTGATAGGGTTACATTGCTTGCTGTGGCTTACTTGGCTTGATCTAGCTGCAAAATGTTGGTTGCATCTACATGCAATGGGTTGTAGAAATATACAAAGCAGCTTAGCTACCTTGCAGGCTCATTTTTCTTACTGAAACAAGCTGTTCAGTCTATTTACAAATATTTGGGGAGTATAGTTCTCCTCAGTGTTGCCTTTTATAGATGGACTTTCTTTTATCATTAGGGAAGCTAAAAAGTACTAATTTATCCTGGATTGGTGACAAAAGACTCCTCTTTGATGTAGAATGAAAGAACATGTTGGTCCTAATATTGTTGGTTACAAAAAAGGCAGTTGTTTTGCACTCCCTTCCCCAGGAAAGCCAAATAAATTGAAATGGATTTGTTCGATACCCAAAAAATTACCTTCAATAAAGTTAGCCTAAATAGCTAACTGATCTTCTTTCAGAGTCTAAAAGGGCATACAGGTTGAGCTGTTGTGCTCACAACCAGACCACAGTAAGAAAATCCCCTGTCTTTGGCATCCAACAGATCCAAGAGTAGAAAATACTGTAAGGAACATTTTTTGTTTATTTAGCCAAAGTCAGTGAGACAGTGTTTACCTTTATACCCCTTTATTTACATTTTCATACCTCGTTATTTCAAACTTTGAGCCTCTACCATTGTAAAAGTATCTATTTGAAAAAAGTACATTAAAAGTATAATAGATCTACTTTAAAGAGGATATGTGGCTACCCTACATATCAGCAATAGCAGAGGGTAAAAGATGTTGAGCCTTATACTGAAATGCATGGTAGTGAGGAGGGTTGGTAATGGATATTTTTTTCTTTTTAAATTGAGAATACATTGTACGATAAATGTAGTTTATTAATAATTTTCTCAGAACATTAAATAAAGTCATAGGAGTATTTCTGCTGCTAACCTACAATCATTGAGGAAAGATCATCATTTTGTTTGACTTTTTTTTCACAAATTACTATTATTCTCATACCACAAAATATTTGAAAACCCCCCACAAAAATAAAAAAATAAATAACACAGGTATTGTATCCAAAAATGTACCAAATTTAATACAAAAATTAAAGTCGAGCTTACAATCAGAAAAGTGAAGGCAGTCAAATTCAGTAAACTCAAAGGCTAAGTCAACAGGCAGATGGTGCACCTGAAAACCGGCAGAAGATCTTCATGAACAAGAGCAATCAAGAAATGGAAAAGCAAGTGGGGAACACAAATTATCTGGCTGCATATCAAGACAGCAAGAGTCCAGCAACAGGCTAAGGGGTAGCAGCTGGGTAAGCACTTACTGTATCTAGTAGATCAGGTGGTTGGCAAATCACTCTATTTTTTGAGTACTGGACAAATGAGCAATGTGCAATCTGCTGTGACAGAAATGAGTATGTATTTTTATTAGTTTTTTAAAGTTTGATTGTGATTTAAGGGAGATGAATTGAGCCAGAAAAGGACACAATATGTGATGAAGGCAAAATTTACCTTTATTATCAGGTGTCCTGACCAATGAGACATAAACACAATCTGCTCCTGTCAATCATATTTATTACTTGCAGCACTGTAGGTCAGCTGGCAGATTTCAAATGCATCACATGTACATTATAGCAATGCTAATCAATAAAAAGGCAGAACATATTTTGTTATGCATGATAAAATACGTGTATGTATATTTATGTATATTTATAGTGTTCTGCCCTTATGGGGAAGCTCTGCTTTTCCTTTCCAGTTGAAAGCTGAGTTAGGCTGAAATATATAGAATAATAATAAATAAGCCACCAGGAAAGTAACTGTGAAAATATAAAAACAAAAAGATATTTTGTCATTATGTGTGTGACATTAGTGGGTGGTTTTCTAGACTGTCACTGTCAGCGCTCCAAAGAGCTCATCCCTGTAGCAGTGTCATTTCAAACGCCACAGCTGACTGAGCCTGACTATGAACTCCAGAACCCTGGATGAAGCCCACTAAGATCAGCTCATACTTCCCAAGTTATGCCTCACATGGAAGCTTGAATACTGACAATAAATCCTCTTTCTTTCTGCTTTGTATGAAGTGTCAGTGAGTACTTAATATCTTTTATGAACAGAGACACTACAGAGAACCCGCAACATTCATATTTGGCACCTTGCAACCAATTTAGGAAAAGGTCTTTGAGCACCACTGACTGCTATAGTCTACAGATCCTCCAGCCTCCTCTTTTATTATTATTATCATTTTTTACTGTAGTTCTGTTGCCATTTCATCTTTTTACTCCTCAACAAATTCTTGCATCCTTCTTTTGCCGCATCTTGTCTGTGCCGAGTGCCACCATGTCAGCGTAGGCATCACAATACAGGGGTGACATTTCAAGCCGACAGATTAGGGCCGCTCTCCAATTAATTTTGCTTTCCTTTGCCTGTTAAATACACAATCAAGCAAAGGCAAAATGTCAGTGAAACAAACGAGGTGCCGCCATGTGGCTGACAATTACCGCCAAGCACCTCAGAAATGCCAATATGTTAAAGTGGGAGCAGTGTGTGAGATGAATGGGGACAAACGGCAATCTTTGAGATGCCTTGTTGTTCCAACATCACTAAAACAGGCATGTCAGCGCTGCCAATGTTATCTGATCTAGTGACAGACAACATGTAGATGCAAAGGTCAAATATTCCTCAAAGTTTTTATCCGATTATATGTTAAATAGCCACTAATAACTTTATTAATCCACATTATTTGTAGAATTAAATCAAGGACTGCTGCTTCAAGAGAGGGAACTTGAAAACAAAAATAAAATAGCTGAATACCAAATCCAAATTGTTATGAAAGCTATTAAAGCTTTAAAGGGCATTTTTGTACATTTTACTTTATTAACTGCTTAAACAGGATTATTATTACTATTATTATTATTAGTAGTAGTAGTAGTATTAGTAGCTAGGCAGCACAGTGCCGTGATCGTTAGCAATTTTGCCTCGCAGCAAAAAGTGAGTTTTTCAGTTGGTTAAATTTAGTATTCACTATCACAGCGGTACTCAGATGTTCCTTGCTAACCACAGTAGCCAGTTAGGTAGTAATAAACAACTATTATCACTAACTCTTTCCTTTAATTCATCACTTTTGAAAGTGGCATGAACATAAAACTCGGGATTTAAAAGACTTTCTAAGAGGATTTCATGCAGCCTAAGATACTTCTTCAGAAAACTGTCTGTACTTAGCCTCTCAGATAGGTGTATTAGTTGAATAGTAGATTGACAGTTTATATTCTGAACAACAGCGTATAAACCCTACAGGACAATATTTGTTAATATAATACTGCCCAATATGTTTTGGTTAGACTTATTCCCTCAATACTGCAGGTCAAATACACACCGCTGTTTTACAGGCAAACACAGACATAGAAAACCTTACTGATATACACATGAGTAAGCCTTGCCAATTTGTTAAAAATAAATTCAGAATAGGTATAAAAAAGAGAAAAAAATACATTGTTTTTGGGAGCATAGCACTGTAATGTCGTCCACAGATGACCCTTTGTGGAGGAGAGTGGACTACGCTGAAGGAGAATCAAATCTACTACAATGAGAGCCAACCCACATCGGGGCTGATCAGGATTTCAAGCTGTTCCTGTTGGATAGTGATTCATTATGAGCACACCAAGTCCATCTGTTGATTCTGCTCTAAGCCATGGATGTCTCTCTGCTACATATCTCATAGGGCTAAATGTGCCAAACCTGGGTGAATCTCACCCACCTGTCTCCTCCCACCCAAGAGAGGAATGGTGGAAAACCTTGTGTACTGCTAGAGGGCTACATTGTGTTTGTCAGGTTGAGGAAACAGAAATGCTCCTCGCTTTTCCAAGTCAGTTTAATCACCACCTTTTGCCAAAATGCACAGCAGGCCCAGCCTTTGATTGACTTGGCCCACAGTCAGCTAAATGCAATTTGTTGCATAAATGCTAAATCGATGGGTCCTTACACCAATAGAATGACACGGCAGTGTTACATGATAGTAGAGTCAAGGTTCTTCACAGCTTATGGTCATGGAGAGATGCCAAGATTCTGAAATGATTCAGAAATGCAAAATCTCTGAAATTCTTGGAAATTGATGGTAAAAAAAGCCCCAAAACGCATCTATTTTATGACTGTTTTCTAGCTCACCTTGCAATTGAAAGCCTACATGAATGTGTTTTCACAGACAAGAAATACCAGCTCACTTGGCACTTACTGACAAGGTCCATCTCTCACTGAATGAATACTGATTATATCATATTATAAAAGATCTTCTGATGATTAGACATCTCTCAGACCCACTGAGAGATGTCCGGTCACCTAATTCATCCACAGGGGTAACAATTCATATATTGCCAGAGACCTTGAATAATAAGACTCTGGGCATTTTTTTTACCCTGAACTTTTTTTCTCTTCCCCTTTTACTGACACCAAGAAGATGAAAGGGGGAAAAGTGATAAAAATGTTTGACTACGCACTGTTTGTGTGTGTGTTCCACTACTGTTTGTGTATGTTGTAGAAAGAGGGGGAGATGAGAGAGACCAGGACAGGGAAAGAGAATGAGACAGAGAAAGAGATGAGATTTGTGATCTCATCTGTTCACCCGGGGCCTCTCTCCAGAGCAGCCTTTTACTGTCGTCAATCATCTCCATGGAGACATCTTAAAACTCTGATGGATGGGAGGCTTTGATGCATTTCAAACATGGCTGTGATACACGTTGGAGAGAATGTGGATGGAAGCCACTCACCTTGCGTTGGGCCTGATTACACCCCCAAGGAATAGGAAGAGTTGGGCCTCTAGTTAAAGTGCAGTAGTGTTACAGGTCACTGACAACAATAACAACTGCCAAGAATATACATGAGTGTTTTTTTCCCTTTATTCATGCCTGCAGTTCACATAGACAGGTAGAAATCTGCCAGCTTGGATAAAATAATGAGTAGAGAGAGGAGAAATTCCTTGTGATTACACATAAATTACTGCATGTGTTTCTGGGTAGTCATCACATTACATGAAGTTTTCTTTAATAGAGTATTAACATTGACTTTGACTTAGAAAGAAACAGATAGTTTTGAATGTCACAGCTGTGGTTCAAGGTTATTCCACATAAACTATTTTTTTCATAATAAGACTTAAGTCTTAAAGATGTTATGCAAATTGTTACCTTCAAACAATGAGGACTGCTCGAGAAATACAGTGGAATTAATTATTATTTTAAAGCATTAGCCAGTATTATGGTATTAGTATGAGGTTACTGGCACTGTAAAATTAAAAGCAAAAATACAAAATGCTAAGATATTAGTATTTTATTGCAAGCAGATACATACATACATTTGTTTCCAGATTAGTACCCCAGTACTCTCACATTCAGCTACATGAATGCCAGTGTAATATTGCTCATGTATAACCACTGTGCTTTTTAGTTGAAATTTCTTTGTAATTAAACGGTAATATCTTATTTTTATATTATTACATCATTGTTTCCATCTTAATTTCCTACTATTACCACATTATTATTCAACTAATAGTAAAATGCTGCTGAAATCAATTAATATGCTTAGACCATACCACTTATCCAGAAAGCATGCACAGTTTCAGGGAAGTATGAGCATTAATATATATAAATGGAAACCCTCGAAACAGAGATCTTTGCTGTATTTTTCTTTCTTTCTTTTTTTGAATACTTTTGCAGTTTGGAACTTTTATGTCTTTATGCTAAGCTAAGCTGGGTTAATATTATTGGGATTTGTACAGCAGCACCAATTTTCTGCTCTAACTTTCGGGAATGTGCATATTTCCCATTATGTCTCTTTAATGGATTTAGACTGAGTACGAGTTAATTATAAAGAATCAGTTAATGCACTGAGGTCTGTAGGTGCAGGACAGATTTGAATTTGTTATCCTTTAACGAGGCAGGAGTTTAAAAGAGGTTAAATAATAATAAAGTTTAGGATTTCTCTATTTCCTGTAGGTAACTGTGTGGGCTGCCATATAAGCTATTGTTCAACTGCAGTTGGTTCTTTATTTTATTTTAAGAGTCAATTTAAACCATACAATTATGTAGATTTTTAATTATTATACTTGAGTAGGAAACATAAAGATGTAAGTGTAAAAAAAAGTAAGTCTATATTACTGTTCTTGAGTAATATAGGCTTTAATTTAATACACTGCAGTGGGATATATACACCAACAAAATGGACATGTGATGAAAAATCTATATTCTATAGGAAGGACAGGGTAGATGGTTTTCTGCTTGGCAGATACTACTGGTAGATGCCCTTGTCTGTTTCTCA
Source organism: Oreochromis niloticus (assembly GCF_001858045.2). Classification (NCBI taxonomy): domain Eukaryota; kingdom Metazoa; phylum Chordata; class Actinopteri; order Cichliformes; family Cichlidae; genus Oreochromis; species Oreochromis niloticus. The sequence continues at coordinate 8,411,915 of NC_031973.2, forward strand.
AGAACAAGGTCTCTGTGCCTTGCATTCTCCCTTCCAGCAAACAAACAAAGCTGATGTAATCCTCAGCTTCCTTAAAGCCTGATAAGAGCGAGTCAGGGTCAGTAGGACAAAACAGAAGAAATACATTTGGTGTATCATTAGCGTCTCTCTGGCTCTGCGCAGGATTAGCTGGGCTGCTTTCATTGCAGTTTTACCGCCAAGACCAACTTAGCACTGAACTTTGTTCCTCACCCAAAGGATGTGGAAGGAGAATTCAATATGCTCTCACCTGTTTTTCTGAGATTTTGCAGGAAGTTCAAATCTTTTTGGCTAGCAGCCTTCACAGCACTTACTTTGTCAGCATAATTTACTGCCATTAGAACTGGTAACATAACAGTCCTTCCGAGTCTAACTCTAGAAAAAAAAATGCTTTCACTTATACCTAAGGAGGAAAAAAGAGAACAATGATGTCCCAAAGAGCATTCGGGGCTATAGCAATACATTGTAGACATTTTAAAGTGTAGGATAAAAAAAACTTACCTCCTTTCTTGTTTTCAGTCTGTCTTTGTTCTCAAAAATAGATGGTTGTCATTGATGGTGGTAGATTGCTGCCTTTTATGAGTAAGTCAGTCACAGAAAGTAAGTTTTAGTCACCTCCAAAGATAACATTTTACACCTGTAACTTCATGTGTAAAACTGCATGATGATTTAAATTATTACAAATATTGGGAATAGGCTACGAGGGCACTGTTTTAAGAATTTTGTGCAGACACACAGCACAGAGTTTAATAAACATGTCTATGTATCAATGTCAAATGTTGACACAAACTGGAATACATAATAATACCTAACCGCTTCTCCTCTTATGCTATTCACAGAAAGGCTGGATGTCCTTTTAGAAATTTAAGGTCTAAACAAAACTATTCTCTTCAGAAGCATATCCGTCCATATATCTGCCTGAACATTTCAAGTAAAAATGTGTTCAATTTCATTTTAGAAAATCAGAAAACTAAAATGAAAAATAAAAAATTGGTTTTTTGTGTATGTCGGTACTGCTCAGAATTATTGGGTACTTTTATTTGAAAATAAGGAACAGAGTGTTTTACTCACTCTAGAGAATTAGCCTCTTTCTTTTTCTCATCTAAGTAGACTAATACATACAAGTGGCTCATTTTGTATCTTGTGTAGTTTCTCCTTTATAAAAAAAAAAAAGTTCTAAAATTTCTGGGTATCAAATCAAGTCGAATCACTTTTACTGTCACGTCAAATTACTGGTACACTGGTACAGCACATGTGATCATGTAGAATCTTTTTAAAAAATATTCTAAAAAAGATTTTGGAAAAGGATAAAAGAATCGTGTAAACACTCCTGTCCCAGCTTGTTGAAAGAATCACATCAATTGGGAATAGTTATAACCGCAGCCAAGGTTATTGCTTCTTCAGAGCATCATTTGTTACTGTATTTTGTGAGACTTCTCGTATGGCAATATAACGACATTATGTAACTGTGAAGCTAAAAATAAAGATATCACCAAATAAGTGGAGCTATCCTATGCCATTAAGTCGCATGCTGTGACACACTAAAATATTTTCAACAATTGCGAGAACAGTCTTACATCTGTCATATTTTTATTGTCGCGAACAACTGAGAAACTATGTTAGTTGTTCGTGATAAAAGTATAAGAACTTTGAAACCACTGGAAAACTCCTCTTGGAGCTTAGTCACAAACTTCCTGATGGAGTTTTCTATTTTAAATCCACCTTTTGGACGTATGTCAGTACTTTAAAGCAGGCCAAAGCCACATTTTTATTCTTGGACTCAATGGGGGGGTCCCATTTCACTGTAGGACAACTTTTATATGACAAATAAAGGTTTTCTTGACTTGACTTGACTAAATAAATATTTGAAAAAAATATTTTGATTAGCCTTGACTGACTGATCTATTTCCTATTTTGCACCACCTTCTTTCTTTGCAGTAGTAAAGGTGGAAAATCAAACCTATTAAAACCTAAAGACATTTCTCAAATCAATCTGTAGTCCCTGTGAGTAAAGTCAGGAAATACAAGAGATAGCATAGCAATAATGTGGCATTATGCAGTTAATTAATGATTTTGTAGTTTTTTCTTCATCATCCTAACTTGTAACAAAACTTCTTGGAGAGTAGAATTATAAAACAGCAGCTGTATTGTATATGCACATTGTCTTCACAGAAAACATTCATTCTGTCCAATCCATACAATAAGTATTGGACAAAAATACCATGTGTTGATATATTTACTTACAGCTTATGGTTCTGACACCTAAACATAACATTGAATGATCATATTGAATGATAAATAGTTGTAATTGTTCCTTATTGTGTAAAATACACTCATAAACCTTAATGAAGAATTTTAAAAATTAACTTGATGTCTGCAATTGTATATATTGTTTCTTTTCCTCAGTTTTGACATTTCTATGATTTCTTTCAATGACATTACAGGATATGTTTTGTCTTGTCTCCCTTCCCTCACCCCCAACCAGTCACAGCAGATGGCCTGAGGTTTCTTCCTGTTAAAAGGGAGTTTTTTCTTTCCCCTGTCACCAAAGTGCTTGCTCGCAGGTGGTCGTCTCATTGTTCAGGTTTTGTTGTAGGGTCTTTACCTTACAATGTTAAGCATCTTCAGACTATATAAATAAAACTGAACTGAATTGAACAAATAACAAATTTGATATTAGTGACCACATATAATCAATCTAAAGCACACACAAAGCAAGAGCACAGCACCTAATTACTCTAACTGGCAGATCAAATTGATGACTGGAGGAAGACGAGTGTGAAAATTAATTTATTGATTTTTGTGATTTACAAAATCCTTATTTTAAGGTTTTCACAAATTTGGTTTGAAACACAGAAATAACATAAGATGTAGTTGAATTGAACATCAGAGATCAAGGTATAAGCACTGTCCTAAATTTCACAAAAAATGTAAAATAAAATAATTATTTAATAAATAATAAAACAATAATTTTGCACCAAAGGACAAGGTTATATAAACATACCAAAGATAGATGTAGCTTTCCTTAAGACCTTAAATCTTTGTTCTTAGAGTGTGACGGCACAATTGGAAAAAAATATGTCACCAGGTGGAAGAAGTTCTGTGGGTGATCTAATAGCAATGCACTAATTTATACTAATTTATATAGGCAGGTGGTTCATGTTCGTAATGACCAACTTTCTGCCAGTAGCAGCCTAAATTAATTGGTCAAAAACAGTCAGACATGATGGCGGACTGTGAGTAATATGCTAACAAAATTATTACATTGTAAGTGCAGCTTTTATACATGTCTTTCTCTCTGAAAACAGTGTGGCAAATCAGATAAATGAGAAGCAGCTGAAAGAGAATCAATATGTTTTTTGTTTTTTTTTATAAAAAAAATATTACAAATTGCTAGGGGCTGTGCGAGGTCCATGAGGACTGAGACTCAGATGGAGAGCACAGTTTATCCAAAAGACAACATTATATAACGTAAAACTGTATAAACCTAAAATCTGTTATTTAAGAAAAGACCCCCAGCTATAGGTGTGTTAATAAAGATGCTGTTGCTGTGCCATATTCATAAATGTGTCCATCACTTTTGATTTTTATGCAAGAAAAGACTCTGGGATCTTTAAAGTGTGTATACTTTGGTGTAACAATGTGACTAAAAACCTGGAAGAGTCTGCTTACTGTAAAAGTTGACGTGGCAGTCTATCACACCAAACTCATCCTTATAAGTCACTTGTATTGGGATTAGCCTCCTCCCTTACTCTGACTGGAGGGTGAGGGCAGAGCAAAGAGTTACAGGGCAGAGTGCTGCACACACAGCTTTGAGCCAACTACTCATCCCATTTACACAGTCATTCACGTAGCCTTTTGCCCTCTAATTTCCAAATAAATGAACACTCCTAATAAGCAACTAACAGCCACACCACACACTTGAGTCCATGCCATTCAGTCTCAGAACTGATACTGGACCTCCTTAGTAAATCCCTCTCAGGTAAATGAGACTAAACAAGAATTTGCAATCTTCTGTTTTTCCGCACATATTGATTCCAGTACTTTGCCAGAGAAGGCAAGGTATGAAAAGAGAGTGGTTAGGCAGGTATTCAGGTTAATGTAAAGCAGGTTTTCCAACAAGTTTCTGAGGAGGAGGGAGGAGATAGACAGGTGAACACAAGGCAGACCGAACTCAAACAAGTAAATGCATGTGAGGCCTGAACTATGCTATCACATGAGTAGACCAACAACCTGGCGAAGACTGGATGTGAGAGCAGTTTGGATGGATTACAGGATCACCTGCCAGAGACTTCCAAGACAACTACTAGGCATCACCAGAGAAGCAGTTAGTCACACCCACACCCACATTCACACAGGGAAGAGAAAATGAGAAGGCAAATCCACACCTGGAGGACAAGGGGTAACTATCACAGGTACAGGTAGAACTATTCACAATGACATCACCAATACAAATAAGATGTTCAAGTAAGTTAACATGTACAACACCTTGACCCTTTAAGTAACATATAAATGGGATGAAGCCATCAATTAACGTCATTCATTACAGCAGTGACTATCCCTCCATGCCAGGCCTGCTTGTTTTCATGCCACCTCTAAGTTTTGCCAAGCCACAACACACCTCAAAACGCACATGCTGTCTGACTCGTTTTCAGTCTTCATTAGCATCTGTCAAATACAGCACGTCTCTTGTATACTTCACTCTCACAGGATGTTATTTGTTGGTCCATTACGGAGAGCCAGCTCGCGCTGCAGTCTGGATCATGGCCCGGTTCAGTGAAGCCGCAGAAAGTGACCTCCGCAATATATTTTACACAAAGCCCTAGTGGCCTTCAGCCCTCTACTCCGGCTGGAACACACTGTGGTGCGACAGATGTCACATTAAGCGACACATCCACATGCCATCAGCCTGCTTCCAAAATCCTGCCACTGTCACTTTGCAATGGCCTTTCCACTGGACACGTACTGGGCTGTATCTGTAGATCTATGCGTGAGCATTAACCAGTTAGGCAAGGGTCTCCGAGGCTTAGGCCATCAGAGTCATATTGGATGTGTGCACATGTTTACACTTAAACACACACAAGGGCTCTCTAAAGTATCTCTCTGAAGTGCTGATATTTTCTTTCATCCCATCCAGACTGAAATGATCCGTGCATGCTTTTGGACATAATGGTGGGGTAATTTTGTTTCAGTGCTGTTATGTTTCATCTGAGAGCTACTACACATTATACAATTAGGTTTTATTACAAAACAATAAAGCTATGCTTTGCTAAAACCACAGAGACCTCAGAGAGACAGATTTAAAAACCACTTTTCTCTTGGCTGACCAAAATACATTTTCAATGCAATATCCTCAAAAAATTATTTTTCTTTTCAGTAAAACCTCATTTTTGTATCCATTATGTTATTTAAGTCAAAAATGAAATGTCCTGCAGCTTGTGACACTTGACCAAATATTCTAAGAGACATCTGCCACGAAGCACGTAGCAGGCTTTAGAGCTGAACCTGTAAAGATGGCAGTAGGAATATCTTCAAACAACTCCGTAGTCTTTCTTTAGAAGTGCAGGGATTACAAAAGCTGTTGAAAACTGAAGAAAAAAAATCTCTGTGGATACTAATTACTTTGAAACATACAGCAATAGACGAGAGAAGACCACACACAAGCAGAGGAATGATATTGATTTTCTCTGGCTTGCCAGCAAGTCACACATCAACCGACACAGTTGGTCCAGAAGTTTTTATTTACTATCTCTTCAGTGTCTCAGATGCTCTTCCCAACCTTTGTATAGTTTCCTCTGCACTTGCACACAAGCAAAAGTAACTGTTGCAGGCAAACAAACTTTAAAGATTTTTTTTTCCTTTCACCTTTAGAGCAGTGGTGTTCCATATGAAGTTTAATTTACCGCTTTATTTTTCATATATTTTGACCTCAGGTCCATCAATACCATACCCACATGATCATATCATTGTTTATGGATCACCAAAAATAGCCTTTTAACAGTTAAAGTTAGAGGTTAAGAGCTACAGCAAAACATATTTTGTGCGTCTTAGATCTGTCTTAGATTTGTGTGTGTGTGTGTGTGTGTGTGTGTGTGTGTGTGTGTGTGTGTGTGTGTGTGTGTGTTGAATAAGGAGTGTTTTCATGAAGTTTTACGTGTCAGTAACATCCAGACGTGCATTATTATTATTAGCTGAGAGACAGGCTAACGCCCAGAGCCACAACGCAGTGTGATTATGCTTGCCCCTGCAGTTCAAAACAGATGCTCTTCACCAGCACTGGCAGCATGAAAGAGCCCGAGGCAGGCAGCTATTTTGGGTAAATTAGTAAAGACAACAGTTGTTCCCCAGGTTGATGCTGCCACGCTGAGGTGTGGTGCAAGGCGACAGAGTGGAAAACACAGACTCAACCTGGGCAGAGCAACCCTGCGGGCGTTTGTCATTTGGAGGGACTCCAGCCGACAGGTGGCTGCTGTGGTCGACTGCTCCCCATGCACCTTATCCAGGTAATTAGCCATTCAGCTCAGGAACGCAGGAGAAGAGGGCAGTCATTGACAGAGACAGGTATAATGAAGACAGGGTTACTGTGGAGACATTATTTTTGTACACTTCATATCTGTGCATGCCGCCTCCTGTTCGACTAGCAGCCCCTGGATTTTACTTCATACAAGTCCATCTTTTACTGTCAGAAACCAGTTGCGTGTTGCAGGTAAATTCCATAATACCCCTGACTTTCCATGTCCCAAGAGCTAGTTTTAACAGCTGGTGAGTGCAATGGCAGGTCATCCAGCCTTGACTGATGCCCAATGCGCATTGCCCTACAGCACCTCCTGCAGGTTGTGAGTCCATGTTGCCTATTCGGGCTGACTAGCTCTCTCCCTCCTTGGGCCTGCCTTCAGGGTTGGGTGGCGGTAATCCTGTGTCAGACAGGATAAACTGGTCTCTTAGTCATATCTTCATAGGGGTTTCGTGACTCACTCCTTATTTCACCCCTCACCCAAGACCAATTAGCCATGGGACACCCTACCAGCGCCAAAAGCCCCTTGCATCACTGGGACATGTTAATCCTTCTACCACAGTAAGGTGGTGATTGGTGGAAAGGTGGCCATTGATCATGGATGGAAGCAGTGGCAATGGGATTCCTCTGTAGCTGGCATTGTTGGGCCTTCAGTCATTTGGGAAGGAAGTCAGAGTAGAGCCACAACTCCTCAATGAAAGGAACCAGTTAAGGTGTGTCAGGAATCTGATTCTAATGCCTCCTGAGTGAAGTGCTCTGGCCATGTACTATCAAGAGGAGAAATTATATCTTTCAGCTGGCTTGGGAATGCCTCAGTGCTTCCCCAGAGGAACTGGAAGAGCAGATGGATGGGTAGATGGCTGAATCGGTCTGTTCCTACAATTGGATTTAATAATAGAAATCAAAATTCTAAATAATTACACTTTTGACATAATATACAAAACAACATGATCAATCCTGAGTAACAGAGTTGTAATAATACCTGACGCTGCCTCCATAGGAACTGTAGTGACAGCAGTATGCTAGTAGAGCTCCAGCTGCTCCTGGGCTCTGTCTGTGCTTATACAGGAGGCATTCGTGCACAGTACTGAGTTTCTGGCCAAGCACAACGTGCAATTCACAAAAAGAGACATCAAATATATGCTTTAACTTACATTTATGGCAATACACAGAATATAATGATTTGCAACAGCTTTAAAAATTGCAACATACTGTACACCCTTTCTGTCACTGCTCACTGTATTTTCCCCTGTTTGTCTTTCAGCAAGATTATGGAACAACTATCAGCCTGAATTTGGTAAGTATTTTGTTCTGTACTTTCAAGGAGAAAACACTTCTCAGTGCTCAGCTGATGGGCATCTTTCTCCCCGTAGTACAAGGGCAACAGCCAACTCCAGTTCATTATAAGCTTGATTACTTATTATGCTATTGTGCTCATATTTAGCATCATATACTAATTATATCTAATTGGCCAGTCAAACCCCAGTAACCCCTCCAGTGCTACATGAAACCATTGACCTCTACAAACAAGCATTAAGAACCTGTAGTGGTAATGAGTAGCCATTTTCCACAGCATTGTTCTAATAATGATTTCTCTATGCCCTTTTAGGGGTCTGAAGTTTTGTGACTAGGTCTTTTTTGAGAAGCGCAATATGGTTGGTAGTTCACTGTTTGAATATTTGCCACACAGTCAGAGTTGAACGTTCTATAAATGGCCCAGTGGATAGTTGTGGTTGAGTCAGCGTTGATGGGCAGTAAATGGGGAAAAGGAACTATGTAAATGGAAACCTGGCTGGTGGTGCTCTGTTGGGAAATCAGGTGGCCATTTGAATATTCAACCCCAGGGCCAGCGCTCTAATTCCTTTCCACTCAACATGCCACACAAGGAGAAAGGAAGTGACAAAATGGCAAGGAGTGCAGAGACAAGAATTTGCATTTTAATGTGCCTGTCGGAATCACTTTGGATAAGAGCTGGGAGTATGAGAAACCACATAACCCCAAGGGTCGCCACCATACAACCTATAATAGCCGACACCCAGAAAACAACATCCTGCATAAGAGGAAGTTGTTGCTAAATAGGGAAGGGGCTTGAGAGAGGAGCGTAAATTTAGATCTTTAAGATTGATAAAGGGCTATGTAGGTTGAAGGAAGATGGTCAAATATATTTTTGGAAAGAAAAGTTTCTGAATATGTCCTGTCATCAACAACAAACACACAAACAACTCTCCTGGTGGTAAACGTTGTCATTAATTGCCGTGACAGTTAAATTCTGAAGATTGTCTTCCTGAAGGACAAGTGAATTTATCACATCTGGATAAACAACCAACTGTCAGAGCAACAACTGCGAGCACAGCAACTAAAGCATTCAAACACAGATAATTATTCTTTTCTATTTGTACTTAAGCTATGGAAATATTTTAATTCTCCAGATCAACAACAATGAAAAAGCAGTTTTTTTTCATCTCCACAATACTAACAGAAGAAAACTACAACACTGATGTGCAACATGACTAAAGAAGTTATTCTTAAAAGCGGTGCCACTCTCTTATTGCTATTTAATGTCCTCAATCACATTGTCAGCTGGCAGAAGGTGAGGTACGTATTGAGCGCCTTGATTAAATCAGTTCAATTTTATCCCGTCGTTAGAGAGTGTATCTTTCCACATATCGATGGGTGTGTGTCATGCCCTGGCAGACACAAGGACACTGAGTGAGTGGCACTCACACCTCCGCTGTCACAGATTGTCAGAGAGCAGACAGGAAGGCAGCAAGGCCAGACATCAGGATGCTATTGAGAAACCAGAGTCATCCTAGAGCAATGCATCGTTGAGGCTGATTCACCTCAGTGTTGAAACTATCTGTCTCCTCAAGGTCCTCTTTACAGTATAGATTAATGATATTCTCTACTTGGAAGACCAAATAGCCACATCTAACTTTATCTGTCGATAGCTTGAAAATGTAATAAATACATTTTCTTTAATTATATCAACCCTGACATGATAAATTCTTTGGACTTTTTGCTTTCACATTGCATTTAATAATATACAGTGGAACCCCGACTTACGAAATTAATTCGTTCCCTAGGGTCTTTCGTAAGTCGAAAATTTTCGTAAGTCGAAGCACCCATCGCGCCTATGTGTATTTATGAAGACGATTTGTGAGACTGGTAAACTTACGATACGTACGATGGTCTTTCGTTCTACACGGTGCATTTCAAGGTCCTGTACCCATCCGTCGATAAACTGTACCTGGGCTTGTTGCAGTGACCTGAAGTTACTAAAAACTTCATGAGTGTATGCACTCACTCCAAGAACGGTATAATTATAAATATGAGCGTGGTGAAAGTTGGGCAGCATGCTAACGTCTTTTGTCCACTCTGTGTGCTCGTAAGAGTCTGACCCTTTCACTCCTTTGATTTTTTCTCGTATCTTTTCTTTGACTTTTCATCAAGTCTGTCTTTGTACGGACCGGCATTGTTCTCCTTCGTTTTGTACATACCTTTTTGGGGGGCAAAGAAAAAGCAAGAAGGTATTGGAACCGGAGAATGAACGTTTTGCGGTGCTGAAAATGCTTGTGTTTGATGCATTGCTTTGATTGTTTTGCCACCAGTGCCCGGCATGCAATGCGCGAAAATCACGTGGTCAAGTGGAACAGCGAAGCGCAAGTACGGAAGCCAAGGGGTTGTCACATGATTCGGAAGGCATTGTGGGCATTGTAGGCATTCTGGGCTCAGCCAATCAGAGCCAGTGGATTTTGTTACGCGGGCATTTTGCCGTAACACGGGCAGAAATATTGCCGTTCAGTGCCTTTGTAACTTGAATTTTTTGTTAAATGGGGTATTCGTAAGTCGGGGTTCCACTGTGTTACCTTTTGCCTCCAAGACCCTTTTAAGTCTAACATAGAACAAGTCCAGAGCTTATCTTTACATTTTTACATGCTGTAGTGACATTTTTATCATGCAACAATACAACGATTATATCCCAAATTTTAATAATATGTATGTATTAAGTCCATAGTAACTACATAAATTGCTAAAAAGTGCAATAAACTACAAAAATTGAAAATAATTTTTGGTTTTGTCTTTAAACATTTTTCTAGTTACAGAAATGTCAAATTTATGTCCCTTAAAATTGTAAATGTGGTTTCCAAGCCCCAAAATATTTTGAGTGTCTTCATAATTTAATTTTTGAGAATTTTAATGAACTGCAGAAAAAACAAAAATGCACATTATTGTGCGCAATTTGCAAAAGAACAGCATGTGCATCAAAATAAACTGTTGCTAAAATTTCCAATAGTGCAATCAAAGTTCTAAGCGTCCCAGGAACTATACAGTGTCAGGATGATAGCTGTGTGGATGTGGAGAAGAGGAAGAGAGGACCTAAACGGAGGACTGATGAAGGATATGAACGGTGTTTTATTATGCTGACAGGATGAACAGAACATAAGACTAACAGACTGACTGAAGGGTTGCCTGAACTGAACTGAAACACACATACGAAATTGACAACAACAAAAATGACAAGACAAGGAACTGAGGGAAACTGAGGGCTTAAATACCAGGCTAATGATGATGATAGGAGACCAGTGAGTACACAGCTGAACTTAATCTAACTAATCACACACAGGAAGTGGAACAGGACAAAAATGATGTTTATTGCAACATATGAAGTGCTTAGAACAGCTGATCAGATCGGCAAAGCGTATTTCTGGATTATAATGTTATTTGTTGTTGCATGCTCTTTTTACGCAATTTTTGCAAACCCATTAGTGGAAGGAAACCACAGCGTGGGACAAACTGAATGCATGAAATATTAGTAAAACTCCTCAGTTTTCATATGCAAAGAACCAAAAAATTAATTATTACTCTAGCTCATTTGGTTGCAATTGAATCAGTATTTTAAAAATAGTTATGCAAATAGGATCGCGGGCTCTCCCGTCGGTTTTTACAGGTTAAAAGGAACATTTAGGCTTAGTATTAAGTCTGGTGTACTTCTAATCCCAGCAAAATGCCCTTAGTGAAAATGGTTGAGGCACAGTTATGTGTAGATATAAGTGGAGTCCATCTTCAGCATCATTTGTCCAGTATAGCCACTATCCCTCCTCTGCAGATGTCCAAACCTTGCCCGTCCAACTTAATCACCAAATCGTTCAAACCAGTACTTTACCATACTCACTTCTAATCCTGTCCCTTCTGGTATCAACCAGCTCTTCAACTTTGCTACCTCTAACTCCACCTCTTGTCTTCTCCTGTCTGTTTGCCACCATCCTGGCAACTATCGGGAAAAAACAGGGAAAAATAAACAGACACATTTTCCAGTCTTTAAGTGAGAAAATGGGAAAGTGTCAGAATTTGGCAAATAAGCAGATGTATTTAAGAACCACTTAAAACAAATAACTAGATTCTGTGGGTAATAGTTAATGAGTCTGAGAGATTTTGCCATGTTTCAGTGGCATCTTGCTGTGGAACATTTTAGAAAACAGTCATTAACTGATGTTGGACAATAATAGAATATGAGCTTAACTGACTATAATTTCTAGTGCCAAATAGTGAGGGCAGGAGCTTTTAATCATCTAGCCGACTAATCATGTAAATTCCAAGTTGTGACACATGCCAGTATACATGGCAACCACAAAATGAGAAGTAAGAACTGCTAATCAGCAAAAGCAATAATTTGGCTGGTGCTGAATCGCTCTTTAAACTTGGCGGCACCTTAAAAGCTGTAATCCTGTAATAATGAAAACATTTACTTCAAGGTGTGTCAGTATGGTTGTCATAAATACAGATGACAGGTGGAGTGCAACAAAGCACACTTCTGCTCACACCCAGTTCCACCCATAAATGACTCTCTGTGTGATGATAAATACAACAATCATAAATCACTCAAAAATAGACATTTATTGTAATACAAATGTCTCCCAAGTCATAAATGTTGGATGGTAATCGCTCGTTTTTGTCTGTCCATCTACACTGTCATGCTCCACTTCACTGACAGCCTTTTGTTTCATCTTTCACCATGTTATATCCCGAGCCTGTTCTAACCACAATTACACTACATCTGCTTCCACTAAATGGAGGATCTAATTTTATCTTTTACTTTGTGTGTGCTTTAAAGGCACTGCGATGGTGACTCATTGCAACAGTTCTGGTCCCTGTGCCCTTAACAGCAACTTCCTTTTCCATTCTAAAAACTGACATTTTGTCATCTTGTTTGCTTTCCCATTAGGAGTAGATGGAGAGTTTCGATCAGCTTGGCTCTCTGCATTCAGCACATAGTGGTCCAGCACAGGTTAGCAGGAGGATAGCCTCCAGCAAAAGAGGAGAAATGATGCTCCCGGCTATTCCAGCGTTAAGGTTGTGTGACCCACAAAAACTGAGCTCGGGACTTATGTGACTTAATTGGGGGTTAACAGGATGGTCAGTAAATTCCTCCAAACTGTACAACTTCTAACTTCAAAATAATGTATTATTTGTCTTTTTGTCATGTGTCTATCTCTCTGTCTCATGTGTCTGTGTTATCTCTGCAACAGACCTGTCCAGTGTTTATTCTGTCTCTCACCCTATGACAGCATGGAGAGGTTAAAGACACCCACACCGTGCTGCTGACAAAGCATCTTTTCCAGCAGTCTTTGTGCACAATCAACCAAGGTTACTTGTAGTAATATCCCTAGTTGAGGTAAATTTCTCAACGTGAGCAGGAAATATAAAAGAGTAAGGAAGAATTGCTTGCAACTAAAGTCATTCAGGTGAGATCAGTCAAAACAGAGCCATTGCAATAATATGGTAACCAACATGAACTGCAAAGCCAGCATCAAACCCTGCAGGGTTTTACTGTTTTTTCCACGACTTTCTTCCCAACATCTCCACAACTTTTCTAACTTTCCTTTTTTTCTTCTCCCCGATTTCCCATTCACTCCATTTTCTACACATCCAATATCTTTCATAATTGTCATTTAGCCTCTCAGTCAGTCTGGCTTGCTCTCTCAGGGCCTCCCTTGTTCACTAAATGCTATACCATTCTGTTGTAATCTGACCCAGCCTTCCATGCCATTATTGCACCACCTCTCCCAGATCCGGTCCTAATGCAATTGCAAGAGCTTTTCCACTTTCACTGTTTCCCCATTTTTACTTAATAAACCCCATCTCATTGTTTTTGGGCTGCAAACAGAATTTCAATTCAATTTAATTCATGCTACTGCTCTGGGTTTTGCAGAAACAACATCTTTCTTGCTTTACCACTTTTTGTAAAGTGTCATTTGTCAGACGCTGCAAATAGGCACATAGAATTTGAAGAATTGAAGATGATAAAATGAGATTTGGGAAAAAAATGATGTTTTTAAATTTCATTTCTATAACATGACATTTACATGGTTTCCAATAACAATTTCAGTGTAACTGTTTATGACAGGGTTGGTGCTCAGACCTGAGCTGTTATCGACAAATGATGGAACCAAAAGGATAAAACTTAGGTCCTTATATGTGATAATGGTCTTTTTTTATTTATGGTTTGTTTTGTTTTGCTTTATAGCTAGAGAAAATGACCTAAAGAGGAACAGTCAACATAATTAGAGCAGGCGAATCAATGCACAAAACTTGCAACTTTCTCTTCTCTCCATCAGGTCTTGTGTGCTGGGCCAGTGGGGACACTTAATTCAGCCTGCAGTCAGAGGAGATGAACCCACACTGTGTTCTTGAACATTCATTTCCTCGAGGGAAACAGTTCCTGTGGGTTTAACATGCAGCTGATGACTCCCTTGATTACCTACAGCTCTTTCCACTTCCGTCTTGTTGTTGTCCTGCACTCTCTCTCACTCTCATTGGTTTCCATCCTCATTTGACCCTATTGATTTATCCCATCTCAGGCTCCCGCTCATTCTCCTTTTCGTATGTATTTGCACAGCTAATCTGCAGTGCAGCTTTGACCTATTGTCCAAACAATGAAGTGGAAACAAGCTGCAATAGCTGAATGAAAAGCATGGCAATTGTGTTTCAATTGTTTTACGTTAGCGAAAGCATCCATGTCAAAAGGTTAGCCAACCAAAATGCTTGCAGGCCTGTAGACATCAACACAAAACACTAAGAAAGAAAATTCAGTATTTAGATATATTTTTCTGTATAGGTTAGTTTACAAAAATTAAAGAAGGTTAATCACTAGCTCTAGTAACCCTGAGCTGTTACATCTAAATACAAAATTTCTGTTTCTTTTTGGGGCTTTCATTCTTCTAGTTTGGTCCACCTCAAGCCACACTGGAGAGGACACTGAAAACAAAATTCAAAATGAATGAGGCTCAGCATTTTTTACTTACTAAGGTTCTGGTAGAGATCACTTGGCAGAGTCACTCACCAGAGGTGTCTCACAGTTATAATATAAGAATTTAATGATTTAGTGTTCATCTCCTGGCACCACAGAGCTATAGACATCCAGTTTTTTAAAAGCTTTGGAGAAAGGCCTTGCATAGTCAACATACCTTCACTGAGTTGTAAGCCTCACCATGCATGTAATGTCTTGTATTCAAAATGAATGTATGGAATGTATCTAAGTAGTAGCAAACATGATTAGCTTGTACTATTATCCGTGTTATTGGAACGACTTTGCAGTGGCAAATGGTAGCGATTCACTCTATTTTCCAACAACTATAGGAATATTATCTTTGAACTAGAGTGTCAAGGCTGTGTGATGCAAAGCAGATTCAGAAACAGGCTTAAATGTTTTAATGCAAATGGGTTTGTTTGTGTGAATGATGGTATGTTCTTGCTGAAGAGAGGTAGCAGGTGATACAAAGACAATGAAACTGTTAGTTTGGAGTGAATGGCATTGTTTGGTGTGACTGGAGCAGACACAGAGAGATTGGAACATGAGGAGGGACTTGCACAAGGAGAAGGTGGAGTTAGAACTTGGTTACATCTTTACACAAGAACCAAGTGCTAGGAATTAGTCCTGACTGCACCAGTGATGAAACAACCTGCAATGGGGTGAGTGGCAGGACTTGGGTTGATAGAGAGTAGTTTGATGATTGAGTTGGGGGTGATTAGTTGATTGAGACCAATCAGGCAGCCATGTGTGCTATCCAGAGAATGATGCCCAAGAGTGTACACAAACACAGACAGAACCAAAGAGGCAAGGCAGGCATAGGAGTTATGACATAAAACCTCCACTACATGGTATTTGTTTTACTCCAACTGTCTGATAAGGCAGTTCTTCTAATATTAGACATTTGTTAAAAATGATGCATTCATCTTCATGTGAATTTGAAGCAAATTCAACATAGCCAAGCTCTCTCTGTGTTAGCTGGCTTGACAAAACTGAACACCTGGGTCAAAGATAACAAGTATCAAAACAGTGTTTAACAGCTTTTTCTGTTAACCCAGGCTGTCTGCTTTAAGCTCTGTGGGCTTTCACATAAAAGAAGCCATTTGACAGGTCATCAAGTCTTCTTCTAAGCAAAATGAATCGATTGAGCACTGCCAGCTGCTATCAGAAACACTATCAGGGCAATGAGTGAAAGAGGCCTTATTATATTAAAATGTTTGTATTACCTCCCAGTCCATTCTCAGTGTTGTTGTTTATATCTGACATGACAGCTGCACTATTAAAGTACATGCACTTAAACGTTAAAAGTTTCAACCACTGCAAACATGCCCTATGCAGTCCTCTAAAATCCCACTTGTGTGTTGCCCAATGTGGATGACACTGTGTATCAGTTGAATGCCGACTGGTTGACAAGTGTGCCAGAACAGGGAAGGGTGCAACAGTGGTGTTCACTGGGAATGAAAGAAACATCAAAAATAAAAAAAAGTATTGTACAAAAAGTACAGAAAGTGGCCTCGGTGGAGACTTTTCACAGTTTTTAACATCAGTTTCACTTCAGCCCTTCATATGTTAGAACTTTTTAAGAGTAGGCCACAAAGTGGTTGTACCACATATTTTTTGAACTTGCTCCCATCTGATAAGACTCACGAGTTATTATAAGACACCATTTGAATTTTGTTTTCACTTAAAACCTAGTTCCAGTTTCATTTGCTGATCGGTTAGATTAGGATTGGGCAAGATGTTAATCCCACATGCTGAATTATGCCATCAGTTTATTCGAGTATAATGCAAATGTAATGGAAATGAGCCTGACAAAGCAACCATGAGATAAGTTAAATTTTGTGAATAAAACACGAGCAGAGAAGAAAATATGTGAAACCATCAGGTTGACATGAGAGTCATATTTTGTAGTATTATTATTAAGAACTCTCCAGAGATAAACTCCCAAGAGAAAGTTTCAAGTGGGTGCTGGAGATATGAATCAAAGTATCCCATCCCTACTCATGTCTATTACTTTCTCTTCATCCATATTACACAAAAGGCAGATGAAAATGGCATGCCATGGTTAGACCCAACATTTGACAGTAGCAGTTTTATTGTCATTCTCATTATCATAAATCATTTGAACATGTTGGCAAAACTAAACCAATAATTAGTTGTGCTTGGCAGGGAAATGTCCACTTGGCTGCAGTGGATGCTCATTTGTGACTTTGGCACATGGCTTGCAGTTAAATTGTTTATCTAATATTCTCAAAGAATTACTCCCCATGTAAGTCCAACCTGCATGTCTGGACCGCTCCCAGTTTGAAACACAGTTTTAAACACAGAACGTTTTCCCACCTTAATTCAGATGCTGTGACAATGTTTAGGAATGAAATCTTGGCTATTACACCGTCTCTGAGCAGCACTGTTTGCAGAAAAAGACCTATAACTGTGCTTTTAATACCTCAGCCAGACCATTAATTTCACTCCCAGTAAAATAAATGTTCCAAAATAGTCCCAGCTATAAAATTCTAGCACCATTTACATATCTTCTTCAGCTAATGTGAGACACAGTTCAGATCAGAACTCAATGCTCTGAGACATGCCTGCATGGATCATTACAAACTTCTTTTTTTTTTTAGCATCATTACGATGACATGCTCTTGTGTAGCAAACAATTCTAATTTGAGACCCCTGGAAAAAAAATCCTTAAGAGTTCCACTAGCATTTATTTTTATATAAACAAAGGATTATATGGCTTCATTATATGACAGGTGTTGTGGTATAAACCTATTGCTGAAAAAAAGGCACATTTAACATTACAAAATAAGGTCGGAACATGTTATTGTAGCTTTATTTTCATGTATCAGTCGAGTCAGAGGCTGTTTGCTGAGGTTCTGATGCCATCTGTGGGGTCAAAGACTCATTCTCCATCTTTGGTATCCTGAGCATTACCATCTGCTGGGTGTCAAGATATTTGCAGCTTTGCATCATGCTGTGTACTAATGATCATAATTAGATCATGGACATCTCTGTATACTTGTACAATCCTGCTGAGTGTCCTAGTCGTGGAAATTCCCTGGTCAAAGACAGGTATTCAGTATAAAACCTTGTAGTTTTAGATTTGGTGGCCATGGGACCAACTCTGCTTTTTGCAGATGTGTGGTGACCTCCAGCTCGCACTGGGAGAGTTTAAGTGATTGAGATTAGAATTAACACCTCCAAGTCTGCTCAGCCAGAAAAGGGTAGAGTATCTGCTTTGAGTCAGGGGTGAGCTGTTGCTCAAAATGGAGGAGTTGAAGCATTTCAGGGTCTTGTTTACAAGTGAGAGGAGAGTAGAGAGGTAAACTGACAGTGTTGCGGGCATGGTACAGGTCTAATGTAGTGAAGCAGGAGCTGAGAGTGAAGACCAGGCTGTCCATTTACTGGTCAACCTATGTTTACAAGCTGTGGGTGGGAGCCAAAAGAATGAGATTATACTTATTTACTTGACTCAGTGTCAAAGATGGGGTGAGGAGCTCAGTCATTTGGGAAGGGGCTCAGAGTAGACTTGCTATTTCTCCCCATTGAGTGGAGCTAGCTGAAGTAGTTTAGACATCTGGTCAGGATGCCTTCTGTACACCTCTTAGAGAGGTGTTTCAGGCATGTCCTAACTGGAGAACACCCAATGACAGATCCATGATGTAATACAGATATTATATCCCTCAGCTGGATCAGGAAAGCCTCAGTCTTCCCCCAAGAGAACTGAAGGAGGTGGCACAGATAACAGCCAGGAGAGGGAGGGAGGGATGGATGGATGGATGGATGGATGGATGGATGGATGGATGCTTTATACTGGACCTTTCTGTGTGGCATTTAAAAGTTGTCCTTGTATCTGTGTGGGGTCTCTCCAGGTACTCTGGCATCCTCCCATAGTCCAAAGAGATCCATGGGATTAGGTTAATTAGTGAGTATGAATGGCTGTCTCTGTGGGTTTGCCCTGGAATAGACTGGTGACATGTTCAGGTTGTACTCTGCCTCTTGGCCTAAGGCCCCTGTGACTCTGAATGGGATAAATGGAAGAGAATGGATGGCTGGACATCTTTTTATGCATTTTTTGAGTGTTTTATTTAAAGATGGCATATATTTTACCAGCGATATTTGTTCATGAAGAAAGAAGTAACCTTTAGACCAAACAGAAAAAAATGGGTATACAAACACTCACTTGTAGAGGAAGCAATGACAGCAAGCAGGCTAACGCAATTTAAACAGGTTGTGTGGGAAGTGACATTTAGCTTTACACAAGAGTATCCACTGAAGTGGACTAGTATTAAAATCAGCTGGTATCAGCTGACCTAACAGGACTTCTGAATGAGATTGATTTGAAATACTGAATATGAATGAATATCATAACCGAAAGAAAGTCAACCTGATTTTTTTTCTTTATAACAAGCCTGTTATTTCAGAAGAGATAACAGGTTTGATGATAATGAGGTTGACATTTCAAGTCCACCCCACCCACCACCAGCAACCCCCCCACAAAAAGAGGAAAAAACAAACACAAGAACGCACTGAATTTACCGTGTATAAGTATAAACTACGTGCATTTTGTTCATCAGGAACATTGTAGTCAGAGCGTATTAAATTGTTATTATTAAAAGGGTTTACGTGTTCTTTGCATTTTTACCATCAGCAATATTTTTATTATCTCCAAATAAACAAATTCTCTTTTTCTTTCAGATGAAACAGTAAGCGGATAACTAAAAAAAATGAAATAAAATTAGGCATAACTGTGTCTAAAATTGCAACAACTTCATGAAATGACTCTAAACCAATTACACTGGAAAGCTGGCTAAGCTGGGGTGTCTGTTTGTTTCTGCCTCTCCAGGAGAAAAAGAAACGATGCAGTGGTGTTTGAAGTGAGACAAAAGACAACGTACTGCAGCAGAAGAAACTGAAAACAAACATTAGTTAGGAGATTTGTTCACTCTCAAAAAAGGGGTGAGGAGGAGTATAATTTTTTTTCTTATCCAGACACGTTTAGTGGCAAGAATAAACAGAAGGCAAGCGAGTGAAACCTGCCAATTTCTGATAGCATTTGTCATGTCTGATATTTTGCATTTTTACACGTTGCCGAAGTTGACATGCAGTGAACCCAGCAAGAAATAATAACCTGAGCTCTTGAGAAAAATGCCTTGAGGACTACTATAGTCCTCACTTGCCCACTTTTTATGTGTCCCTTAATCTTGCAATGTCTCTTCCTTCTATTTCTCAACAAATCCTCTGTCTTCTTTCCTCCCTTTATTTCCTCTGCTTTTGCAATCTTCTTTTGATTTTTCTATTTTCTGTAATCTCACAGAAAGTGTCAGTGCAGGACATCACGCTGTGTCACAAGCTGACATCTGACACAGGCCAGGCAGCATAGTCAATAAAGTCCTCTAATTGAGTGCCACTGGCTGCTGTTTATTGACAAAATAAGACCTGGGAATTAGGTGTGTCTCCGTCGGGTGCTCACTGCCCCGCTGTCCTCCTGCCTGTCGACAGCTGTCCACTTTCCATCCATCACCCGCTCAGCTTGGTTTGCTGTCTACGTCAAAGGAGAGTGCCTTACTTGCAAAACAACTACCATTCTTACCTTCCCTACAAAAGTACAGGTGAGTGGGTTCAGAAGCAAAGAAAGACAAAAAATTAACATAAAAAATGAGACGGACTGTTGAAATCAAAATGAAAGTTTTGCTTATTTTAGGGCGTGTGCACGTGTGTGTGTGTGTGTGTGTGTGTGTGTGTGTGTGTGTGTGTGTGTGTGCGGCTTCTGCCTCCATCTGTATCTCTGTAATACCCATCAGAAGAGGCACCAGCAGAGAAGCCTTCTAACAGTAAAGCACACTCTTGGTAGTTAATTAGTGTTTATGCTTCTGGACACTATCTCTGTCGCCTGGCAAAAGCAAAGATAAGATTCCCGTTGCTCAAGCTCTCTCTTCCTGCTTAATTAGAGGCCAGGCAGAGCCTTGGGCTTAGATACAAACAAAAATCCTCTATCTGCCGTTCAATTGTAAAACACAAAGACGCTTATCACCCCGTCTATTTTCCCTTCCCCAAATTAACTTCAGTCATGTGGTAATAGTTTGGTGGATGATCACGCCTGCTTGTAGGCATTTACCAGTCAGGTTATCTGAGTAAACATACAGTAAATCCCAGGATAAGTCTATTTCAGTAATGGCTGAGCACGGTCGCTGCCAAATGTCAACGTCTCAGCTGTGCTCCTTCATGTCTTTTGCATCCTCCTCCACTCTTTTCTTTCCTTTGCTTGAAAATCTTCAGCACCAGGTGGGAGCGATAAGGGTGAGATGGTAGCACGACTGGCTGCCGGACTGGATGTGCCACACTAGTAAGCCTAGGATGACAGTGATGAACGAGCCATCCGGCCTTCTGATAATTTGTCACTCACCAGCAGAGAGGGCTCCATTAATCAAAACAAGCGTGTCAGTGCTGTATTTTCTAATACGCACCTCCTTTCTCCCACCTCCTCTAATCCTTAGCTCCTCCACTTTAACCTGACATGACTAACAGTAGGGTAGAGAGCAACAAGATGCCCATTTATTTTGTGATTTCTCTAACTAGTGGTGCAGGTGAACAGGCATGCGTGAGCAGCACAAGCTCATAGTGCAGCCCTTGGCACGGTCTTCTGAGGAATCACTGCCCTGGCAGGCAGCAGGTGGAGCGATGGGAGAGCTGGGAGTAAGCAGATTGATTGATCCATTGCAGCTGTAATGCATCAGGAGTTTCCCGGTGGAGAGAGGCAGTGTGCAAAATGCTCAAATCTGGGTAGCAGGGCACAAATCAGCAGCAGCAGAATCTCCAGAGAGGTTCCCATTACCGCTGCTATATATAACAGTAATCTTGTTAAGCTTCCATTCTGTCTGGGCCCTGTCAGGGGGTTTGATTCAGTCAATAAGTGACCCCTTGGACTGTAAATGAGATTCAGCCTGCTCTTTCAGGCAGGCACAAACAAACATAAGCACGTGAACACAGAATCGCACATCAATACGTACAAAAATGATTACACATACGCAGGCATGTGTAGCCAAGCTTTGGATTTATTTGTTTTGTTTTACATTTGGTTTTGTTTGTGTCTGTGTTTGTGTTTGTGTGGCGAACAGGCCCTTTCTAATGAGAGCAGGGGTCTAACCTGTGAGCCCTTAATGACAACCATTTGGAGCTTTTTCTGTTTACCCCTTCATTTGGAAACCACACTTAATTAGAAATGGCTGCTTTTCAAGCAGAACAACTCGGGCTGTTGTTGCTAAAAGCCCCCCCAAAGAAATTCAAATATTTTGGTGGGGAACATCTGCTGTGGCCCCTAAAGAAAGAAAAGGAAATAATATAAAAGGCGAGATTTTTTGTTGTTGTCGTCGTGGCTGAACACATGTGGCTTAATTCTCTTGTGCCTTATGTTTAGACGTAATAGCTGCACATGTGTCTTGTCTTTGAATCAAACAGGATACCTGAAGATAAATAGACATGTGCGGAATGCTTTTCCCTCTCTGACAAACTGAAAATCCCCAAGATTTACAGGGGGGGAAAAAATCATCTAACTTTAATATGATACAAAGTCAAGTGAAGGGAACAGATAACAAAATCACATGCCAGAGCAGACATCTTGGCTCATGTTAATATCGTGCTCAGCAGAAGTCCTAGACTCAGGCTGTCTTGTGCCTCAGCCCACAGTGCCTCAGTGCTTTCACCCCTTTACCATACACCATGATTTACCCCCCAAGAAAAGAAATGAAAATTTCACTCAGAACCCCTCAGAGTGACTCCATTAGTCTGTGCCTGCCTATCTCCAAATGCCAGCTCATTTCTCAAGCTAGGCCCCCCAGTTGGACTCCAAACGCTGCTAACTGCTCATTCTTATGCATCCCTTCTGCCAAGCAGCACATCAACTGGGATGAGGAAATAGCTTGAAGTTTTCCTGGACTATATTTTTTTCTGCACTTGGAGAAATCAGAGGAAGCTTGTCAAGGTAGGTTTTGTTAAAAAGTTATGGGATTGGAGCTCTGAGGACCCAAATAAAATGGGAAGAAAGGGAAGGTGAGTGATTGAAGCGCAGTCCTGTGTCTGTGTGGGCTGTGAGAGATGATGAGTTTCCCTTGATATGAGGAATGTAGACTGCAGCTTGTTGCCCACTGGCATTCATAACACAGCTGAGTTTAAGGGCGTACTCCATTGTTTTCCATTTTACTTATTTTGCTCTGAACCTCCATCCTAAGGTTGTGTCATTGGCACAGCACTCTGGCCCTGTTGTATATCCCTTAGTCACAGCTGCTTTCTCCTGCCATCTGTCCAAGTGACGCTGCTTATTCTCAGAGAACAGGGCCCTGCCAAGCAAGCCCATCAGCCATACAATTTAGACATTAATGAGTGAAGGAACCTCAAAGTAGCTGTTGGACTCCTTTGTGTGTTCCATTGTGTGTCGCACATCCAACAAAGATGTGTTGACTGGGACTAACACTATTAATGATTAAATCCTTTCAAGTACTTTTTTCCAGCTACTATATTTATTAAAACTCTACACTGTTCCTCTTTACTTCTTGTCAGTGCATGCAGTTGTTACTCAAGAAAAGTAATGTAGTACACATCCCTCGTTGCTTTTCTTAAAAGTAATGCAACTCAGTTACTTGCCACAGAAAATAATTTGTAATACTAATCGTTACATTACTTTCTAGTTTCTTTGTAAAATGACCTGAAACTCATAATTACATTGTAAACCTACAGGCTAAAGTCCCACACACTAACACCAATCCATTTTCTAATGAGGACACGGGTACGATCGTTCTTTTCGTTTTTAGGTACAAGCACAAGACCAGCAACACAAAGCTAAGATGAAAATCAGCCCAAAGAGAGTCAGTGATTTTACTTTAGAAACATAACAAAAGGTAGAAAGAGAAGCTGCACGCCTGACTGCTCATCACTGCTTTTGTTACCTGTTAAAGATCATGGTCTGGCTGCTGCGTTGGGGATGCCACACACTCAGCTTTAATGTCACTCTGGGTTCTTGGCTAGTTTTGTGTTAGCATGCTGTCTGTGCAGATGCTTGCTAAGAGCTAAAGTTGTGTTAGAAGTTCAGTCTTGTTCCTGTTCTGGATGAAGTTTGCACTTCACCATTTCACTCTTGTACTTTCCTCCAATAAAAATAAAAGCTGCATCGCCGCAGCCATTTTCTTCCTCTCGCACATGAGCTGAAATCCACTGATTTTACAGCAAGATGTTTTTTTTCTTGCTATCTGCCCGGTGCGCAAGTAACTGAAGAACCTTTGTAACATAACTAATGACATAATGACATACTGTTTTGTTAGCTTGCAAGCAAAACCACAAAAATCATAATTATTTCACCAGTTGTGTGTGCACGCTTTCATGTATGCGTGATTCAGCGTTGATCCTCCCAGAGTGGCAGCAGAAGACAATTACGATACTATTTTATCTCAGTTTGGTTTTGTCACCACAAATCAGATTTCACAGTGAATTACATGGATTAGGCCAGCAGCCGTTAAAGGAAAAACCAGTTTTGCTGTTTGCCAGATGCTGTCTGCCTTGTTATAGGATGCTGAAAAAAAAACTGTAGCTCTGTTGGGAGAAAGCTCCACAGGAAAAATGTAGGAAAGAGTAAACAAGGTCTTATAAATGGTCTCTTCCACGCCATAACACTTTTTTCAAGTGCCAGTGTAATAATCATACTCCTGACCATCCACTCACTGCACTGCAACTGTCAACTCTATGAACAATGAATAGTTTTCCGAGGACAGGCAGATAACACAATAACAGCTGCTGACAGCTTTTGACAATGTTCCTGGGGAATGGAGTTCCAGTGCATCACATTTAAAACAGCAGGGTGGGTTACACACACACAAGAATGTAAATCAGCTTCTCCCTGCTAATCAAGTACTCCACTCCTCTGTATTTGTTAATAAAGCTGTCATCTTTTTAATTACAGTTCTCATTTTAAGTAGCTGGTTAATATACTCGATAGAAAACTCTACTCTCACCTCTCATTAGTTCACGGGTGAAGCAATAAATCCTTTACGCCCTGCCTCTAAAATTTATATGGTTCAAAAACTCCAGAACATTTGTACAGTTTACAACTTTTACAAAACAGTTGCCCTTATCAAGCGCAGCAGTGAACAGCTCCAAAAAGCTGTCCTCCTGTTAGTATGCTAAATAAGCTCAGCTGACTGAGGTATTGCATATTCATGGCATGTTTCACTGCCACCGAGGATCCTGTGAAACCTCATTTTCACAACAAGGGACTTTCATGAACAGCACTTTCCTTTGTGTCTTTCTGGAACCATTTGGCCTTTCGTCTGTCGTTTCTGCTTAATTTGTTCTGTCAGAGAAGAGGAGCACTCATACCAGGG
Organism: Oreochromis niloticus; assembly: GCF_001858045.2. Classification (NCBI taxonomy): domain Eukaryota; kingdom Metazoa; phylum Chordata; class Actinopteri; order Cichliformes; family Cichlidae; genus Oreochromis; species Oreochromis niloticus. Next base: position 8,437,128 of record NC_031973.2, read on the forward strand.
GCATGCACTATCTGCAGGGACCCATGGTATCCAAATAAGAGAGCGAAGAATGGAAGGCCAAACACGACAAGTAGCCGAACCGAAAACCTCTGTGTACTTACAAGCCGCTGTGTTCCATGTTTTGCTGCATCTTGGTATTCTGGCTTAGTTAGTGATGCTTTTGAATAGGTAATCACACTGCGCTGCATCTTTTCACCTCGTACTACAGTGAAAGGAAGCAATGTCATGTTTGCCCTGTGCAGCACAGTTTTTCAGTTGGAGGAATATTTTCTGTCCACTTTTCTCTTTATGTCTGTTATTCCTTATTTTCATAAATAAACATAATTTTACATCCATTCAACATTTAGCACTTAAATAGTTAACAGGAAAAACAAAACATTACCGTCAACAGAGAGTCACATCTTAGGCTATGCACCCTGCATCTTATCACTGTTGAAGACCTATTTTGTTTTTTATGCGCTGAAGCTTGAGTGGAATTACTTATTCATAGTCACTCAACAAATATTTAACCATGGTTATGTCACATTCTAAGAAACTTCCTGTTCTTACGTGTAAGGAATTGTTCAGCAGATCTCTATCAGATAAAACACAATGTATTGGATTAGGAAAAGAAATATTGTTGACATTCTCATGCCTTGGCTCATTATTAGTCGCAAACATGAAACAGGGCTTTAGTGAAAAGTAAGAAAGTCCACGACCAGTATTGAAACTAATGTGACAAAGATAAACCTTCACAATAGGTATTTTAATTAACTAGTGGACATAGGAGGCAAAAAATGGGAAGAATAGGTTGAAACTGGAAAATAAACCAGGCTCTGGATGTAACCATGGTAGATGGGGAATGATGGCAGGGGAGTTCCTTTGGACTTTGTTGATTATGTAAATTATGGCAAGGTTGTCAAAATGAAAGACAATGGACCTCTTTGATCATTTGTGCCTCCAGAAAAGGGCCACGATGACTACTGGGTAGTTCTGGAAAATGTTATGAAAGCATTTTGGTGCAGTTTGGTGGAAAACCACCTTTTGCCTTAAAAACTGTAAGAAGGAGCAGGATCTATGTAGAACTGAACACCATGTGGTTTTGATTTAGACAAGCTGTCAAGGTTAACTGTGCTAAAAAGCGATGGCATGGATGACATGAGGGAGAACATATGGAGTAATACAGAGGTGTGCCAAAGGGGAAGTACTTGTTATTTTATGCAGGAAAGGGCAAGAAGAAAATTTGGAAGCGGAATGCCAGCAGGGAAGAAGCTTAAAATTGATTCATTGAGGAAAATAGACATATGGCCTTTTGTGATTATAGATGGGGATCCACTTTGAGTCTCCTCATCATTAACTGGTTGATGCTTGGTAAATGGCTGATGTGCTGAGAAAATGAGAATTTTTCGTGGCCGGTAAATAGATGATACTTCTATAGGGGGAATATAATGTAAAGTGCACTCAAGGCACTTTTTACTACAAGCCACATTTACATAGTGCTTTATTCTGTGCTTTTAAGTCATTTCTAACTATCACATACACCCACAGACTGTTTGGGGTTTACTACCATGTCCACCGGAGGGGCCAGAGATCAAACCGCTGAAATTCGAAATGGCAGACAATCCACTCTAGCTTCTGAACATCCAGCCAGCTTGTAAGTCACTGTAGCAGCCAACTGAAACATGCACTACTATGCTAAAAGGCTGGATTATTGATGCAAGAACTTTTTGTCCATATATAGCGTACAAGTAGCTTGAGAATACAAAAACCCAGTGCTAGCAGTGGCAGCATAATGCTTTTGAATAAAAGAAAAGGAATTAGCGGTATGTGCAGCATGCAAGCTGGTGCCACTGAGAGCAGAGGAGGTTTATAAAGATGCAGGTAACCCATTGATGGAAATAGCTGTAAAGAGAGGCTATAGAAGAAGGGAAACTGACGTCAGACATAAGAGCAATCTGAAATCGGTGCAATGCTTTGCTGCAATTTCTCTGTTGAACAATATATTTCCTTAAAACAATTGTGGTAATGGGATTGAGGATTGTTTTGTTTTAGAGCAACCTTTGAGTAAAAATATGATGTTTTTTTTAAGAGCTAGAAAGTCAGCCAAAAGATGTCAGAGGTGTGGTGGTTGAGTAAGTCATAGATTTAGCAGTAAGACTGCACTTTGTGGTTTGATTTGGGCACTAAACACTACTTTGTGAGGATTAGCAAAACACAGCTTTGGTTAAAATATGCAACTTCAGAATCACAATTAGTTTTGCTGCAATAATGCCCATACTTAACATGTTAAAAAAGTGACTCGAAAGGGACTTTTACAGCAATCCACTAGTTAGAAGTGAAAGATGTGTTTCACTGCTGCCTAAGCCTGCTGCATCGGGAGACAGACACCAAAGGAGAGCTTGTGCATTATTTTGAGAGGTTAGCGGCTTTGTCATAATTGCAACACTTGATGTCCTAGGAACGAGAATAGGCTCATCTAATCCGATTAGTCATATTTTTCAGCAGTCACCTGGAGAAAAAAAAAGGAGCAAAATTTGTAATCATATGCACTTGGGTGATGGACAGAAAAGTACGCTTTTCATCTCTCTCAGTTACAAGTCCAACCAGAACTCAGATGTTTCTTCGTCCACATTGTCTACTGCAAACGAAGCTTATCTTGTCAACCTTGAAAAACTACCATAACTGCGCAAATCAGAACATGTTGCATTTGGCAAATGAATGGTGAAACACTTATCATATCATTTTGTCAGCAGTCGTTTGCTTGTCCCGCTTCACTTCTGCAAAGCCCTCCTATATTCTCTGCCTTTATCATTACCACCGGCTCTGCTGTGACACTGCAGGGCCTATGACACCTTTTAATATCCAAGTAGAGTTTTGTGGAGGGGGGAGGACAAAGCAGACAGGCCGAAGAGATAGAATTCATTATTCAGTCCCTTCTGCTGCCTGCTCCTGCTACTGCTTTGCACATTCCATCTCTCAGCCTGTGAAATAGGGACCCTGCCTGTCCTGCACATCACTGTGACCCCATTACACTGCCACATATACAACCCTTTGATGAGAGCTGCTGCCATGGCTCTGCTATTCTAAAGAGAAAAAAAATCATATTACAATTTGCCATCCCATGCACACACACACACACACACACACACACACACACACACATGCGTATTAAATCTTTTTAGAATTGTTTTTTTTTTTCAGTGTACATATTTGATGTTTAGTGGAATAGTTAGACATATATTAACAGAGGGAATGGGAGGAGAGAAAGGAAAGCTGGAATAGTGCATGGCAAAGGCAAAGATTTTTCCTTTGTTTACTGTGTCTTAAAACATAACCCTCTTCAGGGCGATAGAGCAATTCTTAACTTACTCAGCTCACCATAAAACCAAGCTGGTGAGTAGAAATTTGTATTGGATCCATCTTGCATCCTGGTCTGTACATATTGTAGATCTGCTCACTGTCTTGTCAGTAGTCCTGGATTGAGGACCTCTAACATCACCTTTCCACCCACTGTATTTGCTGAAATAGGTAGATGTGGGTGTCTCCACAGTGAGACAACATATAAAAAAAGGAGAGTTTTTCAAGCTGGTTAAACAAGACAGGTCGACTGGAACTGTGACTGTTGTTACAAAGGGCTTTTTTGTTTGTTGTTTTTTGTTTTTGGGTCTTTTTTGTTGTTTTGTTTTTTTAGGAACAAGCCTTTCTTACATTCTTTCTTTTTTGAGCGGTTTTCTGGCTTTTATGGCAGGGTCATACACACATGCACCGAGCTCTCCTTGAGTTGCTGCTTCTGTGCTGGTTTGCTCTGTAACCTCCTTCAGCTCTGTCAGATTTTCTGCTAAGATTTTAAATTGCAGGTAAAAATTGAATGACCTTAGCCTCAGATTAGGAAAAGATAAGGCATTTAAGTCATGCTTGTAGTCCACAATTGCAAACCAGTTACTCCAGGCTGCTGGGTTTTGACGACCAAGAAGACTGAAGAGTAAAAGTCACAGGGTCCGTATCTGAGCTTTGGTTAAATAGCCATGCTAGTCATGAAGTTTTGGCATCTCACTGATATGAGTAATATCCACCAGCTTTCCTGCCTGAAACTCTGCTGTTTAGGTTTACCCTAACTGTTTATTTTACATCCTTCCTTATAGCTTAATAGGTCACACTGTACCCCTTAATAGCAGGTGTTAAACAGTTTAAATACCATCACTCCCAGATGGTTCCCTGAATTACTTACTTTATTATTGAGCTTTCACCTCATTAAATCACTTGTCAGCTCCTTAAACCTTTTATTAGGCAGAAGAGACAAGATTGAAGGCAGCAATCTGTGCGAATTAATTTATTTCGACTACATTACAGTTAAATGCACAGTTTTCCATATAGAATTTTTTTTTTTTTTGTACAATGATTAAAAGTTCATTTATTGATAAACATGTTGACCTTCTTGTGGCCTGAGGCGATGAGGCGTGCAGGGTGAATATAACGAGTTCTGTTAAAGCAGAAGCTTAGCAGAGAGAAACATACTCCTGTTTGGGATTTCTAACCAGCTGTTGTAGGTGTGTGGCCATGCCAGAGGCCTCACAGAGGATAGTGGGTAAAGGAGTGTAGTGTTGGAAATAACACTCTTTTCCCTCTCATACACCTACACCGCACACACAAAAATGGTGACAGAGGATGAGTGCAGGGAAACCTGCAGCTGAGTCTGAAGAAGTCACTTGGATGAATGACGAAACGTTTCTCCCACTGAAAACGCTACGTCCAGATGAACAGAATCAACTTTTAGGGGTGACACGGGATTGTTACTGAAAACTATGGAGTCCAGGACACACATACACACATTCCTATATTCATTTGCAGTTGCACAGCCACTTAAAAAACAATTACAAGTTGTCCCTTCATCTTGAAAAAAAAAGTGTACAGAGGGTCTGCAGGGTGAGAAGTGGTTTCAGTGTTTGAGGAAAATGCAAAATAAGTCAAGGTCCTTGTTACGTAAGACATGAGATCTCCTGAAAACACAATTTGTGAAATAAATATCGAAAATATTTTCTTTAGTTGTTGCATATCAATATAAGAGTATATTCAGTGGTGTATTGCCACATGTTGGTCGCAGCTTCTTTCAGGGATTCTTTCAGGCTTTAGGGTTCAGGTTAGAACTAGTTGTATGGCTAGGATTTAAGATATGCATTATCTCCATGACATTTTACAATTGTCTCTTTCAGCTCCAATCTGTGTGCATTTCAAGCTTGAATATAATTTTGAAACCAAATTTATGTTGCCTGTTGTGAAGGTTGTTGTTCCCAGAGGGGTTTGTTTTCTGATCGCAGTCAATGTGGGTTTCTCTACACCTTTTTAGAAATCAACATAAAAACTGTGAATAATATGACGAGAGTCAGTATCTTTTAACATCCACAATTCTGCCTGCAGGTCTACAGTGTTCTGTATGTTCAAAGTATTACCCATTACTACCTTAAGAATGTTGGCCAGCAAATTCATGTTTTTACGTGCCCATGTTTCCAGCTATAACAGGTCAAATATGCTGATCATATCAAAATCCACTTGTTTTTTCTTTTTTAATTACAAGCCACATCATCAGGCTGTATGACAGTATTGTAAGTGGCAGATTATGAGGGAGGGAGAAACTGAATACCACAATCACAATCAAACTTAACCACATGGATATCTAAACACTAACAGCTGAAACAAACCATTCAACAGCTGCTCCTGGAGAACTGATGTTTTCTGCATATACTGTGCTGTTTTGAGTGTGAAAATGATGTGTTGTGACTTGAGGGTTTAACCTTGAGGAATATGCAAAAGCTGTAGTGAATAATAATTGCTATGAGTCATGTAGTCATGTGGGGTATGGTGGAGTTTAAAATCAATCATGTCAAGCTGTTTAATGCAAAGAGGGAGAGAGGAAAAGTATTTGTCTGTGAACCCCTGTGCTGTTTGATATGAGCATGGCATTGAGCCACATCAGTTCTTAGTTGACTGACAGCATATGACGATCTCATGTTTGCAGACAAGGCCTGACTGCAGCTGTGGGTCCAGTGAGGCTACTCATGTAAGAAGAAGAGGCTGGCTCAATCAAATCTAAACCGTCTGGAGTGTCTCTAGAGTTCTTCAGATGGAGGACTGATGTGGTGATTGGATCAATTAAGCAAAGGTAGTATATTTAAATTTTAAAAGTCTATCTGGTTGCTGTAAAGCCATGGTTTCTTCTTTTTTTATTATTCACACTGTACAAACACACATCAGAAAGATCTATGTCTCCTTCTACATTTGAGTATCCTCTGAAAAAATGTTCTTATATGACAGTAAAGGCCGTCAGCCCAGCACGAAACACTCAGTTCACCAATGCAAGTCAGTGTAGTTCTGAAACTGCTGCATCTTCAGTCAATCACTTGTGTTTTTGAGCTGCAGTGCAAATGGCAGTCCATTTGCACAGTATGACTCATCACCATTGTCATACCATAATTATAGCATCTAGCCACAGTGCCAGCCCTGATGCTGACACTGTAAAAAAAACTTAGATATAATGAGGCTGTTTTTCACCTTTTCCAACTGTTACCTATTTCATTCCCACATCTGCTGCCTCATCCTGACCGACTCCTTCAAGACACTTGATGATAAGAAAGCAACTTATGCAACTCTTATGCAAAGGTAATTACAACAGAAGCATTTTGGTCACATGTTAATGCATACCTATATTTCAGGGCAAATAAGCTACAGGCTTAGTATAAATGTGGAATATTTACAGCGGTAACATTTGGCATCTAGGTCCTGATCTCCCCAGAGGAATATGTGTTCAAGGATATCTACCCACTAGATATCCTTTAAGTGCAAACTCCTAACCAAATATAAACAGAGACTCAAGGGCATAATCAGATCTCCCCTGAATTACCTACAAATTTCTTATACTTTTAAACTGCCATTGCTAAGATGCTTTGCAATTGATTCTCTGGCCAAAAACCTTAGATTCCCAATGAATGAAAATAATAGCTCCTTTGCCTGTCTTTACCCAGCCAGCTAACTTATCCTGAAGTTTCATTTGGATTTTTTTGTTTTTGTTTTGTTTTGTTTAATCCTCTTTTAGAAATTTACCCTACCCCATAGCTTACACCTTTGCCCAAAATCCACCCCGCCGGGAACTACATGTTAAACAAATGCAAATTGAAACAATTGTGATTGGCCCATTTTATATCAGTTTGGTCTGCTTGGTAGCAAACATGCCAGTATTTGTTTCACAATCTGCTGCTGTGTGGATTGCAGATTTGTGCAGAATACAAGAGACTGACACTGCAAATGGAAAGCAATATTTATTGCTGGTAGCAGGTCCAATGAGAGAAGGAACAGAATCCAAACACAGCAGGATAAGCACAAAGCAAAACTAGCATGGTATACTCAGGAAGAAGCTCAAGAGACTAAGAGATACAAATATAAACACTTAACAAGGGAGCACAGAGGAACCAATGCATAATCATGGAAAGAGGAACACACATACTGTGGAGAGTACTACTACAACTACTAACAAAATACCTCAGTCAAAATACAAGATAACACAAGACTAAAACTGTCTGCTCCCCCTAGTCCTCCATAAGCCTGTACTATTAAGAGAGATTTAGTCTCATCCAGGCATCTTTGGGTTTAACCCTGTAAAGCCTGAATCATAAAATAATTGCCAAAAAATTCTAACTTTTGGAAACTGGAGTGTTTACTTAACCTTTAAATAATTACATGAATTTGTATCACATTTTCTATATCTTGTATTTGGTACAATTTATTTTAGGGGAAAACATGCTGCTGATTTTGAGGTCTCAAAAACTCACAAATTATTATATAAAGCTACTTTAGGTATGTTACAGGGTTAACTTTGGTGTTTCTGTACTATGAAGATGCTTCACTTCTTACCTGTTCCTTGGTCGTTTATACTGCAAATGTGAAGAAGTATGAAATCAGTGCTTACTGACCAATCAGTTCTTTGGAAACCAGCATTATCATTCTTGGAAAATCCCTCAGACCTGCAAGCATTGATGGTAGGAGGATCTAAAGTTTATTTGTTAATAATGAACATGAGTAATGAACGCAGATCGGTAGAAGCAACTTCATTCCTTGATGGAGTTTTTTACTGCTGGCTGCAGTTTTACAACAGTTTTATTGTTCTATAAACATGCAAACATTGTCCTAGAAGGCACCTAGTTATAATTACTGACCTTATATCAAATTTGCAGATAGACTAAAAATATCATTTATATTTGTATATTGATTCTTTCCTCTCTGAGGCTGCAGCAGAAAGAATACAAACTAAAACTGTCTGAATGAATTTAACAAAATACAATAATCAATCAGATTCTCCCTTGTGTGAGTGACAGAGCTGTGATATCGGTAAGTCTGTTAACTTGCACGGTCAGCATTTATGCTGGCTCTCTTTTTTACTGTTTTCAAATATGCTAGACTTCATTAATGCAAAAGATCTTTTCCAGCCTTACTGACCAAAGAGCTTAAATGCACATACAGTTACACAGCGCTTTTAACACTAACACTGCACAGTGCTTTTCCTCTCCCGCACACTCACACTTTGTTACTGCTTTGTTTGCAGCAGCTGTGTTGCACATTTAACCTCTTCATATTTTTCTAATATTCCAGATTTATCTTTGTTTGCAACATCAATCAGAATACATAATTCTGATTGGTTGAATGCTGCCAGTTCCACCCGTTTCATTTGAATCTACATGCGAAACCTTCGATTGACTTGCTGAGTTGCTAACCAGCTTCACGTGACTGATTATGCTGATAAGTTAATCCAGATAAGGGAAAGAGCCTAGGTTTGTTCCACTTGTTTCACAGCACAGAGCTTTAGTCCAGAACTGCCTTCTATCTCTCTCTTTCTCTCGCCTGTAGGTTTGCATTACTGTGAGTGTAACTAACCAGTAGCTTCCAGGAGTAGGCGTGATCTAGGGAGGACTCAGGCAGGCAGATATGCTTTACATCCCCAGCGAATGACAGTATTTAAACCTGCCTTTTATCTTCACTTGGTGCCAGATTGTTAACCTACTTTATGTGATAGTGTTGCTCAGCCTGTTTGCAATTCAGATATATGATCTAGTTACCTGCTTGCCCTGTAAACCTCGATTTGTATTTACCTGCTTGTCTCCTCCTCCTCTTCCTCCTCCTCCTCCTCTTAGAGGATTCTGTCTGGTGTGCCTGTTGGAATACTTAGCTGCGTACCTGCCTGACCCACTCTCCCACACACTCTCTGGAAATAAACATGAACTTGAAGACTTGAAGTTGACCCTGTATCAAAGAAGGAGGACGGAAACCTGTACAAGAAAAGAAAGACTCTTCCAACTGAGTAACAAGCTACTTACCTGAATGAACATTCTGACTTTGGGATAATTTTATACTTACCAGATTTTGGAACAAAAACCTTTCCTGAGTTTAACAGCTTCTGATGAAATATCTTAAGTTTTGTCTGCTTCGGTGACTCAAATCTTGTGTGTGCCTGTGAACATTCAGCTTTAACGAAGATACTTGGTTCATTTCTGTTGTTTAGAAACAACATTGAGTAGCTCATTAAAACCTTGTGAAACTGCTCGGTGTGACCTGCAGTTGAGTCCTTTTAGTGAACCGTGACAAACTCATCATTAGAAATAACGTAGACAGAGACTCAAAAGTATTAGAAGGAAATTAAAACAGCAATCCAAAACTTTAAGCACTAGAACCAAAACTGAACTTGAATATATTAACCAAGAATACAAAACAGCTGGGACCGTGTTCATTGTTACCAGGTGTACTGAAAGTCCTGCGGTAAACTGCTCTCAAGGCAACTCAGACCATGCAGGTGACATGCGGTGTAGTGAAATGAGTATTAATTAGAACCCAGCAATTAAGCTGAAGTGCAGCAGCAGTCTGAGAAACCCAAATTAAGGAAATTAATGGCTTCAGACAATGTGTTCTTATGTGGCACTTGTTTGATTGGAGCTAAACAGCAATGTATGGTTATAAGCTTGGTAGGCAATGAGTCTGGCTGTGTATATCAGAAAGAATAATAACATGCAATCTCAGTTACCAGTAACCAGTAATTAGCTCAGCCAACACAAGCATTGAGATCATTATTCACAGTCAAGCTCAGAAGATATCTAAGAGCACAAACAAATAGAAACATCCATAAACAAGTGCAGGAAAGAAGCAATAGGAGGTGCATACAGCGCACTATGGTGCATGCATATTTTCATGGGTAGAAGCAAACTTTAGAGGGTGAGGCTTTTGTTTGTTTTAGATAGATTTAACAGCATTTTATCTTCTCTGATCCTAGTTTCAATTTCACTTTTGAATCAAAACTCACAGTTTTGTTGGCATGATATGTACTACTTTTATTTCATGAGCTACATGATGCACCCTAATAATGATTCTGATTACACATTCATTTTGCACCTGCAAATGTAAACACAATACTTACACTGTGGTGGTAATGATGCTGTTACCAGCACCAAACTGTATTTGACTCCTCAAACTCTTTGAAATGGCATAATCAGGCTGATGTGGCAGGAAGTTGCTCTTGAAAAGCTACTATTGGGTTAATGTAGCTTTTGAAATGCTGATGGGAGCAGTGGCAACAAGCAACGGGACAGCTTTTGGGTGAGCATGCTGCGAAACAATGAGCAGAATACTGACAGCTTAAATACACTGACACGACTGAGAGTGTGGATATGTGTTGCTGTTACAGAGGTACAGGTGAAGCAGGGGGACTGAAGTTGGATTGCAATAGTACATAGGCTTAAAACAGAAACATAAATATGTATTTAGCTTTCCAAGAATCATTCTATGGATTTATTTCAGTGTACTAGAAATGTTGCACGTTTTAGCTTTAACTCCAATCATCTGAGTGCTTTTCATCAGCATAGAGCCCCATTTAGCCATTTGACCAATTCCCTGAAAGGATTCAAGATTAATTAATCAGTATAATGAAGTTATTTTGTTAGTGTGTGTAACTCTTTCTAAAGGTCACTAGGGCTCAGAAGACTGTGGCGACAGTCCACATGTAGCATTCCAAACTTAGCAACCGATGTAGTCACTGATACCGTAAGCAATTAAAGAAAATCAACAGCAGTCATTCAGCTTTGGTGGGGTTTTTTTTCCTGTGCACTCTACAAGTCTGTAATCAGAGGCCCATAGAAATCATTCCAGTTTGAAATGGAGAATTGCAGAACATTAGCTTGTGGATAAAAAATTTTCAAGTACATAGCCAGTGAAATACACAGAAAAAGCATAAAGCGTAAGCACATAAAGCCTGAGCAAAGAGGGATTAGCTAAACATAACAGCAATTATTTTATTTCTCATCAAGCTTATAGTTTAAATTATAACAAGATTTGCATAATGCAAATAACAGGTAGTGATGCCAGACTTAGTAAGTGGGCGAGTTAAACTGCAGAGATGATTCTTTGTGCCTATTTAATCAAGTGATCTACTTAGGCAAACTCATTTGGGACTTCTGTGTACTCTTTTTATTGCTATCCTTTTTATAGCTATCCAAACCAAAATGTTTGCTGAGGCTAGAGACATCCAGCAGGATATGCTGTGCTTTGTTTCACAATGTCAGAACTGTGTGCACAACAGTGATAAGGGTTCAGTGCTTCACTGTAAGATCAGTATTAGTCTTGCAGATATCTTTTCTAGGATGGATAAATAGATGCTATTTAAAATATTTCAGAAGAGATGTTCATGCTCTGATAAAGAAAAGATTCGTCACTATGGAAATGTAAACAAAAACACCACAGGGTACCATTTCATGGTTTCATAACACTCAGTGTCATCTTTTTACTTATATATATTTGAAAAATATAAACATAAAATATAAATCATTCCATAAATGATCCCACCTATTGGGTAACCAGAGTCCTATTTCTGCATAATAGTTTTCCCTGAAGTGTCCCATCATCAAGTAGTTCATCATCAAGCATTAATTTTTACCCAGATATCAAATTATGTTCCTAAAAACATGTCTGTTGATATTTTTGATATATTTTCATGAACTTAAACTTGATATTGTGAGAAAACTAAATAATGCCTTTGATTAATTGTTGAACAGTTGTTGTAAACAGTTCAGTGGATTTCATTTGTTCCCCACTACTAAAATGTATTCCTTTTAAAAGTTTTTCTTTTATTATTTTTAAAAATATTTTTTTAATATAAAAAGCAAAGATACCTGGAGAATATTATTGATTATGTGTCTTACTGATTTATACTCTCTAGGCCTGAACTACTTCCAACATGTCTTAGGTGTCTTATAGTAATTTGGAAAGGATTTAATCACTCAAAGATGCACCAAATTTTAAAAGACTACGATGGACAGACCTTTTATGTTTAGTACATTTTAGTATTCTGCACAAAAACAACAAAAAAACCCTTAATTTGTGTGAAACAGGACAAATTTTGTTCTTTGTTGCTGTGTTTTTCTTCCACATTTTCCTTCAGAAAGACTCATAACAACCTCTCAAGCTGAATTAAGTACAGCAGCTGTTTAACGTTTGGCCATCCACCTGCTCCGCCCCCCTAAATTGCAACTGCTCAAAAACAAAGAAAAAACATGGTGACTGGTTACACTCACAACCCCATTTCCTTCTGTGCCATTGTTCATTGTTCCCTTGAAGCTCATGGAATAAAATTGCACACAGTTCTGCTTTGCCTTCTTTGATTTTAAATATGGTTCAAATTGTTTCCTTTTTGATAATAATCTGGAACCAACTATTTTTGCACTCGTGAGTCACTGCAGAACAGCTAATGTTGAAAATACAATTTCCTTTGAGTTACTCAAAAAAGTTGGTAGTTGTGGATATTTTCAACATTTTAGCATTAATTTGTTTTCTGTATACCATTTGCCTCTACAATGTTGTACAGTATGTGGCTGTGAGAGGAATACATAGGTAATAAACTCTGTGTTTAAGTAATAAAACAGCACTTAGAGTTTTTGTATATCAAACAGTATACGCATTAAAACAATTGTGTATGTTTTTCATGTCATCCTGTGAATATGAACAAGTAACCCAAGACCCATTATTGCTTGTTCTCAAAAATGGTTTTGTCTTTTCATGTAATCAGCTTCCTAGTAATTATCATGGACTTTTCTTTATGCATGCAGACAGATCTTTTAAAAGCAGGTAAAAAGTGACCTGCTGTGAGCTTCTTCCTAGCTAATAGCCTCAATTTGTGTTTTCCTGTGTATAGTCTTTATATTGTACGGTAATGGGACTGGCCTTTTGCTGCCTGCGTTACACAACTCCAAAGCTCAGCTTTTGTGAAATGAAAATGAGCACTAGATAAGGAGAGATGCTTATATTGCACAAAAGGATGAATCAGTAGGAAATGGCAGCTCATACTACACACTGTAGAAGAGCCAATTAATTAATTTGTAGGCTGTCATCCCTTCTATGCGGATTGCAGTTATAGGTATTTATCTTCTTTTGGATTTTTGTTTGTGTCTTGGAATGGATTAATGCATGGATTTGTGTTCTATGTGCCAGGTGGTCATGTGGGCCCCACCTGCTGTTTGTTGACACCGGGTGACAGCCACCCACACAGCAGCCATGGGCTTGAACTCACACAATAGAGGGAATTAGATTTGCCTCCCAGTGAAATGTACACTATAGCAGATCCATCGTCATCTAACGGAAATATAAATATATAAAGAAAACACATTTAAGAACATGTCAGCACTTGTTCTTGCAGCCATCAAGTGGAAGTAATATGACAAAAAAGGATGAAGAAAGATGCAAAGGTGCCATTTTTAACTTCTTTTTCATTTTGAGATATGAAGCTGTGAAATTGGACTGATATTGGACTGGTTGGACTGGTTTATTGAACTGATGGATCATGTTTGAACAATAGAGTATGAAACTACCACATTTAAGGAGTCAGTTAACACAAGACTTGATGACTTGGTCGAGAATGGGCAGCTTTGCTAGTTACAATGTACTTAACCAGCTGGGGCCTCAGTGACACAGTCCTAGAGATTTGTCGGCTGTGACCATGGTAACCGTTTGTCACGACTGAAACACATGTATTCCCCGACTGGTTGGTGAGCGGTTGCTGCAGGATGATGGCAGTTATTATAATAAAGTTGATCTAAAACAGATATAAAGGGTCCTTGCAATTGGTTTGGTCACTGGCAGGTTGCCATGGTCACCTTTAATTTGCATGGAAGATGCTGATCTGTCTGCAAACACTTACCAACTATTTGCAAAGTGGTAGTGAAACTGTGAAAAGTACGATTTAAACTGGAAATGGAGACTGTTTGAAACTGTGCTTTAAAAATTTGTTGGTGGCAGCATTTCCAGTTTCAGTTTCCTTTAACAGTTCCAGTACAGGTGGGAGAGTAAATCAAGTCAGCATTTTCCATGCACACTATGGGCAGTTGGGGCTATTGGAATACAAAACAAGGAGAATTTTGATGTAGTGCCTTCTGTGCAAATGATTTCACCTAGTAAAAGCAAACCATTCGAGGAATACACATTTTTCAATAGTGGTGCCATGCCAGGGGGGTTTGCACTGGTCTCCAGGCCTGTGAGGCCTAAAATATTCTTAGTCGCTAGCAGACATTATTTATGACTTTTAATATCTTGCACTGGCTCAGTTTTGTTTTGCCCTCCACATTTTTTGTGAAACATTTCCACTCAAATCAAGGCAAAACAAAAGTGTAAAAATAAGGTCAAAACTGTAAAACACACACACACACACACACAAAACAGCTTAAAAGGCCGGCTGAAGTTCTAAATACAGAAACCACTTATCCATTAAGCTTTTTGAGTAAAAAGCAAAAGGAGACCTTTTCATTCATACTATGGTGTAAATTAAAGAGCCAAAAGAGGGCACTAATGGGAATGTCTGAAAGTCAATGGTTAATCGTGTTGCCAGAGTAGGCTACAATACAGTGTGTGAGAACAGCATGTGGGCGAGGTGTCAGGGGGTGTCGTTGACAGTGGGAGCTGTATTATCTTTAGCTCCAAGCACCAGTAACAGTCAGCCATAGTCCACTCAGTTGTATGTTCCCTAGGGACAGAACTCCTTAGAGAGAGAAAATTGGAGGAATAGCTATGACTGAGTGGCATAGTGGCAGCTCCACCTCAAACAGCCCATTCCAGACTCAATTACCACACATCTGCACCCCCGCTGCCAGCCCGGGCAATCCTAGGAAATGCTGGAATGGTTGTCCAAAGAAAAAAAAAAAAAACAGCTTTATCTTTGGCTGCTCAAGTAGCAGAACACCTAAGGGTTGGAGTCTAAGCGCTGGGACTGAGACTGAAACAAATGAGGTCTGTGAGATCGGCATTTGCAGCTTTTCATAGGTCTAAAATGGCCTAAATCCAGAGAGAATAGGGGAAAAGAAGGCTTGATTTGAAAGGGAGATGCAGTTCAGAGATGGAAACATGAGCCCAGCAGGACATTGCAGAACGTTCTCCCACCCTGTAGGAGAATGATAAAGTACTATTGCATATAACACTGACTTGTTTTACAGAAATGCCCGGCCTCTCAATGGGCTTTGCAGAACGCAACCATGCAGCACTGTCACTGGAAAATTTATAGCCTGAAACACAAATGAAGATGCCATGTTGTTACACTAATTTAGACCCTTTTATGCTAAGAGCGACTGTGTCCATAAATCCCTTTTCCTCCTAACAGAATGGCTTTGTATTTTTCTTTATAGTTCTTTGTATTAACCTGATTAAAAAGCTGCTAATTAGGTGTCCCTTTCAGGAGATGTCTTTGTGTGTCAACATTCTTTCATTATTGCAGTCAACAAGTGTTTGGGCACAGTGGGGGGTGGCTTGTCTCCCATGAAAGTTGGAACATTATGATGCCAGCCAGCTCGCTATTTAATTACCTTCTCTCTTTCTGCCCCATTGATTTACATTGTGAGGCCTTTAATTATACAATTCATCACCTTTTAAACATGAAAAACGGTGTAAAAGCACGCTAATTAAACCTTGTCAAAAGGTTTTCTGCAAGGCCCCAGTAAATCAAGCAAATGGGTTGTGTGCACTGTGTGTATGTATATACAGTATGTTGTTTCAAGGTTTTGTTTTTTTGGGGAGGTTATCTGTGTGTTGTCATAAATTCTACTTAATCCTCTGCAGCAAACTAATCGGGCTTTTGAAAGTATGTGCCATGAATTGATTTCAGTGCTTTCCTTGTTTTCTATTTGTTTGGTGTCATAATGAGGAGAAGGTAACAGGAAGACCCCTACCCATTTTCATCCAACATCACTGGTGTGTGTGTGTGTGTGTGTGTGTTAACTATTATGAGCAGTATGTCATTGTTCTATAACTTTGCCATATTATAAATTTATTTAAAAACAGGATAAGTCATTACCATTTTTGCCAGATTTTCAATCACAAAAAACCCTCTACACCTTGGACTCCTACAAGCTTTTCTATTAACTGGCAGATGGGTGGTTTGGTCCCCAGCTCCTCCAGTCCACATGTTGAAGTGTCTTCTGGCATGGCATTGAACCCCAACTCTCCCCCAATTTATCCATCAGTGTGAGCTTGTGTGTGATAGTTACATGATGAAAGTGCTTAAAAGCATGAGGAATAATGTGTTGTATGTGTGTGTGTGAATTGTTGGTTACTGACAGTGTATCCAGTCAAAAGCTTACTTACTCTCTTATTAGCTTAATAGCAATGCTTCTGTATCACAAAACCCTGCTGTAAACACAACTGTAAAACACATTTTCAGTTTATTTTAATCTTTTGTACACCTGCTGCTGCTGCTACACCCGAGCCAGTATTTATCCCAGGCTGAAAATAGTCCCAAGTGCATTTATTTGAGTGAAGTTTACTTAAGCCAATGTTGGAGTGGTCAATCAGGGGTGTCTGGAGCATTCCCATTGGACTGCTTAACTGTTGGGCCAATGTTCCAGTCATAAACAAAATATGACAATAAAATTATTCATGTTAGTTAATCAGCTCTAAAACTAGGCTACACCCTCCACTTTCCACAGCTGTGACACTGCAGCCTTGTGATGGTAATAAATTGGATGGATGCTACCACGAATCCCCCCGAACACACACATGCTTTTAGATTACTGAAGGTGGTGGGCCCATACAATTGTTTGCTCATTTCATTGTTTTATTTGAAGTTTTGGAAAACAAAGAATGGACTGAGGGAAAAATGAGGCAGGGGAGCTGAAAAGATTGCATTTAAAAACACTTCAAATGTGTATGTTGACCCCAGCTGGAATGGAGTCCAGTCCCCCCACAACACTGAGATGATAAAGTGGTTTGTGAGGAAAATGTATGGATGGATGAAGTTGAAGAATTTGTAAAATGCTTGTGTATGTAATCAAATTCCCGCCTTTTCCCCCGTTTTTCACACTTCTTGTACAGCAGGTGATCAGATCCCCTGTTAAAATGATGATAACAAGGAAATTATGACTCCTGAGAGGAAGGATAAAGTACAATGCCAAAATAAATACCTGAAATGATCAAGTGATCAAGGACTTCTATGTGAAAACCTAGATGATTGGTGTGTGTTATGTCAGTATCACTGAAGAGACTGATTAAAAACAGCTCAATAGTAATAAAAAATACTGACAGTAAACTGACACGTTAGTTAGTCTGTTTCCTCCAAAAAGGAAAAGTGGGCTGTCTGGCCTTGAACATTAAACTCCCAAAATAAAAACTGGCACCACTGTTGAAAGCAAATACAGTGAATGGTTTTCTGAGCATTTTATCATTTTCTTTAAAAATGGTTGCCCTATTTCTTAAAAATGCTGGTCACTGCTGAAACAAATGTGCTTTGGGTATAAAGCCACAACTTACTTATGCCCAAAATCCATGACCTGCGGATGCCCTAATGAAATGCAGTCTCACAACCATAAGTCAGACAGTGAGAAATACTTTGTCTCTCATCTCCCCTCACTTATGTGAGAATGATGAAAGATTCAGAGAGAGAACTTACCTTGCCTGCCCTCTTTTCTGATGCCTCGCACTGCAAGCAGCTGTCACCAGTGTGAAATGAAATAGTCACCGGAAAGATAAACGGCACAAAAATGCACAACAACAGCTTGTGCTATTTTGTTAAGCTTTCCCCGCACTGATACTGCTGCACAAAGGGTAGATGTCTTCTTGATTCAGTCAGTATAAGTCAGAACAAGAGACGCTCTGCGCTTTAACATTGAGAAGACGAGGTCAGCAGTTCAACTGAGTGCATGTCTCAAAATGAAATTGCCTTCTTTATATATATATATATATATATATATATATATATATATTCTCGTACGAAGACATAAGTAATGCCTAACATATGTAATATCACTGAATATATTGTTTAATGTAGGTGAAAGGTCTGAGCTTATTATGTGTCACTGTATGGAGAACGCCAATCAAGTTTTAGAGCCATTCCACAAGGACATATACACAGACGCACATGCTCCGGTATAGCCCATGCCACTGCGATCTCATTTTAAAGTCTTTAGTTTCAGCAAAGGAAAACAGAAGCCAAAGGTGATTTTGCATAACCTTGCCTGGTGTATAATAATTTCATAAAATTCACTTGTATTCCTATGTTGTGCAGCTTGTATCCAAAGGCAAGTCATCAGTGAATTAATTTGAGTAACTGGCGAAATATTTGGTGTCGGCAGAGATCTGGGGGCTTTTTAAATGTCACCTTCTCTATATTCAGGGGATGCTGAGGCTTTTTAAATGGCACTGCATTAATGATGTGAGATTAAATGCTCAATATCAAATAGAGGCTGCTCCAATTACAGTTTGTTCAGTTTTACTACGGCGTGGCCTTCAGTTTCCCTCCATGAAAAGCAACTTACAAGACACATCGAGATGGCGCACGTTAGCAACTGCGAAACACTCCCGAGATGATATGTGCCATTTGCAGTGCAACCCTTGCCGGAACAAAGGTTTCTTTTGTGTCTTCCCGTTCTTGATCCAACATCAGTGACCAAATTGAAATCCTCTCCTCTGTACTGACCTGCAAATATCTGGGGACATGAGATAGGAGCGCTCACTGCCTTGAACAATGCCACAGAGTTAGGCTCTGATTCATGCTGAAAACGGATTAATTTCTCCTCAAATTAACTGCTAATTCGTCTCTTATCTTTGCCCCAGACTCTCATTGAGTGAGTTGCCTTTCTCTCCTCTGCCCTGTTTCTCTCTCGCTCGTGACTCTGACTTTGTTAAGCTTGGGTGTGAGCTGTGACTGGAACTATCATTTGGTAGTCTTCCCCTTGGGTCTATTCCACGGAGATCTGAGACATGTCCCTCACGTCCTCATTTCCTTTTCTGTAAGTCTTCTGCAAGCTAATTTGCCCCCTTAGCTGCTTAAATATTAAATGACAGTTTAATACCGATTCAATTAGATGTATGAAGTGCGTGGCTGCCGTGCACTCAGAATTAGTGCAATAAATGTAAATATAGAAGCCTATGCACAAAAACATGATCTAATTTACCACTTGGTGGGACAAATGTGAGAGTGACCTTTGTTTTCAGATGACTGCATGATGTCTGGGACTGCTTATGTAGGGTGGCATTACTGTATTTTTTCTAATAGCAACAAAGGAGGAGAAAGACAGCCACACATCAAGGTCAGCCAAGAAGAAAGCAGTGAATACTTTCTTGCACTAAAGTTTATACTTACAGCTCTATGTGCCCAGATCTTAAGGCTATCGACAGCTTCCACCGAAGAAGCCTTTCTGAAAAGGGGATACAGTGAATAGCTCAGCTAGATAACGTCCCAGCATCAGATTAGCAGCACCTAGCTCATGGAAGGAAGTGTACCACCATGTCTGCCATTTAGCGAACTTTAGAAAGGACAGCAAGAAAGGACATGGATTCATTCAAACACACACCTCATCATTTATTCATGAAAAGTGAGAAGGGAGTTCAAAGCTTTCTTTTCTACATCTTATAAAGAATGATGTGTATCTCGCAGGGTGATCATGGTTTATGTATACCCTGTTACATATTTTGCATGGACTAATGGTGAAATTAGAAAGTGCTTACACAAACACAGTAACTCACATACTGTATGCATCTAAGCTCAGACTATATGGGCTGACTATGCTTGACAAATGTTGAAGCTTCCATACATTATCTAACAAATTTCAGAAGAAAATCTCTGCCTGTCACATGATGGTTATGAGTCCCACTGGGACGCTGGTGTCTCCATAAATACTTTGACTTGACTCATTTGAAATGTCCTTTGAAGTCAAAAGTGACTCATGCTGAGATTGACAGTGGCATTTAACTTCACTTGGCAGCTTCTCACCCTTTCATACCTTTATTAATAAGCCAAACTTATTATTCGCTCAAACTCCCTTAATATTGAGATAATGTGTCACATCAGGTTTTTTTAGGAGTCATTTTTCATAATCACTGCGATAACCCTCCTTGAAAGGGGTGGCTGGGTGCACAGAGAGCGAGGGTCGGCGAGTTAGCAGCCAGGGACAGCTGTAGAACTCTATAAATGAGTATGCTAATGCTGACTGACATTTCCTTGAATGGCAATGAGGGAGAAAATGCTTGCTCCCAATTATCTTAAACGTCAGTGTAAAATGGGACTGTATATCCATCTGGGAATAATTTGAAATAAATGTAAAGGATTGCAGTAAAGCAATAAAAAAAATGCAGATATCTAAGGAAAATGTGACTAATTGAAACCAAGATTTCATGAACCTGCATGCTGCCTTGAAATAGAAGTAAGTACTTTATAAGTACCTTATAAAGAGTTTATTGTGCTCTTATCTCTTGCATTTCCATGATAGTTTTCATTTCTAAAGGAAAAAAAACTGTTTCAGTTGCCTAAAAATAGCAGTTAATAACCAGGGCTAGCCTTTACAGAGCAAATGTTTGTCTGCCAACATAACATTACGATGGTGGGAGAGTTTCGCACTGTGTGTATATTATGCATCTGCATGAATGCTAGTTTAAAAAGAAGTCATTAATTATTAAAGAATCTAATAGATCTTTTAATATTTAGGCAGCTTGTTCTCAAAATTACATTGCTCTGCCTTCTAATGTAAATGTTGCATTTCTAATGACTCTATTTAGAGATGAATGCAATTCCTGTTATGTAGAATGGCAATGTAAATATATATCAGGAGGCAGAAGGGGTGGAAAGAGGTTGCCTCAAAGTTAGAAGGACCTGGGCTTGAATCCACTTGCTGGGTGGGGTCTTTCTCTGTGGAGTCTGCATGTTGACCATGCTTACCCCCACACTCAAAAAAATGAAACATTGACTTTAATTAAAATTATTTTGTCAACAGGTTCCACGAAATTGCATTGTGTTAGTTTAAAGCAAAAATCTTTAGTTCATCTAATTTTAAAAAACTACTTAAGATTAACAAGAGATATTTAAGACTACCTAAATCAAATTATGTTGTATGAACATAAATGATATATTTACAGGTTAGATAGTTTAGATTAGTTACTTCAACACATTTCTTATTTGTGGCAGTAAAATGTTAAATTTAAGTTAGATTAATTCAAATATTATATTTTCAGCCACCTTGTGCTTTACTAATTAGTTTTACATAAATCTATTTTGTCAACAGGTTCCACACAAATGAATTAAGTACATCCAACTTATTTTTTTAAATTTCTTTTATTGCCAACACATTCAGTGAGCATTTGTGTAAACCCAGTCCAAAATAAAACACAACAGGTCATTAGGGTTAGTAACTAACAGTATGTAGACAGATGGAACATCAACACTTTAAATTAAATGTCTGTATCTGCCAGAAATAGAAGAAAAAAACATTGAAGACCACATAACATGTTGATAAAATGACACTTGAGTTATGCACATGTGATGCTAGTAAGGTCTGTGGAGTGTTTTTTCTTTTAGTGTCTAAAATGGATAGCAAAGTTGCTATTTGCAATGATTGCTTAGGGTCAGTCCAGTAACACAACGCCAATGAAGTGCTTTCCTTTAACAATGCAAAGTGAAGTGTCCACCTCAACAGCCACAATTAAAAAAAAATAATGTTGTAATAATAATAATAATAATAAATAGTCCACTGATATTAGCAATCAAAGAAAATTATATCACCATCCCAAATAAAACTTTAATAAAACATGCCAGCATTATGGTCTAACAATAAAACAGCTTGTCAGCGTTCAGTTTTTTTGCAACAGCACAGCAGTAACCATTTAACACTTGCCACCCTCAACGTTTATTTTACCAGTGTTTGGGCAAAAAACTTGGGTTGTAAACATTTTAACATGGAAACAATTGTTCGTCTTTAAAAGTCCGCAAAATATACATTCATCCTGCATTCCTAACTTACCCTTATTCTTAGTATGTATTGTAGGGCTGCCACGATTAGTCGACTAGTCACGATTACGTCGACTATTAAAATCGTCGACGACTAATTTAATAGTCGACGCGTCGTTTGAAGCTTTGTAAGATCCCAAAAGACGCAGGAATAAGTAGTAGTATTTAAGAGTGTAATAACGGACTGAAACAGAAGATGGCAGCACTGCATGTACAAGGATGCCAGCTGCCGTTAAACCCCGAAGAAGAAGAAACTGTGTTCCAGAATTCATAGCGCGGCCCAGCGCAGTTGTCAACAATGGCGGCAGCTAGTTAGTTTTAATATTACAATTATTATTCTTTCTGGGTCACAAAATAAACGTTTAACATATTTTCAGGTGTACATTTTACGTCCAATGGATGCATGATCTGATTAGTCGACTAATCGCAAAAATAATCGGTGACTAGTCGACTATCAAAATAATCGTTTGTGGCAGCCCTAATGTATTGCAATTACCTTTACAATGCACACAATGTAACACAAACAGAATATGAACATATTTCCACCTCATAACAATATGCCTTGAACGCTAATATACACACCACCCTTCAACATTTCTGGTGCAGTATCATCTCTCAATTAAATCCTTTAAATCTCAATACTTTTGATTGTCTCTTACTAGCCCCCCTCCCCCACAAGAGTAAAATCTCTCAAATTGTAGTAGTTTACAAAGTTTTCAAAATTTCTCTTAAATGTAATTTTCCCTTTATCTGTCATTTTCAACAAATTACCGTTTTATTCCCATTCAGCCTCTGAAAAACTTCTGTCCATCTGACAGAACATTCATCATCCAAATTAAGGGTTGGCTTATTCATTCAGTTTATTCTTGAGCATCTGTACCTTGGTCAAGAGTCTGCTGACATACAGATGAAGGAAGAGCTTCTGAAGTACTTCAAAGGCCATGTTTTCCAGGTCATGCAGAACACCCTAGATGGTTATACCCACATCGGCTGGAGGAGTGCTGACATCAGCTTTTTCGATGGTGAAGACAGCAAGGGTAATTTGTTCCAGCTCCCTCTGAACAGCTGTAGCTGTAGCTTAGACACAAAAACAAAGAAAAATGGCGTCCAGTTAAATTAAAAAAAAGAAAAGAAAAAAAAAAGAGCCAAAGCTACCCTTTAATGAAGTAAACACAATATTAGGAACATGCACCCCAGTGCGCTACTATTTTAGACTACAGATTCAACAATAAATATAAATAGTTTGGGTATACAAGAAGATTCCCCAAAACATTTAAACAGGTTCCATGCAAATTACAACAACAACATTACAACATGCAAAAACATTAGTTATTCAAAATTTGGTTTAATACAGATAAAAAACTAAACTAAAATTACCAACCAATTATTCTTTGAAGAGGATGGTTGGGTCTTCATTCAGGTAGAAAGGTAGTGCCCTGAGGACACACTCCCTCCCCTTTTCAATAGTTTCCTTCCGTAGAGAGTGGCAGAGATACAGGAAGAGAAAACAGATATACTTTAGGATGACACAAACTCACATTATACGCAAAATGAATGACATATTCACTGCACAGATAGACATGTACACAAGACCAACTAATCATCACATGGACATGAATAGTTAACCTGTTGGGTAGGGTTTCCACCACATTATATATGTCCATAATGGAGGTATAGACAAACTAATACATCATCGTTTTTGCATTCAAAAACTGATCTTTAACATAAAAACATTCACTTATGGTTTAACCCGAAATTGAGGGATCAGATTTTACTTATGTTTAGGTAATTTTAATTTTCCAAAGTTTTGAGTACCAAACTTTGTCTTGCTTAATATAAATGTAAGTACACTGTGCAGCTACCACACACTAGCTGTTTAAATTTGAAAGTGATCTTATTAGCCATAATATTTTGCTACCAACAGAATAACGCACCTTTGTGGCTGGGGCCAAAATTTGTCTAATTTTCTTCACTGCAGCACCTCCTTTTTTCTTGAAGACTTTTATGAGCTGGTCAGTGTATTGGTCAAGTTGTGCAAAAAGCCTTGGAACAAGTGGAGCAGTAGTAATCCTCACAAATTCTGCTTCCACCTGAAAACATGTCAACAAACACAACATACTGTACTGTAAATATACATACTATATGTACACATATACATACTTTATAACTAAAACTAATGTAGAAAGACCTCATTAAAGCTATAATTTTAACACAAACATTTACACAAAATGCTAATGGAGCCATTACAGCTTTTATTGTTATTTATCAAGTTCCAAAAAATATTGATCACAGCTGATCTGAAAAGAATTTCATACCTCAGGCCCTTGAACTGCAACCTTTACAATGGTTCAGATCTGGAGAAGAAATAACAGGGGCATTGAATGGGTCACTAAAGAAAACTTAACTTATAAAACAGTTTTGTTTTTAAAAGTATAACAGTTCACATACCACATACAAGCTCAGCAGTACCACATACACCACATCAGTATAGGAGGGAGCAGGTAAAGGCAGGATCTGAAATTTATAAAGTAAAACAAGAAATTCATTACTTAATTTCAAGAAGCAAATTATTGATTGAATTACAACTAAATAAAATACTACTCAGAAGAAAAGCAAGAGATTGACATGTGCTAACTTTCTATAGAAGCAATTATCACCAGGTCTGTCGACTTCCATTGTCTGCCCACTCATATGTCGTGAATAATTTTATTTAAAAAAGTAAGTGTGTGATTTAACAAACTGTAATTTATAACTATGCTGATATGTATAACTCCGCTAGGAAACATGCTGTATTTACAGACCATTTTTACATAATACAGATTACTGATAGAGCATAACAATGGTGTCACAGTGGCCTTCGCCCTCGACTTTTTGGATTTTAAATGTCACTTTATGCTATCCTTGCTATCCTATTCGATATTTATGACTCTCGGATTACAGTAAAGGAATCCCAAGAAAGCAAATGAAAAAATAACCCCATGAACCCCTGTAGCTAATCCCTTAATAAAACCAAAAACAATAAAAATGTTTCTTACACAGTCCACAAAATAAGCATGTTAAGCATGTCCAGGACCCAGTAAAACTAATGTAGAACAAGCGCACGCAAACGATATAACATGTCTTATAAGACAAACGCAAAATATAACCATGCTCGACAGGTAGATACTACACAACACAGTCAAAGAAAAAACTGGTCTTACCTCTCAAAGAAACAGCAGCTTGGCGCCAAAACAACGTTTTTAAGTTAAATTTGAAGTCTTGCGCATGAGCAGGCCCAAGCCGTGAAACCTTGTTGTTCTTCGCGGTTTCATTACAACTGTTTTTGCATTACTGCCACCTTGTGGATATACAAAGTATATCGATCCTAATTGACTTAACTTAAATGTCATGCCATCAAGTAACACATTAGTATTATGTACAGTGAATAATAGACACAATTACGTAGACTTGATTAGAAAAACACATGTTAACTTAACAAAAACATATATTTTAAGTAAAATGAAAATAAATAATTAATATACACTGAACAATCCACCTCATTCATTTTTTTGAGTGCAGCTGCTCCCATCCTGAAAAAGACATGCATGTTAGTTTAATTAATGATTCTAAATTGGCCATAGATGCAAATGACTGTCTGGCTCTCTGTGTTATCCTAAAATGGATAAAAGCTTAAGAGAATGAATGAAAATGTAGTTTACCAAAGCTTAAAAATAATACCATTGACACTTTTGACTGTGTTACCTTGATAGCATTAGGTACTTAGATGGCTGGCCTTCAGTCCTTGTTTTGAAAAGAAATATTTTACTAGCTATTTGCATGTAAAAACCAGTTGGGTGTTGGAGAAAATTATCCCACATGTCTACAAACTGAGCCTAAAACCAGTCATTTGGGCTTAACAGGAACTGTTCACTAGATGTGGTGCTGAACTGCAGCTGTAGGTAGGCCACAGACTGTTTTCATCTGAGTGTTACAGTCTCTTTAAATCCATTAGTGGGAAAATGCTTTTTAATTATTTATTTAGTTCCTTCGTTCTTTAAAGTCAGAAATAGTATCAAATGTATTTCTCTAAACTAGTACGCCCATATGAACTCAAGGGATAGGGTGAGAAAACTTATGAGAGTGCGTGAATAAGCCACGAGTGTCAGAGAAGTATGTGAGGGTGGGGGTGGGATTACATGAGGTCTCAGTGCTCATGTAATGCATGTTTGCAATGGTGATAGATTGGTTGACAGATGAGGTCAGAAAGGAGTGGACTACAGTGTTTGCAGATGAAATTGTGATCTGTATTGAGAGTAAGGAGCAGGTGGAAGAGAGCCTGGAGAGATGGAGGTATGCTTTGGAGATAAGAGGAATGAAAATCATTAGAAACAAGATAGAATACATTTGTGTAAATGAGAAGGAAACAGCTGAAGATAAAACAAGTAAAGGTAGTGAAGGGTGATGAGCTTAAATGTGCAGTGCACTAGAGCAGTGAAGAAGAATGCAGGTGGGTGGGGGTGGGTGGAGGCAAGTGTCAGGGATGATTTGTAACAGAAGGATAGCAGCAAGATTGAAAGAGAAGGGTTATGAGATGGTAGTAAGACCTGTTATGATGTATGGTTTGAAGATGGTGGCACTAACAGACAGACAGGAGGCTGAGCTGAAGGTGTTAATATTTTCATTAGAGGGCCAGCCCAGGTTGAGCAGTTTGGAAATAAAGTTGGAGAGGCAAGGCTGAGATATTCTGAACATGTGCAGAGCAGAGATAGTGAATCTACTTGAAAAAGGATGATGAAGATGGAGCTGCTGGGCAGAAGGAAAAGAAGATGACCATAGAAAAGGGTCATGGAGGGACATTCAGAGGGTTAGTGTGACAGAAGAAGAAGCGAGGGATAGGGTGACATGGTGGCAGATGTTCACCTGTGGCCATCTGTAACGGGAGCAGGTGAAAGAGGGAGAAACATGTATATTCCCAACATGCAGTACACATGAAATTATATGACACAATGCTTTCATAAATACAAAAATAGTTTTAGATGATTGGTGACATGATGATGTTGTAATAGATCACGTTTAATTCTTTTTGTGGATATAAATGAGATGCCACTTTGCAAAATTAAAGTGGCAGGATGCTTTGATAAAGTATTGTAGGTGGCTAATGTCACGGTCCCTGTGTCCTTCTGCGCTGGCATTCTGTTTCTCTCTCTCTGTTCCTTCCCTGTCTGTGTTTGTATGTGCGTCTGTGGTTGTGTGTTGTTTACCTATTTTAGGGGCAGTTCCTCTGGGCCTCGCCACCCTCCTGTCAAATCCTCACCTGTTGAGAGTTTGCTGATTAACTCATCTGGTCCTCGTGTGGTCATTAATGCTGACTGTTTAAAGCTGAAGAAACCCCCCAGCCGTCACCAGATCATTGTGTCCGCAGGAGGTACTGTGCTCTGGCCTCTGTCCTGTTTGCTTATTCCTTTCTATTCCTTGTCTCTGTGCAGACCTCTCCAGCCTTTGGATACAAGCAAGTATTTGTAACACTGTGTGTGCCCACAGACTTGCCTTCAGTTCCATAACATCTCAGTCAGTGTTTTTCTCTGCTTCCAAAGCTACCTGCAAATAAACTTAAACATTTTCTTTGTGTCCAGTGTGTGTTGAACTTTCTGTTCAGTCAGTTCTACGACAGCTAAAGGAAAAAAACAGGTCATTCATGATATGTGTGTGATTCAGATATTTGTTCTTGACTCGCCTGTCATGAATTTCTCCTTCATTATTTCCTTTACTCATTTTATATTTGTTGCAATCTCTGCTCTCATCTTTGAAATTTAATCTCAATGTCACTCTTTTAAGCTGGATGTAATTTTAGCCCGTTGCTAAGCAGTTGCAAGGCAACCTCAAGTTATGATAATTTGTAATGTATAACTGAAGTTTTGTGGACATAAATTAGTTATTAGTCATGAAATGAAATGACAATACTTTTATAAGATGTTATAGGCGTCAAAATAAACAAACGGGTCATTTTAGCCCATTGCTAGGTAGCTGCTAGGCAACACCATGATGCCAAAATTACATAGATAAAAACCATCAGGGGGCTAAAGCTTTGTGCCGACCAGAGATTATATGAAAGGACAGACATGCTGTGACTTCAAGCAACAAAGTCAATTATTACTGGCATGAGAAGTGGGCGGGACCTATGATTAATTTTTCTCATCTTCCAGCTGAGCGACTGAAGCAACTACCAATAAGCACGCAGGATACAGTTGATTAATACATGATAGCACATTAGTATATATGGTAGTAAATACTAGACGGTTGCCTAGGCTACTGGCAAATGACCAGCTGTGAGCTTCAAAGACTGGCATGGTGAGCAAATCATTTTTAGCGTGGATGCAGCTTAAGATGTAACTGTGTGCCAAGTTTGGTTCTAAACTCATGATTATGTTGGAGGAGTTGGCAGACAAAAAAGTATATATATGTTCTATACATTATCATAAGTAAGGAGAATAGAAATGTTGAGTTATACAAATGTTGCATCCTCTCCTAAATATAAACCTGGCCATTTTGTTACCTGTGTGGAGCAAGGATTTTCCCCCCTTGACCTAATGATTAAAAAGCTCCTTGTATGTTATTTCAATTGGAATGTAGACTGTTCGTCTGGGAGACAGAAAGTTGTGCATATTCCATATCAGGCAAGTCATTAATCCTCGTGTCATGTTTTTAGATTAGGGTCAGCAGAATTGATTTCTTCTGTGGAGGTTAGCAAGAATAACAAGAAACAGAAACAGGGAAGCCAGCAGAAAAGATGAAAGCACAACAGCTGTAATTTTTCATAGTCATCAGAGAAACTCATACACGTATTCATGCACATGCATTTATGCATGTGATACAAAAATATATGTATTATGAGGTCATCACTCATTACATGAAACAATTATTGGCTCTTTTACTGTTCTGAACTAAGCGAGCTAAATCTACACATTTCAACAAAATAAAAGCAGGGGGCCAAATCAGGATGAGTTCTCATTTTTCCCCATGTTTTTCAAAATATATTCTTTGTCCACTGGATGAAAGAGAATAAGACCTGACTGCTTTTCCCTTGCCTTTGTCTAAAATTCATAAAAAATTGTTTCATGCATGAGAGACGACACTTGATTTTCTTTTGGATTGCAGTGATTGATGTTGTAGTTAGAAATCCCAAGGTGCAGACGTCACTGCATAAAAGCCACTTCATAACTTTCTCTAATAAAAAAGGTTGAGTTTTTATTTTGCAGTGAAGACTATGGTGGCCCTGAGAGGCCAAACGGACTGCAACTTAAGAAAATACCAGCAATAAGAAAAACGCTGCAAAAGCATACAAAACAAAAACAGAAATAGGAAAAACAGATTTCCAAAAGCACAAGGGAAGTGTTTCTGGGGCGACAATAACCCGACGGACCAGTTGCAGGAACAAAAACATGCTAGGTAAGTGTGTTTTAATCTCATGGATCACATAATACTGATGACGGATTTTTAGGCTAATAGTTAGGCTAACACACTTACCTCTCATCTTTTCTTTCCTCACAAAACCGATAGATCCTCCACTTCTTTTAAGTGTCTCCCAGCGCAATTCTTAGCATATTTGGTTCCTGCAACTGGCCCGTCAAGTTATTGTCGCCCCAGAAACACTTCCCCTTTCTGTTGTGCTTTTGCAGCATTTTTCTTATTGCTGGTGTTTTCTTAAGTTGCGGTCCGTTTGGCCTCTTAGGGCCACCATAGAAGACACTTTAAGAAACTATAAGGAGTTTTACCCCCTCACTATTTAGCTCATTATTTGAATGGTTTTACCTGTTAGTTGTGGAGAAATAAGTGGCAATTTGTTCTGTAATTTTTTTTTAAAACTTGTCTTAAAGGTACTTAAAGCACAACTGGGCAATCTGGACAAAAGGCAGTTAATAAAAGACAGACGGTTGGAAAAACAAAAAAGGTTCATGAATCATTGTGTAACTGTGTACACGCAAAAAAGCAAAAAACACTCCACTGTTCCTTTGCTTTTATTGTTTTTCATATTTTACTCATTTATGTATAATGATAACCTGCATCTTGCTACACTCCTTCTTTGCTGTGGAATTGCATTATTACATCTGTAGTGATAATCAAAATGTTTTAGCATTAGCTAACAATGAACAGGGGTGCTTTTTTGTTTTTTTAAGAGCTGCCCTTTACTAAAAGGTGCAACATCATACAAATAAAACTGTCCAGATTTGACTTTAATTTTCAAATGTATTTAATTTTACTCGTTTTTAATACTTCACGTTACGTTTCATCTACAGTAATGCCCTCATGTGTGCACAATGTATCTCTGAAATGTGAGAAAGCTGCTGACCCTTCTTCAGCACCAGAATTATTTCTCTGAAGCTTTTCATTGCTAACAAGAAGTTAACTTTATTAAAAAAACAGAACTTAGCAGTTTGGTTATTTACTTGCTAATGTTGCCTCTGTTTCCATGTGTAATAACATGTCTATCATAGCTGATCTCAGAGCAGTGAAAGCAGAGCCAGCGGCAGCTTGGCTATCACACACTGAAAAAAAGGCCATGTTGGATTTACTTGATTCAATAGTGGACATCGGTTGCACACAAATGTTTTGCTTTGGCAGAAACTTAAACAATTGAGTTCAATCAACACAACTTGTTCATATTCAATAAACCTGTGCATTTTGTGTTCATAAAACGCGATTGAAACATGTTTAGATGAAATAAGTTGAGCTCTTGGAATATTTTAATCCTTCACAATTTTGTCATTTTATTTCAACACTATTCAATAACTTTTACCCCAATACTACTTGGTCACTTAAATACTACATGTTCTCTTCATATTATGTAATGTTCAACAAAGTCTAGATCCTGGTTACCATAAAAATTGAATGGATGTACAACAACTACCATCCTCCTATCTTTATCCTGGTTGCAGGGAAATAACCCTGAAGTAATAGGTTACAAGGCAGGGTACACCCTGGACAACTCATAAGTCTATCACAAACAACCATTTGCACTTACATTGACAGGTAATTTAGAATCACCAATTAACCTAGCTCTAACGACTGCATGGCTTTTAACTGTGGGGAGAAACCACAATACCCAGAGAGAAACCAGTGCAAACTAGCCAGACTGTGGATTTGAACCCAGGTTCTTCTTACTGTGGAGCAACAACACTAACCACCATGCCACCAATCCAGACTTAACAAAAGCAGGAAAGCTATGATTTCAAGGCTTGATGCAGAATTTTTTTGTACGTTTTTGTCCTTGACAGGTTAAACCACAATAAATAGCGACAGCATACACGTGGTGTGTGTGTAATTGTCTGCCTCTTATAACTCCAGTGATTTTCCTGCAGTTTGACATCTCGTGCGATCTTGTGAATTTCATGAGTTCAGCAACTAACCACTCTTACTAGATTGTATCATGTCATCTCAACAAGAACAAATTAAGTTGTTGAATTTCATACAGATCCTTCATGATTTAATTACGTTCATAGAAACATGAAATTATTGTGTTTAAATTACAAGTTAGACTTTTTTAATGTAACAACCACCCAATTTGCTCGATTTGACTGAGATCGAAGCCTTCCTGAAACCACGATCCAAAGCGTACGAGACTGAAAGTTATTGACTTACTTCACTCGAACATGAAATGAACAATTTAATCTAGCCTCTCTGCATATCATGTAGTTTCTACACTATATAGTTACACTTAACTTTAAAGCATGAGGCACTTATGTTAAATACACGCAAGATGCTTACGTAAATCCAAGAGTTGGCCAATCCCTTTTTTTCAGTGCACTAGTCTCCCGTCAGTCTCCCTTCAAAAGCCTCAGGTTTTTCCACAACTTGCAAACAATCTGATTTCTCAGATTGAAAAATCGCAGCCTTTATTGAACGGACATAGGTACTCCATGAAAATGACAGATACCACAGATTCCAGCTATGTTGAAGAGACAATAACCAACAAGATGGAAGCAATTTACAGGATGGATTCTAACAGAAATCATGTAGACAGAAAGCTATTTGATTTGTATGGTGAGAGACTTTTTGGTATATTTTAACTGATGTATAATGGGAAAGCTTGCCTTTCTTGCACTGTTGGAATGCCCACGTTGTCTCGTGTGTGATTATTGTTGACACAATTTTTTTTATGTCAATTAATAGTGAGAAAATCAATAGCTGAGGAGGTTTTGTGCAGGTTGTTGATCCTCTGTCTGTGTTTCAGTTTTTCATCACACAGTTGCAACGAAATGAAAAAAATATGAAAATGAAAAACTCTTTGAATCTATTTAGGCTGGACCTCTCAGTAGGCCAGTTATATTCTTTAGAAGCAGTACCAGCATATTTGAAATATATTCCATTTCCTTTTATTGAATTCAAAGCAGCTGAGGTCTGTTTTGTCAAAATTCCCATGGTGAGTGATTCAGTTAAAAGCACATGCTGGCTTGCCGACTGACTGCCTGGCTATCAAGGAGGGTGCACTGTTATATTCAGGTATGTAAAAAAGCTCTGGGTAGCTCTGAAGCATTTTTTTTTAATTTGCTGAAATTTGTCTTTTGATGGAGGAGCAGAAGATGATGTCTGGAGCAAAGTGGAATAAGAAGAGTGGAGGGATTTCAGGGAAAGACAAATGGGAATGAGGAATGGGCCGTCGAGCCCAGTGCTCAGCTAATGGATCATGTGCCTTTCCCTGGAGTGGTTGGCCTCGCCTTTTTTTTTTACTGACCATGGTGCTGCTGCTCTGTAATTACCTGCAGTGAAGGGATAGCTGCTGAAAGAGGGGCCAGCAAAAGAGTAGATAAAGAGGAAGTGAATCAAGACTAACAGAATGAAGGACCAATATGATGTCAAAAGAGAAGTTTCTAAAGTGCCTGATTCATCTGACGTCGGTTTCAGATATTTAGGATCTCTGATTAGTGACAGAGTAATTTGTTTTTAGTTCCCAAATCCTTTTGAGAACACCTCTCTAACCCTGCTAGTATTTTTTCAGCCATCATGAAATTAGGCTGCAAAAACTAGTCAGATGTGGCAAAAGTATAGAGATCTGTAAGCTATGTAGAAGTACAGATACTTGTGTTAAATAATACTCTAATAAAAGTTGAAGTACAGCTACTTTACCCAAGTAAAAGTGAGAAAGGTCAGGCTCTGAAATGTGTGATGGTAAAAAGTAGCTCTTTGAAGTAAAGACATATCTATCAGCTATTTTGCTGCAAAGCTAAGTAAACCATGTGCTATTAGCACATGTAAATACAAGTTTGTTTTACATTTTGATGTAACCTAACACTGATCGTGCATACCAAAGCCACTTTGCATCAGTCCAAAATAGTGCTTTACTGTAAATTTACCACAGTGTAGCAAGTTAATCTAACAGCGTTTATGTAGTATTTTTCCACTTGCCACAAATGTTAGTGCAATGGGGACACACTGCCTCCCTCTCGGTGTGGCCGGTTAGGTGAGGCTGGCTGCAGTAATCACTGCCAGTCTGCCGTAGCCATATGAGAGGTGAGTTACAAAAAACAAAAAGCGTGTTTGCGCAACTGATGGACACAGAGGGTAACAAGTGCTTAGTGGGCACGTCCCTGACACCAGTTGCATGTATTTTTCATTTGTTTATTAATGTATTAACGATGTATTAACGGGGTGTTCTGCTGTAGTGTGCTGTGCGGAGTGGTGTGTGGCGAGCCTTTGAATAACGCCTAGTTAGCATGTTAGCTGTTAAATACAGCAGCTGTACCTTTAGCTAGCAAACGCACTGTGTGACAAGGGCACACAATTAATTTATTTGTTTGCTGATATTTGTTGAAAAGAAATGTATTTGAAATTACCTACCACTTAAAAAATGGTCACATATTTTTTGGGGGGGAGGGGGGGTTACTCATTGACTGTAGCACTAGCTAGATGCTAAAGTACCACGGCCACAGCTTATTATAATCTGCAGAAAAAATGCTGTTGGGGATCTTTTCAGCCCAATTTAACTGGGGAGTATAGTGTTACAAATGATGCATAAATTAAATGTTTTTGCCTCTTTCATCTCATTGTATGAAAACACCTATAATGACAGATACACCAAAAAGATTGCCTTTTATGTGTTATTGTCCCCTCTATTTAAGCTCAAATTGGCTTCATGTTTGATGACAAACAGTGCTGGAAAATAAAGACAATCTCAAATGCCTTAATCTTAAATCCTCACTATACCCTTCATCGATGTTTTCACTTTCCTGCACTCATTCCCGAAGCACTGTAATATTAATTGTATAATTAAATAAATATCAAATGTATTACAGAGATCCCGCGGTTCACCTTTCGTGGTCTCGCTGTTTCGCGGATTTTTTTTTTGTCCAATTTTGCATGGGTTGTTTTTTTTTTACAGCACATTGTGTTCTGCGTTCTGATTGTCTGTAGACCATTGTCAATCAATCTTGTGCCGTGTCTCCTCTACAGTACAAAATCCATTCAGCTTGTCAAATTTATCTAAATCTAAAGCTAGCAGTGTGACTCTGAAGTGCTGTACTGTATGTTTGTAAGTTTCTTTCCAACAAACACAAAAATGTCGATGAAACGTTTTGCACCGTTTCATTCTATAATACTGGACTTATTTTCCTACCAAGGTTTGAACGTTTAGAGCAGGGGTGTCAAACTCAAATACACAGTGGGCCAAAATTCAAAACTGGAACAAAGTCGCGGGCCAACATTAATATTTATTGAAAAAAAATCTTCCTCCAGATATAAGAATGAATCTTTTCTTATGGACTCAAACAAGTTTTGCTGAAAAACTGAATATGGAACAAGCAAAGCTTAATACTAAACAATATATATATTAGCTGTATAATACCAGTAGGCCAGCATTAATAGTAATTTGGTATGGCTTCGCGGGCCAAATGTAATTAGGCTGCGGGCCAAATTTGGCCCGCGGGCCAGAGTTTGACACCTATGGTTTAGAGTGTTTAAAAAAGAAAAGTGTGAAAATGTTCATGCCTGTCGGAGAAAAGTGTATAAAGTGTGTAGTGAGGGGTTTTACAGCCATAAAATATCCATAATAATTGTAAAAATAAAGGTAGCTACTTTGTGGATTTCACCTATCGCGGGTTATTTTTGGAACGTACCTAACGCGAGAAATGAGGGACCACTGTATCAGAAATTATTTACTTTTAACTGACATCATATTTTATAAAATTATATATTTTTGGAGAAGGGGTGAAATATTGAAAAATGAAGGTGGTGTGTTGGCCAAACAGCTGGTTAAACATAATAGTGATTTCTCAGAGATGCTATAATGAAAGTCCCAGGTTCAGCCTGCACCTGTTCCACCTGCCTGTTTTATTAAACTCCTCTCTATCATCAAGGCTTTCCTTGCTAACATTCACACATGGAGTTATTAAAAAGTTTTTCACACTGGACTCCGTCTTCTCTACACAACACATGCTGGAAAAGGTGGTCAGTAAGAGAAAATGTATCTTTTAAGATGATAAATCACAGAAGCTTGATCGTTTGCGAATGGTAGCTCTGTTTCCACACAAAGTGTGACTTGTAATTGATCTAAGAGCAGTGAAAGCAGAGCCCGTGGCAAATTGTCTATCATGCCCCCATCAGTTTACCACCAGAGGTTTTTCCACAATACACATGTGCAAACAACCAGAAAATACTGCTGGCCTCTCAGCTTGATAAGCTTCAACAATTGTTAATGGGACACAGACATGCCTGTAAAATTTAGACACGCTACAATTTTCAGTGGGATCCAAGGCAAGTGTGCTTCCAGCAATAATATCCAGTGGAAACAATCTAAAGAATGGATGCAAACAAGAAAAAAGCTTTATGGAAGAACACTGTTTCAGATGAAAGGAAAGAGAGATCTCTTCCACTCTGGTATGTAATGACTGATATCTAATTTGACTGAGCAAGCACTCCTTGTCTACAGCCACCAGAAGTACAGTAACAAGTATTTGTATTTTGTTATGCTCCACCTCTGGAAACTGTTAAATTTACTAAACAAGCCAAAAGAAAGTCTGAACTTATGTACTTCTGTACCTGGCCTCTATCTGCAGATAAAGAATACATAGACAGTATATAAAAGATGTACAAATCCTCAAAGCACGGATAATTGGTTAAAGTGGTATGTTGAGTCTGGAACCACCACATTTCCAGTCATTCTTTTGTTTACAGTTTGCTTTAAGTGATATATAGATTATCTGCTGCAGAAACATTTTGTTGTGCTACATTAAAGTAAGAACGCATACATTCAGTCAGTGATACAGAAAATGTATAAATGGATGTTTGTTCTTCATCTGCTGCGACGTCTCTTTTAAACTGCTGGAATTGCAGCTAATACAACACAGATGAGAAAATGAATCACATTAGAGGCTATTTATCACCTGGAATAATCAATCAATAAAATTAATTTCACTTTCTAGCAATAAACTAATGTAGCTTCCATATCTCTCTTTTATTAGATGAGAGGATGCCAGAACTGAATACATTGAGTAGCCTAAAGTTTCAGACCCCAATGTGCAGCTACAGAAGAAAATTGGAACACAGAGCAAACCAAGCAGTAAAAGAAATATATTAATTTGACATATTTTTTCCCATTTAGTTGTAATAATTAGATCACATGATTGGCAGATTTCTGCAGCATTTCTGACATGCTATTTACAACAGCAGTGTTGCAGTTTTATTATTTATGGTCTTTCCACCTGTTTCTCTGTTAATGTCTCTAAAATGGGTAATTATTAGATTGATTTTGTGTGGACGAAGAGTAAAGGGAGAAGCCAAACGGCCCCTTTTATGTGAATACTCAGAGCCTGCGTGAGCCAGGTGTTTTAGGTTTTGCCAGGCTAGCTAATACAAAGAAACACTGGCTATGTTGAACTTGCTTTGTAGTCCCTCACTCTGGTCTAAAAAGTAAAGCCAACCAAAATATTTTCAATTTGCATATTTTCTTATGACAGGCTAGGGGCAAAACACTAAATACTTTCTTGATGAGTTTATGGTCTCAGTCACAGGTTTTAAGTTAAATCAATGGATGACTGTGTTACGGTTGCTGACCTCTAGGGGCTATATGTGAGATAGCTTTTTCTCCTCCTTCTGTGTTGGAGAGCTGTCTCATAAACCACAGCTGAGATGTGTTGCAGCTCGTCAGCCACTGCATAAAGACTGCCATCTCAAGACGCCACGCCCATTTTTTGTCTTCAAGTTGAAGACGAGTCAAACATACCTTTAAGCAGCACTTACACTGGAATTAGTGGATTCAATAGAGAATGGCTCAAACCGTGGAAGAGACGCTGGTGGCTCCCCCCTCTGGTTTGACCACAGCAGGTGTCCCTGTCCCTTCCTCAGCACAAACCTCAGGCTGATCAGAGGATTCAGAAACTGAAGCGGCATCCTCAATTTCCACTTCCAACAAGAATACACCCTTTGCAATCAACCCACTAACCACAAGAGCTTTTAATTCGCTCTTCTTCATAGATTTAAACACAGAGATTTCGTAATGGGAGGCAACTGCATATAAATCATCTTTCCTACACACATCAAGCCGTTATATGGTAGGATAAGCTATAAAAATCTACCAGACTAAACTGTGCCATATTCAAAATTAATCCCGGACGAGCCCCCACTTATGTTACACCCCACTTAAAAAGGAAGTATTATCTGGGGTGGGGGGTAACACAAAGTGAAAAGAAAGCAACTGTAACAGACTAACACTGGCTCCATGAGTCTAGTTATATAATCTGAAATAGTGCATTGCTTAAAAATTTCTGCCATCTTCTCTCCTTTTCTGGCATTTTGTTAATTGTTCTGGTATTTTGTTCATTTTGTTCACTCTACACTTTATTCAGTGACAAAGTTTAACGCTGGGCACCCTCTTAACTACTAGCTGAAACATTTTAAAATGGCACAAAATGCACTTAAAGATGGTTTCCACTGACTGGAGCACATCGTCGGCACCAGCCTAACAAATGAGTCAGGCTATTACACAATGCATTTAAAGACTGTTTAATAACTGAACAATCTGCATTGTTAAGGGGAAAAAGACTTTCTGTGCAATGAAAAGTTGAGATTTTTTTTTTTATTTGAAAAAAATGCATAATTTCATGAGTTTGTGTCAAGAATGTCTAAAAGTAATTTTAATAGGGAATTGTTTTGAGTCAAGTGGAGGTTTCCTACATATATGATATCCATCAGGAAATTAGAAATAAAGAATGCCTCTAATAAATCACTCTAAAAAAAACTCTGCCACCTGCTGAGGTAAATATAGGCAACTGTGTAACATGGGTGTCAATGTTTATGTGTCATGTTAAATTAGCAGGTCTTATTCACTAAAATCCTGAAAAGCAACGAAAAAACATTCACACAGGAAGCTGATCCCTCCTCTCATGTTTACTACTGAATTATTAAACTTATGCCTTCCCATCCTTACATCCATGGACCCTAACACTTACACAGGTATGGAAACCGTAACAACATAAATAACAAGAATGTAAGGTTATAGGTAATCCTGCTACCTCCTGGGGGGCACTAATATACACACTGTGCTCTGATAAATTTACAGAATGTCAGTGATTACAGAAATTAGCTACCCCTATTCTCCCTTACTACTCTCACTCTCATAGTTACTAATTTCTCAGGATTTAATCAGGCAAATTTGCCTTAACTTTTGAATTTACAGATGAGTCCCAGGAAGAACAGGTGAAACAAAGAAGAAGAAAAAAATCTATTTAACAGCATATATCCTGCAAATATTTAAGGTGTTTTCAGAAATCATCAGAAAAAAAAAAAAAAAGACCAAAAATTCTCAGCCACCTGTCATGATGAGCAGGTTTTCGCGTAAATGCAGGACTCTGAGGCAGGCGGACAGAAAACTACCTTTACTGAATGTGAGGTAAAATTCGCGAGGGATTTATAATAATAATAGTTTAACTGGAGAAATGTACATCATGCTGACCAGGTAGGAGCACGCAGGGATAACAGACAACAGATAGTCTGGCACTCAGCAAAGGAAACACTACATATAATAATAATAATGTTAACTATTACTTATAGAATTGGGGAAGCGGGAATGTGGTGGCATGGTGGTTAGAACTGTTGCCTCAGAGCAAGAAGGGCCTGAGTTCAATTCCACCATCAGGTCAGGGCCATCATGTGTGGAGTTTGCATGTTCTTTCTGGGTACTCTGGCGTCCTCCCACATTCCAAAGACATGCTGTTAGTGGGGTTAGGTCAGGGGTGTCCTACTCCAGGCCTCAATGGCTGCTGTCCTGCAGGTTTTAGATGTGTCCTTGATCCAACACAGCTGATTTAAATGGCTAAATTACCTCCTCAACAACGGGCGTTTCTCAATGTGCGTACTTGTGTACTCGTGATACGTCATCAGTCGGAGACCAAGTACTGTTCCAATTCGAAGTACACATCAAGCCGAGAACGCGAAAAAGTCCCGGATGTGTTCTCGCTCCGCCCGTTTTATCGAGCATGCATCGGTGTGGACTTGGTACAGCTAAATATCCCAGAATGCATTTCGTCCAAAACTCAACAGCGGACTCCCGGCACATCGTTTTCAACCCCCCCCCCCTGCTCGCGGTCTTCTCACTACTCAGGTTAAAGAAACCCCAGCAGCTGTCTATAGTATTGTGTCCACTAAAATAGAAATAAAAGCGTTCTAACATCTCACCTGCTTGTTTTTATTAACGTATGTACACATATGTACATGTACACTATTTTTATCAATAGAGGTTTCACTACTGAGGTGAAAAATGATATATAAGTCACTTAGATCACTTCTAAATGTTAATGTTTGGTTTATTTCAGTGTTTTATTTGTTCCTGAGTAAACCGGTTTGGCTGTGATTAAAGTTAAGCTTCATAACATGTTACTCACAGTTAAATTAAGAGGGGACGGCAGTAAAAACTCCGGACCTGTGACATCATCACGTACGCAGGTGTTCCAATTGTTTTTGTTTTTTTTGTTGTTTTTTTTCCTTTTTAACCTGTCCCGTTTGGTTCTTTTGCCATCAGAATTATTGTCTAAAGGCGAAGAAAGATGTCCAACGGATTTACTTTACCAAATGGACCATCCCAGCCTTGCCGTAATGGTCCATTTGATTCACCTTTTATTGTTTATTTTATTTTCACTTGCTGAATACGGGACAGACTTAACTGGGGGAAAGAAAGGGGAGAAAGAAAGAGGGAAAGAAAAACAGCGGGGAAGAGGGACGGGGAAAAAGGGCAAAAAACCAAAAACCAACAGAATAAGCAGACAAAAAAATACATATATCGATCATCTGGATCACCTGTTGAGAAAAAGAGAAAGCAAGCAGAAGAAAACGAGAGTAATAAACAACATCACAATGATCTATGGGAATATGACAGTAAATACTAAATATTAAACATTATTGTGCAGCACGTAAGATCGACAGCGCACAGTGTGCTTTGAGGTAAGAGCCAAAAAGGGTGTAGTTTGTGTGTGATCACCTGTGTGTACACCTGTGAGCATGAACGCGCTTGTTTTTAAAAGGTTCCTTCATGTAATGATCTGCTAGAGGGTGTGGGGGGCCACTGCCCCATCCTCCAGGGCATGAAGCAGGTATGGAGGAGATCAAAACTCCAGACATCCAGAGGCCCCCAGAACACAAGAGACCAAGGAAGACCAACAGAGGGGCAGCCGCGTCACTATCCCAGAAAGAGCTGAGGAGAGTCCCAGATGAGGGGTCACTCAGCAGCCGCGGAGCAGAAGCCAGGGGGGTTGCAGTGACGTGCCCGTGAGCTCCGCCAGCAGCCAGCTGTGCCTGAGTGACCGAGCCCCGGGCCGAGAGGCCGAGGGCACCCCGCCTCCGAAGTGGCCCGAGCGAGCCCCAGGCTCCAGGCCCCGATAAGCAGCCGCCAAGGAGTGAGCCGGTGTGTACCTGGGCGCCCACCCCCGGACACAGAGAACCACCAACGCACCGATGTCTGAGGGCGTCCACCACCGGCAGGGGAAGTGGTGGGGGAGATAGGCCTCCAAACCTTGGAGGGCCTGAGATGTCCCCAGAGAGGTGGCGTCTGATACCCAACCTGACATATAGACACAGACATACAGGCACACACAGATACAAACATCTATTCCCACCCTCATGCTCTCATAGGCAATTATTCCACACTCAACCAACGCGGAGACAGACATAAAGAGACGCTGTACACACAATCACTCTCCCCAAGCGTACTCTAAGAACCGGGTCCGGGTACCCTTGCCCCTGGAGGGGGAAACTGCACCCAGACCCAGGTGGTGATACCCTTTTCCCTGCGGTGGGGAGAAGCAGACCGCCCCGACTCCGCAGCAGCAGGGAGGCCCCACATTCCAGACCCCAGTCGGACGGCCAACTCCTCCTCCTAGCCCCCCCGCTCCAGCAGGCCGCAGAGAACGGGGGTGTGTGAAGACTCCAAACCTCCCTCCACCCGCTCATATGTAGTGTTGATGTATGTGTGTTCTAAGGTGCATTTAAAACCCAGGAGGGCATGGAGCTACCTGCCAGAGCAGCAGGTAGGCGCATAGCCCCTCCTGCTAGCCCTCAATGTCTACGTGTATTTAAAATTGAGAGGTGGGCAACGACGCCAGGGGTGAGGTGTACACCCTGATGGTAATTTGGATTCTGTGTGGCGTGCCCACCCCCAAGATCCTATATGTATGTGTAATGAGAGTGTGAGTAATGTGAATGTCTAAGGTGTGGGATAAAATTGAGGCAGAGGCAGCCAGAAGGGGACAGAGGGGGGGGATGCCTCCCCCGCACCCTGGTGACACACCCCTACCCCAAGGCCCTGCATGTGTGGGTGACTGTGGTGGAGCGAGAAGAGGGAGGCAGCTGGAGATGGGGAGGGAAGGAAGGGAGGGGCAAGTGACCCCTCCCTGGGGCCAGCTCCCCCGCTGACCCCAGTAGGCACCCCATACTCTGCAACCCGCCAGGGAAAGGGGGGCCCAGGCCCATCCGGACCGGGGCCCAGTGCAGCAGCGCCGCCCAGCCCCACAGAGCCCGGGACAGTCCACCCGACCCCACCACAGAGAAAACTACACCCACCCCATCATCCACTCATCTTCCAGACTACACAAGACAATAGACGCCCAGGCTGAGAGCTTCCTCCACCTCTCCTGTATCTCCCCCTCCTGCAGAGAGAGTTCCCGAAGAGAGGAAAGCTCCTGCAGGTGTTCCAATTGTACATATCGCGAGTCCGTGCTCGCGTTCTCGGCGGGTACGTACTCACCGAGAACAATAATAATAAGAATAAGAATAAGAATAATTGGGGAATGGTGGAGACACAGGTGAACAGAATCCAAAAATCAGAGATAGGAAGTAAAGCTTAAATTAAGACAGCAGAGACAAAGTAAAACAGGAACTTACAAAAAAAGAGAATACTTAGGGCAGAGATTTGACAACAAGCCACAAGGGAACACAGGGATGACCTCAAACATACACTACAACTTTTATAAACTAACAGAAACCAGAAAACAAGAGTAGCAGTGGTAAGAAGTAAGGACTAAGCATAGAGGCATTACTATTATTACAGAAATAAAGAAAAAAAC
This sequence comes from Oreochromis niloticus, assembly GCF_001858045.2. Lineage (NCBI taxonomy): Eukaryota > Metazoa > Chordata > Actinopteri > Cichliformes > Cichlidae > Oreochromis > Oreochromis niloticus. The sequence goes on from NC_031973.2 coordinate 8,479,902, forward strand.
TGAACGCGAACTCACATGCTATAACTAAACAGAATATTAAATAGTGAACTACACAAGAACAAAAATAAACGAACATATACACTCGTCTCTAGAAGGTGGTCCATTGGAAATTATTGTTGAATCGGAAATTCTGAGTATGCCTGTTTGGTACGGGGAGTCCGCCCAGTCAGTGCATGAACAGTTGTCACTGTGTTACTTTAGCAAAGCTTAATCTGTTTTGGGCTTATGGTAGCCTAGTTGAAGAAGATGTGAGTGTGTTTGCTCAGTACTGTGTGGTGATTAGAGCCCAAAAGGAATATCTGCCCCCGGGCCAGTTACAGCCTGTGCTTAAATGAAAAAGAAAGGTGGAATATAGACAAAAGATAACAGTGTGCTGGCTTCCTCTGTTTTAACTGACATCAGTTCGATGAACAAAATTGTTCAAATTTAACTGTGTCCAGACTTTCAGTGTCCACCTAAACTTTTAATATAAAAAGACTTAATGTGTTAGTGAATTGATCATGATCTGTATGAGTAGAAAGAAGGCAGCCTCTGTATTTTTTGTGTGTAGGAGCAAGGTTGTTTGTTTTCTGTATTAGAAAAAAGATCAGAAGGATGATACTTTGACCCAGTAACCTTCATGGATTTCCTTTACCCCTCTAACGCGAACACTGTGTAACTTTGGAGCATACAATTCTCAGCCTTTATTCTAAAAATTTTGACCTTCAGCAAGCCATAACTCACTATTGAAAGTGGACAATACTCCAGAGTTTCTTTTCAAAAATAAAACCTGCATCAAATCACAAATGACTGTTGCTAACCTTCCTTGACATGTCATTTGATTCATCTGTGGAGGACTGAGACAGAAATAGTAGAAAAATAAATGTGAGCAAAGGAAAAAAAGAACAACAAAGAACAACGCTCACACTGAACCTCCAACACTTTCTTTCTGCTCCTGTAATGAACCTGAAGCAAGATGGCTCCTTGGTATTCACTGAGAAAGGCGATCACTGGGACAGGCAAGCTTGCTGCAGGCTCAGGGTTAGTGCAATTAAATGGCTGTCTCATTGGATTATTGTGAAGGTTGCCTGGGCAAAATTAATAGCAGCTAGTCCTTTTGTGCTCCCCGATTTCTCCAATCTCTACCCACACAAGGGGTCATAGGTGCACGAGTGTCCAGAGGAGCGATATGAAGAGGAAGGCAGAAAGAGTGGTAAGAGCAGGAGAATGGTGAAATTCAAGCAAAGATACAGTATGAACAGTTTTTTTTAAGGTCAAGTAATTCCATTACCCTTCTGTTTACATTGTGTGACATAAATATTGTAGTTGAACATACAGCAGCTCCATGTGTTGGTAAGTGTGAAGATGGCTTTTCATCATGCCATGTCTCATGGTTCTGTCTGGGAAGTTATGGTATTGTTTTTGATTTGTATTTGTGACGGGAATTACTCAAAAAGTTAAGCATGAATTTTCCTTTTACAAAACGTGGAGCATGTTTTTACCTAGAAGTCGTAAACTTTTTGATTCAGTCCATACAGTCTCATGTCGTATGTCCTCCTATCATCAATACATATGAGCAAAAAACAAAAAACAAAACAAAAGATAAACAGATTTCTCTAACATTTGTTCTGGGTACCTATTTATCTACTCTACGCTCTGCTCAATTTGTGTTGTTTGTGATGTTCAAAACACATGTTGCTAAAACAGAACTGACAGAGTGCCCTCTGGAGGACAAACTATGCAATGTCAACACTCAACACAGTTGAAGGGTGTTTCTCTCGTCTCTTTTTAATTGCAATCTTTGGACATTATAAATGCAGATACTGGTAGACTGGCAATAGTTATTATTGGTGATAATAACAGCTCACTGGTTTATTAGACGCTAATTCAGATTCCACAAATCTTTCTAGATCTGAGGTTTCAGTTCATGGATGGTGGAGGCAGTTTTCAGCTTCTTTCCGCTTCCGCTTATCCTTTTCAGGGTCGCGGGGGGCACTGGAGCCTATCCCAGCTGTCATAGGGCGAGAGGCGGGGTACGCCCTGGACAGGTCGCCAGTCTGTCGCAGGGCTAACACACAGGGACAGACAACCATTCGCACTCACATTCACTCGCACATTTACACCTAGTGGTAATTTGGATTATCCAATTAACCTATCCCCACAAGCTGCATGTCTTTGGACGGTGGGAGGAAGCCGGAGTACCCGGAGAGAACCCACGCAAACACGGGGAGAACATGCAAACTCCACACAGAAAGACCCCGGCCTGATGGTGGAATTGAACTCAGGACTTTCTTGCTGTGCGGCAACAGTGCTAACCACCGTGCCACCGTGCTGCTTCAATTTTGTTTGTCTAGCAAAAACAAAAATAAACCAAACAAGAAAAGCTCTACTGAGCAGTGACAGCTGGTCAATACAGGTTAATTGCCTATTTTAGATCCAATATACTCCTAAGGCCGGTCTCAAGCCCTGATAAATGGGGAGGATTGTGCCAGGAAGGGCATCTTTATCTTAATCTTAGTCAAATCAGACATGAAGATCATAAATAATGAGATTTCCACACCAGATCGGTCAGGGCCTGGGTTAACAGCGACTGCGTCTGGTGCTGTTAGCAGAAAGCGTCCCAGTGGAAACTGTTGGCCAAGGATAAAGGAACAGGAGAGGAAAAAGACATGTTAGGACATGTCAGCCAGAGAGAAGGAAAGGCATGAGTATGGCAATGAGAATAGAGACTCTAAATGTAAACACTGTGCCCAGAAAAGGGGGATAATTGCCTGATATGATGGAGAGAAGGATGGTAGCAAGGCCAGGACTGTTGTTGGTGGATTTAAGCTGTTCTACTATAAAGTAAATTGGAAGAGAAGGTGTAATCTTGAAGGAAGAGTATGTGATCAGTGTTGTAGGTGAAGAGTGTCAGACAGAATCGTGAGTTTGAAGCTGGAAATGAAAGTGGTGATGTTTAATGTTGTCAGGGTGTATACCCCACAGGCTGAATGTCAGAAGATACAGAGAAATTCTGGAGTAAGTTGGATGAAGCAGTAGAGGTGATGAGAGGGTGTTGGGTAGGCGTGGTGTTATGGAGAAAATGCAGAAGGACAGAAGCTGGTTGTGAAAAGGATGGAAATGACTGTAGTGAACATTTCAAAAGAGGTAGCAACATAAGGTAACGTATAAGAGTCAAGAAAGGTGCACACAGGTGGACGATATGTTATGTAGAAGGTGCAATCTGAAAGAGATAGGAGACTACAAGGTGGTCAAATGTAGCTAGGCAGCGTCAGATGTCAGTTTGTGGGATAAAGTTATGCATCAAGAAGAGGAAGCAACTGAAGCCAGAGGCAAAGATTAAGTGGAAGTTGAAGAAGGAAGAATGTTGCTCAGAGGTCAGGAAGGCGTTGAGACAGGCTCTAGGTGGTAGGTATGAGTTATTAGATGACTGGGAAGGTACAGCTGTACTGCTGAGGCAAACTCCCAAGAAGGTTTCTAGTGTGGACAGAGGAAAGAGGACAAGGATACCTGATGCAGGAATGATAAAGTACAGGATACTATTCAAAAGACAGCGTTAGAAAAAATGGGATAGTCGGAGAGATAATGAAAATAGACAGGAGTACGTGAAGGCTAGATGTAGAGAGACTAGGGCTGCAACAATTCATCGAGTAATTCGAATAACTCGATTATCAAAACTCCTCAGTGGTAATTTTTTTGCTTCGTTGCTTCATTTAACATGCAGCTCTGTAGCTCTCAGTTGTCACTATGTAAACGAGAGCGTTTCATCCACATTAAAAACAGACTTGCAATAGAAAAATGTAGGAGCATGTGTGTAAGTACCAAATATTAGACAAGACCATGCAGCCCCCAGTTTTTAAACAAAAAGGCTGATAAAACCACAGCAGCAGTGAAGAAGATGTCTTAGTTTAACACTGAGCAGGAGTCTGGCTACACACACCGCGAAGAGCAAAGAGTTGGAGGCGTTACCGAGACGCTGAGCTCAGGTGGAGTGAAAGAAAAAACATTTCTAGTGTCTAGCTTGTTCTTGTAATCACTTTTAAACCCTTTGAAAAATATGGCAGGAGTCCTTCATTAAACCACCTGCTCAACAAGCTCAGATAAAAAGAAGAAAAGTAAACTTTCTAGCTGCTCCTGCCCACTGTTGTTTATTTTACACAGTGAAAACTCTCCAATAAGCCTCCAAATGTTGTATTAAAGTATGTACCTATATAAAATATATTACCTCCTATTAATGTCAAAAAGCCCTCCAAGAAGACACAGAAAAGGCAATTTTATTTTATGCCTTAATTTAGATTGCATGTATAAGTTATTTTATTTGACGTTAACCTTTGACTCTACTTGAGATTATTTATTTATTTTCGCATTTAAGAAAATGTTTTCTCTAAAACGTTACATTTTTAATATGGCATGTAAAAAGGCTTCAGTTGGGTACTCTTGTTGTTTTTGACAGATGTATGTAGTTAAACTTAAAAACATTGCAATTTCTAAAATGGAAACAAACAAGCGGTTTATTTTGAAAGATCTGTTTTTTTCTCTTTTGAATATTTATGAATGCTCATTAATAAGACAAAAATATTTCTTATCCAATTATTCAATTAACCAATGAAATAATCAACAGATGTGTTCAAGTTGGGGGTGAGATTACATCATCAATCTGCTCTGAGCCCCTTTCTTTTTTGCTGATGGTGATGAACAGGTTGACAGATGAGGTCAAGAAGGAGTCTCTGTGGACTATGATGTTTGCAGGTGACATTGTGATCTCTTGTGAGAGCAGGAAACTTGGAAGGAGTGGAGGTACTGGAGAATAGAAAAATGGAAGTACATAGAAGAAGAATAGTGGATATATACTGGGCAAGGGATGTAGAAGATGGGGAACGAAGAAGGAGTGAAGGAGGACAAGCAGGAGGTTGGTGTGACAGAAAAGGATGCTAGGGCTTGTGTGAGATGGAGGCAGATGATCTTCTGTGGACAAACCTCAGGGAAGCAGCTGAAGGAAGAAGAAGTTAATCAAATAATCGTCAATATCTTAAACTGGTCAATGAATGAGTTTATACTTGTTAAAATTAGCTAATGAACAATCTGTCTCAAACCAGCATTGCACACCCAAAACAGATTAATGTGACAAAAACTATAATTAATAATCTAAGGAGCTTGGAAAGAAAAGCGTCTGGACTTCTTTGAGTTGCTTGAAGACGTTTCACCTCTCATCCGAGAAGCTTCTTATAATTAATAATAATGTACACTTTAATCTGTGGGGAAATTCTTCTCTGCATTTAACCCATTCACTCATTGAAGCAGTGGGCAGCCACCAGTGCAGCGCCCGGGGAGCAGTATGTGGGGCTGGTACCTTGCTCAGGGGATTCGAACTGCTGACCTTCCGATCATGGGGCAATGGCTTTACCTACTGAGCTATCACTGCTATGCATGAAGCTTAAGAAAAACATAATAGGTCCACTTTGGGCCTGTGATATTAATACTGTTATTTCTCTCAAAGTCAGAAACTAGAAGCTATTTTTGCCAAGAATCCACCAATAGCTGACTCTAAAATTAGAAGTTGCAAATAAAGATGATACATGGTGTGAGAATATTGCTATTAAAAATGAAAGCTTGCCAAGTAATGATGCTTAAATTAATAAAGTATGTATTGTAAGTGTTAACAGTATTTCTCCCAACAAAAAGGGGCTACCTGTATAGACTCAGTGACACTACCTCATTCTTTCTTGTCCTTGTTTACTCAAGTGTGCTCAGGCTGTTTTATTTCATTTTTATTTTGTATTATTTTAATTTTAAAAAACAAAAACAAAGTGAGTGTGTGTATGCTGCACCACGCCTGTGTTTCTCCTTTCATTTTTAAGTATTAGAGGTACATCTGAGGAAAGTGGGTTTCAGAAGAGCAGTGACTTATTTATCTTTTTTTTATTAAATCAATTTTAATCTTCCTTCCTTGTTTTCTATTTAAAAAGAGAAAAGGAATCAATGCAATAGTCTGTATCTGTATGATTTTCCCATCAGAGTTCAGAGATAGCAAGTCACATTCAGAGTTTGATTGCCAGAACTATTTGATTGTGACAGGCTTGTCTTTTTGCTCAGACAGATATTGTCTTGAACTCTCGGATGGATAGATGGAATAAAGTGGGGCTTACCTTAGAGAACAAGTAAAAGGTTCAACAAAAGTCAACTTGGTAAATTATTAAATCTTTTATCTCGACTTGGTAACGTCGTCTATTATTTGAGAGACTTGATGCCTAATTTGCCAATTTTGATGGAAAGCCTGTGTGATGAAACTTGAATCAATTGTTATATATGTTTTTCAGTGTTTTATCTCCCTTTTTATGTCTTCAGAGACTCATTATAGTCTCTGAATTTCTGCCTGCTTCATTCTACTTTCACAGCCTTACTGAATTTTTTACAAGGCCGGCAGACCTTCAGGTGGTACCACTATCTTTAAATCCACTGAGTATGCATTGCTCTGTATCTCTGCTATATCTATACATAATGAATAGAGTGAGACTCAGAATGACATGTGCAATATGCTGCAGTATTGTGAATGCACTGTAGTGTTAGATTATGCGTAGAACTATGCTGAATTGTTCTCCTGTGTCAAGCTGCCTCCTTTATATGGTATTTTCCAAAATGTTGGGTTTTTTTGGGGTGTGTGTGTGTGTGTGTGTGTGTGTGTGTGTGTGTGTGTGTGTGTGTGTGTAATATATATTTGTTGGTTGCCTCTTTCTTCATTCATTTCAGAGGTGGCGTTGCAGTAAATATGGCCATTAATTGCTTGTGGTCTTCAATGGCCCCCTACCCTAAGCTCCAAAACTACTTGCACACGCTTGATGAGTATAATTATTTGTAAGAGTACTTATCATGAGAAGTTCAGTCCACTCTGTCAGTGTTTACACTCATGAAGCTCAAGCAAGAAGCCACTGAGCCAAAGAGGATTCGCTATGAAGGACTTGGAAGGGCCACCACTGGAGTGCCGTTGTGGTAAAAGCATGCCTCGTCAGACATGAGCTTTAACACCTCTGTGTTTACTCTGAAAATTCGGGATCTAACAGGCCATGAAATTACATTTCCACTCTACGAGGAGAGGTCATCTCTTCGGTGCTTCACCTGAAGACAGCAAGCCAATACAGAATCAAGCTGTCATCTTAATTAGTCCGTACAGCCTCTTATTGAACAGCTTCTTTCGTTACACTTACTCATTGATCTGCCCCCTGATGCTTTTTAGAGGCTATGGAAATGGGAATAACTGACACAGTGGCACTGACACAGTAGTCTTTGACACACTTCAGTCCCATTCTCTTCTGCTGTTCACAGAGTCTTAAGCCATGTACTGTGGGATGTTTGTGTCTTCACAACATTGGCATCTATTTTCTCCTGATACTAGCTTGCTGTTAGCTTATATACCTGTGGCAATGGAACTGAAAAGACTAGAATACAGATTAAAAGCGTATGACTTCTATGATGGCCTTGGAGTTGCCTTGTAGTGTTGTTTTTCACTTGATTGGTTATCATTGTACTGATAGCTTTTTATAGTGCTACAAAGCTGGAGCCTTTCTGTGGAGCTTGCATGTTTTCCCTGCCCTTTGTCAGTTTCCTCTGGGAACTCCGGGTTCCTCCCACAGGCCAAAATCATGTATGTTAGCATGAATGGCTGTCTCTCTCTCTGTATTAGCCCCGTGACTTGCCCTCTGTGCAGGGTGCCCCCCCCCATCTCGCCCTATCACAGTTAGAAAAGGTTTCAGCCTTGACACTTAATTGAGTAAGTGGTTAGGAAAATGAATGAGTAGATAAGAAAGCAGTATGAGCTTTTATAAAACAGCCTCTAATTTCTGAAAAATTCTAGTAAGCTTCACACACAGTGGAGCTGTTCACATGTAAGCTGGATGTCTAAATGCAGCTCAATGGCCATATGAATGCATGCAACCTGATATGGGCCCTATTTGAGTATATCTAAATGCGATATGTTGAGTGTTTTGAGAGAAATTTACATTTACATTTGCATGATGAAATTGTGATGCATATATCCCAAGAAAAGCTTCTTTATATTGTGCTCATTGTACATACAGCATGTATATAATACACTTTCACACATTTCATTCATAGTGCATGTATTTTTGCCTGATGCAAAAGCTGTTTCTTCATTTTGAAAGAAATGGCTGAACTCAGCTGAAATCTTTCATAGCAATATGCAAATATACATTGAGAAACTTCAGTGTTTTGGATGTGTTATGTCCATATTCCTTTGTTGAATTGTGTTCAGCGCCAAGGTGGCCTTAACTATTCAGATCAGTGCACAGAAACCTATGCTGCTTTTAATATTTCCGACCACATTATTCAAACTGCCAAACTCTAATGAAATACATATACTGTAATATTCAACACCTGCGTTTCAAGTCCCCCGGTAGGTCTCACAATCTTCTTTCATATTCAGGTTTCAGGAAAATGGCAATATTCACCTCTGAAGATTACCGGAGGTCATTTGAGCAGAGGCAAAATAAGACGGAATAAAAATAAGGAGAGGCACTTCTTAAAAATTCATACTGTGTTTATCCCTGACGTGATTTTGCCCTATCACAATGGAAGACAAGACAATGCATAGGCGATAAGATCTATTGGGTTTATTTTCATTGTCTCTGAACTCCCAATCTCCTCTGAGGCACCGCCTGCCCTCAGCTATGACCTTCTCCTCACTTATATCGCAAGTTTTTGCTCTGCTTGAATTCTTTCCATTCTTTACTTTTATTTTTAATTAAATCTGTGTGTCAGTATGTTTAAGTCAACACTTGCGTGCAAATATTAAAGATATAAATGTAAGACATGTAAAATGAGCCATGTAAATGCTCTTGTTGTCAAACTGCAAGGCAAGCAAAAGCAGGGCAATTAGACAAGCTCCCAATGTGTGTTCAAAAGCATCATTATGTTTAAGATGTGTACTGGTCTGAAACATGTCAGGGAATTCGGAAATCCCTTTGAGTTTGAAGAAACCACCATCCATAAATTTCTTATTAATTTTTCCAAGCAAAGGCCTTCATTTAAAAAGTCCAACCAGCACGATAAACCAAGCATTTCACTACTGGTATTTTAGCAAATAATTGCTGTTAAGCCAAGTAAAACCTCACCCCACCATTAAAGTTGCTGTCATAGAACCAGGGAATAATTAACTCTAAAAAGTGTCACAGCAGCTTCTTCTGCTGTCTGCTGAAACTGCAAGCAAAAATCTTTGATTTGGTGCTTTACCAAGTATATTTACAGCAACCAAAGACAGTGCCCTTTGTCTCCTGATCATTTTCTTTCAGCTTTTGGGGCAGTGAGTATGAATACAGCTGATGGAGACCTCCTTCTAGACAGGCAGGATGAGGACAGAATAACAAAAAAATGCTAACTTTAAATATTGGGGGCTATGCAAACCGACTAGCTGAAGCGAAATGAAAGAACAGATAACTTGAAAAGAGAATTGATATTGGAATTGAAAGTAAATGAAGGCAGCGTGAAAAAGTAATGCAGAGAATACAGCAATGAGAATAGCCAATATTTACTCTAAGAATAGAGACAGAACTTGGGGACAGAGCTCTTACCAATTGAATGTACGGATAAGCTTCATTTCCTAATTAGCAGTGAAATCAAAGTAGAGCCGAGGCTGTTGGGAATGTCATTAACTTTGCATTTATTTGGTCATTAACCAAAGTTTTGCACAGATTAAAATGTGGACCTAATGAAGAGTAGGGAATCTCTAAGGTCATTAGAGCAACCATCCTGAGAATCGTGGATGTGCCAAATCATTTTATAGGTGTGAAAAGTTACTACCAAAAAAAAAAGAAGAATGAGGACCTGTCAATTTCAATGTAGCATACAATGTCCTACAATGTCCTACAATGTATATATAAACTGGGCTGATGAGTTTAGGTACCAGGGCCTACAGACTGCTTGGAGACCACCTGGCAATCACCAGTTGGTAAAAAACATGAGTATTCCCCAACCAGTGGAAGTGGTTGTGGGACGTTACTGGCAGTTGCTAGGGGAAACATAGGATGGTGAACCAAAAACTTCCTAGCTTGCATAGAAGTTAATTGGTTGGCTAGTTAGCATTGTAGCCACAATTACAAAAGTGCAGAATCCTCTCCTTCATTTCAATTTTTCAGACATTTAAATGTAGAAGATTGATCATGCTTTCAGTATAGTTGCACAAGCCAATGAATGACCTATTTTTAGTTCCAGAACACATAACGGGTACTTCTCAAATTGTGACATACATGGGCCTATCCTTTTTAAAATCAGTCGTTTATCTCCTGTTGGGTCTATCTATCTATTAGTGACTATTAGCTCATTAGCTTATTTGTTAGTGCAATGACTTTGTGCCATTTCAGTATTTACCTGCTTCATTACCAAACTGCATGACTTTAATTAAATTATAGTTATAGAACTATATTAATGGACTTAAGCTTAGTGGGCACTGTAACCTTTTTTTGGAAGTACCTAGACACCCAAGGCCTCATAACCACTGGGTCAGGCTAAAAGGGTCAACCTCCATAGTTCCTATGAGGAAATTGGAGAACTGCCAGCCTTGCAGGCCTTTATGGACTTAGATATAAGCAGAAGATTGTTTAGTAAAAGAAATACTGCCCACTTGGAGTTTTTAAAATTCAGTTAAAGAGACAAGAGATTTTGTAACATATTCAAGCATGACTGTAAATTGTTCAGCGGTTTTCACACAGGATGCATAGGATACACAAGCAGTGCAGGGCATGGCCAGCATTCACAACAGCTGAGTCAACTGGACTTCGGAGTGCAAGCACACTTACATGTTAATGCACTTAAGTACATTAAGATATGATAAGATACCTCTATTAGTCCCACAAGGGGAAATTTCATGTTAAGGCTGCCGACCTATTGCACTCAAAGGTCGGCACCTTTGAGTCTATTTTGGTAAATAGACTCAAAGGTGAAATGGAAAATGAGTCCTTGTCTCTAAAGCAAGTCTATGATCATAGATGTTAAAATGTTAAAATTTAAAAGAATACCTTAAAAAGAAAAAAAATGTAAATGCTGACTAATTCTGATGAGTCCAAAACCTAAAATCTATGCAATCTATTTGCAATGTAGGTTTGAGGCATAATTTCTGAATTTAACACTTGAATTGTCTCCAAAAGAGTCAGTTATAGTGTTAACTATGATAAGTAAACAGTCATTCACTGGAATATCACCACTAATTAGGATATCCACACTTCTGAAGACTTTTTCATTTTGTCCCCTGACATTTCCAGAACCTCCAGTCTCACACTGCTCTTCTTTATATAAAATAACGGTCATTATCACATTTTCAATGCTTTGTTGTATATATTGAACGGAAAACAGACTTTTAATTAGCAGTTCCACAAAATCATATGTCTGAGTTTCCACATTCCACTTACTGTGGGGCAGAACTGTTGACCATACTCTCTGGCTGAGCTATTTTAAGGCACTGTGCTAGTGGCTCACAGTCAGAGAAAAGCTTGTGATTAGGAGAGATCCACATCCGTTTTGAACACATGCTTGAGACCAATCTTTGCTCCCAGTGAAGATAATAAGTGCATTTTTTTTTATCACTAAAAAGATGGCTGTATTGTATGAGTGGGTTAGCCAGTTTTCAATAGCTCTTCCTCTGTTATAACTTCCTATAATTAATGTCCATTAGCAAAGGGGAGACAGCATTATAACCATTGAAGAAGAACCGGAACAACCTCAAAAAAAAAAAATGTTTTAAAGGCAGAGCAAGGTCAGCTCAGGAGTATGGTTTTCACTTTAATCTAGCCTCTCGGTAAAATAATTTCAGAAATAACACAAAACGTCTTTACAACTGAAAAATAGAAAAACAGCATGCATTTACCCTTAAAATTTCAGCCAAATTGGAAAAGAACTTGGTGAGTGCCAATTACTCGATTCAAGTAAGAGTTCAGACTGGGGAGAAGGAGAATTAGAAGTGGTGAAGCTTTAACAAAGACCAAGTCACTGTAGGAACCCTTTCTGTCTAAAAATGTCTAAAACTACAGGCTATCAATTATTGGGATTGTCTGTTCTCAAAAAAAAAAAAAAAAAATCCCCCATTGCTCATTCTTTGCAGTAGTAATTTCCTAGGCAGTAGTAAATCTGCACATAGAGTTCAGCTAATCTAGACTGTAGTCAGTAACTACTGTAACACCACATTTTCATTTAAAAAAAGTTGGCTAATTTTGGAATTGCTAATATAATAATATAAGAAAAGAAATTAAAACAGTAATACGTGGATTTTTAATGTGGAATGTAAGTAATGGATAAAGCCTTGAAGTTAAGAGAAGTCATGACAAAAATAGTGAGTGTAAGTGTACCTACTGTGTTCCAAATTTCATATAGATCTATAAAAGAACAACATAAAATAAAAAGTTTTGGAAACATCAAACAGCCAGTACAAAAAAAAAAAAAAATGCCTTGATGCCATGATGCATCTCCATCTACTACACAGATATTGTTTCCATGCCTTCAGTTTGACGTACATGTGCAATGATTCACCTTAGCTGTAGACAGCTGTGATGCCAGGTGTTTACTGCAGCCTGCAATCAACTGTCTAGTTTGACACTGAGTCTCCATGATCCTGTCAGCACACTGGTATATGGTACGGTACATCAAACACACACGCATGCACAAACTCAGATGCATGCAGACACACACAGGCACAAACACACACTGATAGAGCCTACATGGGTTGTTAAGCTTGTGGCTTGCATCAGTGGGATAGATCTGTTCGGCATCGAGCCTTGTCATTGCTGTCATCTTAATTTTCGGCCTGGCACATCCCCAAATCGCAGCCCTCCACCACCCAGCACCACCAATAACTTCCCTGTACCATCTTTATCAGAGTGGAAAATGGATGGGACACTGGACCACAGACTGTTCCACTCCTTCATGGATATGCTTCTATCTCCCAATCAACTCAGAGCAAACTTCTTATGACTCCCTGTGAAAATGTCTGTGGAAAGAAAGAGTTTTATCTCACTTTTGCAAATGCTCACCCCTCATTTCATCAAGCTCTCCCCTGTGAAATATATCCCTCCTACTCAAGCCAAAGCCCCCAGGGGCCAAAAGCCAGTGAAGCCTCTTATTGAAATTGCCATCTTATCAGAGAAAATATCACCATGACATCGCTTCACAAATAGAATGGTAATAAGTCTCGGTCAAGTGAGGTGGCTTTTATATCAGCCCCCTTAGCGTACAATGAAGCAGTTTTTCTATTACTCAGATGTTTGGAAGATAAAATGGCATCGCAGCGGTGGCCAACTCTCCAGGCTGCTGCAGGGAACAGCTGTCAGAAAGAGTGCTCGATGAGAGAGCATGCACACGCACACACACAAAGCTACTACAGTCTGTCATAAATTATGCTATTATACACTGTATTGGATTGGCTTTTGTTCTCTCCAATTGAGGAGGGCAGAGCAGATATGAAAATAGAGCAGGAAATTGGTCTAGACGGAAAATTAGTGTCCACACAAAGTGAAAAACAAGTGATAATCCTGTCAGAAAATACATCTAATTTCACAGAGTGTAGAAGGAGGGAGACATGATGTTACACTTTTAAGCATCATCTTTATTGAATTCCAGTCAGTTCTTGAAAACATTCTTGCTTTAAGCCCCTGAAGACGATAGCGATCGATATCTTAACAGGTCTATGCACATTTTCTGCTGTGTACTTTGAAACTGCTGCATTAAGGTTTTTGCTTTTCCCTTATCTGTCATTCTGTCTCTTACCAACATACTCACAGTACAGCCCCTCTTAATACTTCCAGATTCGGGATATGCTCTAATCTCAGACCACTATCTTCAAAAGGCCATATGCCATGGCTCTCTTTCGGGGCTGCCTAAGATTGCCTCCCAGTAAGCACTTTCTGGGGAGCTCTGTGGGGATTGCTCTGTTTGATCTATGCTACCTGGACTACAATGGTGCTGCAGAGGAGGATCCCCTCTCTCTGATCTCTTTCACATGCCAGCAGCGCACTCCATCTCCCAGTGGGCTGGGCTAACACCTTCTGAGGAATACAGCCCATTTTATGGGAGCTCTATTCCAGCTATTTCAATTCCAATAGTTCAATGTCTCTAATCCAATTGCAGCTGTGAGATATCCGTGGTCACAGCTAAAACCAAGCAGGGATAAACATCAGGTTAATTCACTGACAATAAGAAAACCATCCTCGCGAAGGAAAAGTCATCTCTTGCTGACTTTGTTTTTAGCAAAATCAAATGTTTATTTTATCAATTCAGTGATAACGAGCACAACACGGGATTCTTCAGTAATTACAGCTGTTTTTAGTTGTCTTCAGCCAACCAGAAGCATAACGACAGAGTCTTTTTTACATAAAATGGCTTGTTTGGAAATGGATTTGGCATCAATAATGAGTTGTAATGAAAAACGTTAATGGAGCTTTGAAAACTCTGTGAAAGATCCGGAGTGGAGTGGGTAATAAAACTATAAAAATGCAGTGTATGAGACTTTTGCCCGGTGCAAAAAACCTTTCACAAACAGATCCATCACCACAGGAGACAATTGATCAGTTAAATATTGCAAGTCTTTTCTTCAGAGAGAAGTTCTCTCATAAACTGCAGCTCCCTGGAATTTTTGGTCTGAGGCGCAAACCAAACCCTTTTTGGTATGCATCATTTAGAAGACAGCAGTTGGCCATGTCAAGAAAACAATTGCACAAACTACAGAATAATGCTATTAATTGTAATCTTCTTTCACATTTACATTTTTTTAAGCAAGCCTGAGTTAGAGACTGGTGCATCCTCCAGCGCCATCCGATAGCAACTGCAAATAGCTGTCTCTGTGTAGTTCCATCAAACAAGAATGCTTGCAGGTGAAGAATCAAGTAAAGAATTTATTGCAGGATGAAGCACAATCATCGCTGGACTCTTACTACAAGACAAGAAATATAAAAGGTATTTAGGATCATGACTTCTGGTACTTAGTAAAGAAAATGTTGCATGGGTTTAGCAATATTTATTCATTTTAAACAAAATGGGTCACATAAGCAATACCATTCATACAATCCACAGTTCACAAGAAGAAAAATAAATCTTTTAATATTGTTTGCTAGAAATCTATCATTTCTCTAAAGCCACATGTGCATAATTTTCAGTTAAGTAACTTACATTGAATATGTTTTTTCTGTGAGCAGCGTGGCGGCATCGCCGTTAGCACCATTGCCTCATAGCAAGACGACCCTGGGTTTGAATCCACCAGCTGGCTGGTGCCGTTCTGTGTGGAGGATTCTCTCCACAGGTACTCTGGATTCCTTCCACAGTCCAAAGACGTGCACATTAGGTTAACTGGTGGTTTTAAATTGGCCATAAGTGTAAATGGTTGTCTGTCTCTCTGTGTTACCTCTGCAATAGATTGGAAACCTGTTCAGGGTGCAACCTGTCTCTTGCCTCCTAAGACAGCTGAGACATGTCAGGCAAGCAGAAGAAAGTGGATGGATGGACTCTTCATGCAAATTTCTCACTAAATTCACAAATGATCTGCAAGTACTCAAATTCTAATTTGCAGCTGTTATGATTTGCATCATTTTTTTCTCAGTCTTTTAAAAAAAATGAGCAGTAGCCCTTGATTTCTTTTGAATACAGAATCAAATATTTCATACTATATTAGGGGCGGCTGTAATATGCACTGATAGACAATTTACCCGACCTCCAAAAGGATATCTTACATGCTGCTTCAAGTGTCTCAATTGCTTTAAATACTAATGTATTGTTTATTTTCCTCTTCAGGCCTATTTTGAAATAAAGAAATATTTGAAGTGGATGACTTTATTTGAGAGTTAATTAATTTATTATGAATGTTATAAATGCAAACTATAGATCCACCTTGAAAATCTCTGCTTTGATTTGTAAAGCTATCATATGACAGTTCACTGCAGAAAATGAAGTCAACAATTCAGTGAATGGCAGCAGCTATGTGCTCTAACAGCTTCATAAGAAATACATAAAACAGATGGTCAAACTAAATAAAATACAACAAACTTGCTTCCTCAGTGTGAAACTCTTAATACTTTACAACCTATCTCGTATAGGAACTATTTCTATTATTCCTTTACAGGCCATGTTACGGCTCTAGCAGGGCCTCCTGAAATTGACCTTGTGAGGGTTTGTCCTGCCATGCCTCCTGCCTTAGGTGCCACCTTTTTCTACAGTTGACTCCCATCAGCAATTAAGAATACTTAAGCCCAGAGAAACGTGAGCTCTACTGCCTGAGAGCCTTGTTGGATTTCAAACACTTTCATATGTATGTACTGGTTGGATCACAGCAGAGAACAGAGTTGACAGCGTGACACATCAACCACAACCACAACCTTATTTGTCTGAATTTTATTTCGTAGTTGTAGGATCTTGTTTATAAAACAGACTTTTATTTCTTAACTACTTAGGCAGAAAGTCACTTATGCAGATATTTACTATATAAACCCTTAATTTGACATGAATTTCTCTTTAAATCTAAACTTAATATAAGGGATTTTTCCCAGTTTGAGTGCAGTGAGTAGCACTCACGGTAAAGAAAAAAGCTGCATTAGCACTTACTGGTAAATGTTGACAGGACAGAAGCCAGTTTTAAACAACAGTTAGAAGAAAAAAAAAAAAAAAAGGTTTACAACCTAAATTACTTCATTGTTAAATATTCGTTTTGCCCATTTTACTGTTAGCTTTATTGCCAATAAAATGCTTTCAAATGCTGATTAAGTAACTCACCATAAGCCAAATGCTTAAATGCTGAACCTCATATCAATTTGTTTCTTCAAGCTCACCAAGAAATAAGTCAGTTAAAATAAATGAGCAAGTTATAATCATGTGTTTCATGACCCTGCAAACCAAAATGGAAAGTGACACTTTTATTTTCAATAATATCTTCTCAGTGGTGGTCAGGAGGGAACAAAACACAATCAAACGTCAATATACTCAATGGCAGGAATAACTGAAACAGACACTCACACAAGGGAAAAAGGGAAATTGGGGCTATATAGACACACAGAGACACACTCAGGGCTAACCAGGGAATTAGACACAGCTGCGGAGAAGAAAGGCACAGGTGAAACAAATTAAGAAAATGATGTCAGGGAATTAAACTGAGGCACAACGAGACAAATGACCAACAAAATAAAACAGAAAACTGGTGGACACAAAAACAAGCGCCAAGCACTTAAACTTGACACAGAAAGATACAAAGAGGAAACCTGTGAAAACAACACGAGCTTCAACTAAATAAACCTCAATCAGAAAAAACTGAAACAAAAAACTAAACATTAAAATACAAAGGGTCATGAAAATGATTGATTCAAGGGTCAAAAACCCAGGACCATGACATGTCTAACCTAAATGTTTGCTCTATAAAATGCAGAATGAAGAGAATGCAAGAGAGCGCGCATGCATGAGTGTGCAAAAAAACGATGGTCCACCATAACAATACACCCAAACTTCTTTGCCAAATGAGTGATAACGGGGGTTTCAAAAGGATGTCCCATCCCAACCGAATAAAGAAAGGGAAAAAAAAGTATTTTTTTTTAAGTCTGCAGTTGTTCCACATTTGAACTTAATAATACCACAAATGCACTACACTTTCCTAATGTATGAAAGTATTCAAACTAATGGCATGTGTGTCAGCTCTAGGGAATGCATATGTTCCTCAGTCGTCCTGATGGGTCTGCTGTCACTAAATAAGCTAGGGGTGCGATCTGTTTTGCATCATCTTGCCCTTCAGGACAAATTGCAAACACAAAATTAGCTTGAAGTAATTTTTAAAAGAAAACATGCTGGGTGCAGGCCTGTGTTTGCTATAGATTCTGGTAATATGTATGCAAGGGCACAAAAGTGGTATTGTGTTTGACTGTGCAATCTGCACTGTGATGCCTCTGTGGCAGCCTAAATACACTTCTAAACTGGTTACCATACAGAATGGTTTATTTCATGACCAGTATAACAATAAGAGTGTCTTTTCTCACTGTGTTCTGTTGCTTCTTCTTCTGCCAGATACTCACTCAATTGAAAATGCCCTTTCTGATTAGCAATTAAAATTCAATTACCTGCAGATGCAGAGGAATAACTTTCTTTCTGGAGCATATATTTTGCACTATTTCCTCTTTGTTGCTTCTAATGCAATTACAGAAATGCATTAATAGGACTGAAGATTGGAAATAGAGCAGTTTAGAGAGGGAAGGGAAGGGTGAGAAGACATAAGTTAGAAGACTGATAATTGATATTGATGTCTGCAGCTGAATGATAATCCCACACATACCTTTTGGTGCCTGAAGAAATGACTGTTCTGTGATGTGACATTTTCACAGAATTTAAATTGTTAAAAGTTTTTGGGAAATTTCTCTCTTCCAGCTTGATTTAGTGAAAAATGTATCATAGCTTGAGCTCTCATGAATTCTCCTGGGGAATTTACAAGCAAAGTGCTTATTTTAGAATTTTATACCAAGTTTCCAAAGGGCTCTTCAATAAATCACTGACAACGGAGAGGAGACTCACTGAGAGGGAGATAATGAAAAAGGAAAAAAGGGAGTTTTCTTGAATATATCAAGTCTGCACTACAACTGGGATCTTTAGTAAACAAAGGGAAGACAAATTTCACAGCTGTACAGACATCCCTGTCTGTACTCTTTCCCACTATTACTCATACAGTTAGGTCCGTAGGTAGTTGAATTCAACCACTGATCATGTAATTGTGAGTAAGTAATTTGACAGACTACAGCTAACATAACATAAATTTAAATATTTGGATTATTTTTAATAAATACATTAAAATTTTGTTCTTTCAATGGATGCCTGAAGTTTAGAAACTATGAATTAGATCCTCTGCCAGGCCTTTACTGCAGCTGACTTCAGTTGCTGCTTATTCGTGGGTATTTCTGCCCTCAGTTTGGCATTTAATAACTAAAAAGCATGCTCTACTTGGTTGAGGTCAGGTGAAAAACGTGCAGTGTCAAGCACTATTCGCTCAGTCGTGCAGCATTTGGCTGAATCTTAGCAGAGTCTACACTTCAGAATTCATTGTAATACTTCTATCACTAGTCACGTCATCAATATACACTAATGGCTTGATTTCACTGGCAGCCACTCATGCCCATGCCATAACACTGCCACTACCATCTTTTACTGATGATGTGGGATGCTTCTTCAGATCATGAGCTGTTCCACTCCTCCACACTTTTCTCTTCCCATCTTTCTGGTGCATGTTAATGTTGGTTTCATTTATCCAATAGATTTTTTTTCCATATCTGTGCCTGCTCTTTTAGATGTTTTGTGGCAACGCCTAATCTGTCCTTCCGTCTGCACAGATAAGATAAGATAAAATGACCTTTATTAGTCCCACACGTGGAAAATTTGTTTTGTCACAGCAGGAAGTGGACAGTGCAAAAGTTCTGAAGCAAAAATTAGAATACAATAAGAATAAATACAGTACACAACTGTACAGAATAGAATAAAATAAAATACTATATACAGTAGAATAAAATAGAATAAAATATACAATAGGATAAAAATAGAATACAAATGCTGTATACAACTGAGTAAAAATACAACGATGCCAGAAAGGAGTATTGCATGGCATGCTAACACAAAGTTAGCCAAGAAGCTAGCCAAGCAGCCAGACCCCGAACTTCATTAGGTAATAAAGACAGTCATGAGAAGTCAGGCTTGTAGTTTCCATTTCCACCTGTACACCTGTAGAAAGAAAAGAAAAACTGCATGTGTGTGTGGCCATGAGCATAGGAATTTGTGCCAGTGTTTAGAACTTTACATATCCAGACATCCACCCATTCACACACTGGTGATGGCAAGCTACATAGTAGCCACAGCCACCCTGGGGCGCACTGACAGAGGCGAGGCTGCCAAACACTGGCGCCACCGGGCCCTCTGACCACCACCAGTAGGCAACGGGTGAAGTGTCTTGCCCAAGGACACAACAACCGAGACTGTCCAAGCTGGGGCTCGAACCGGCAACCTTCCGATTACAAGGCGAACTCCCAACTCTTGAGCCACGATCGCCACCTTTAAGAAAAGTAGCAGGTAGTGTATAATGCCTTTTTTGTTTGTCTGGAGTAACACTGGACAATGTGAATATTAGTCCCAAAAGGTTGATTCGGTTCATCTGGACGTAGCGTTTTCAGTGGGAGAAACGTGTCATCACTCATCCAACTGACTTCTTCAGTCTCAGCTGGCTGTGGGTTTCCCCAATCTTATAAACGGCACCTTTGCACAATGACTGAAACTAGCCCACTGGATGACCAATGGGCTGTGAGGTCAGTTCCTTGATCATTAATTTTTGGGGATTTTCTTACCTGGATGATTAAGCATGGATCAAGATAATGTGAATATTAGATTTTGCTTGGTTGGTGTGTCTCCATTATATCATGGCTGAACACCGCAACCTCTTTGTTAGTTGCTCTCAGCAGTTCAATTAAAGCTCTTTATACATCTGATTATTGGGAGTTTTTTTCTGTTTGAGTTATTTTGGTAGCTTTGTCGATAGCAGATTTACTGCCTTGATTTTGTGCATTTTTCAAGCTGGGTTTTGACTTATTGGCTCCCTAGATTCCCTTTGAAATTACTCCACTGAGATCACACGTATTTAACGTGTTCTAGCATCCTCATTGGCAATAATTTACTTTACAAGTTAGAGCTAAATGCAGCATTCAGCCTAGGCATAGCTTTACCAAGGCAGAAATGTCCTCATTGGTATAAATAAGCAAAATTCAGAATCTGCTGTCTGACCTAGTCCATTATATACCGATGTACTTTTATGACTGTTCAAACAAGTCACAGGTACACATTCTTATTCTTAACTTCATTACACCTGCAGTGGTGTTATGGCCTTGGACTCCTCGACAAAAAACAAGTTAAAAATGTATCAGTTATACACAAATAAGCCTCATTTTTTTAATATACCCAGCTTATGAAAACCATTTTTCTTGATGCCTACTCAAGTCAACCATAATTTGCCTGCATAGACTGTATATTAAAGGTCAGATTTTCCCAGTTAACCTCAGTTATTCACTAGTCGAATTTTAATTATTTTGAGAAAAGGCACAACAGCTATTGAAGGCAAATCTGAGAATGTGGAGGAGTTCATGATCATCCTTAGAAAGAGAGTTATACTCTTAGAGCAATATCGTGACATCCTCTACAAGAGAAAATACATATCTTGTACATGATGTTTAAATGTGTATATATTGACTTATTGAAGTGGTCCTGGATCCTAAGGCAATGAAGCATGAAGCTTTATGTTAGGAGATTACAACAAGAACTTGGCCTTCATATCTCGGCTCCAGCCTGAAGGGGCTCAATGGTTATCTGGCCTTTTCTCATTAACTGGGAGATGAAAGTGGGAGCTTGTCTTCGGTCATGCGTCCCTTAGAGAAAACCTGCAGTGGGACATTAATAAAGGCCTGAAGTCTGAAGGGAATCACTTTGGCCCTATCTCCCATAGCCAAAGCGAATCATTTCTCAGAGTGCTATTCACAGAAGCTGCGGCTTCCACTTGTGTCTTTTCCATTTCCCCAAACCTCCATCTACACCAACTACTGACTCAAACAAGAACATTGTATCGTCAAACCAGAGAGGGGTTAAGTCTACGAATCCCCTTGGGAATGACATAATGTGTTATAGTTTAACAGTGAAGCAGTCATGCTTGGCTGCTTGCATTTTACAATATAGTATCATATGTGCACGCCTGCCCCGAAAGACCAAAGAGGCTCCCGGCAAAGATGCCATCTAAAAGGAAAGAAAATGCAAAATATTACTTAATGTGTCACTATCATCAAAATAAAAAAGCAATTTCAATTTTAACTAGGTCGTGCATTCAATCCAGAGCTAACAGAACAGAAATCACTGACTGTAAAACATGAAGGCACAAGTAACGCTGGGATACACACTACAAACGTATGAATTATGTTTTTTATTCATAAAGACATAACTGGGTTGCCTTCTACAAAGCGGGTCTATTATGACTACTGCATGTGTCATTTGCAGAGACAGTAAAAAGGAAAGCCAGGTCTGTGGAAAACAACTTTTTAGATTTTTTCATTGTCCTTTCAAACACGCAAACATAACATAAACCATCCGTCTCTCCTTTGCTGCAACCTTTTTGCTATGCAAACACAAACAGTAGAGAAACACAGCCATCCACATAAATAAAATAAAGAAATAGACAAAGTTAGTTTGAAACAGAAGTAGCAGAAGAATGAAGTAGATTGTTAAAGTTATTTGCTATTATTATTATGATTTGTTTATTTTTTGTTAAATTACATTTTCTGTAGACTTTTGCTGTAGTTTTGCTTGACCTCTACAATGGTCTCGTTATGCCACTAAGTCAAGAAAATGAAAGCCACCTCTTTAGTTATTCAAAGGAAAAAGGCTGCTCTTCAACTAAATAATCCTTTCACCTGTTTGTTCCTCCTGTGCTGTTGTACTTTCTGTGTGAATATATAGACACTTCCTTTGTCAAGGCCACAAGCCTGATGGAATAAATGTGCACTAAAGGTATGCTACTGGTATATCTCAAGTCCTTGTGGTTAAAATTTTGATTATGGCTTCTAAGTTATGAAAATCAAAAGTCCAACATCTTAAATTCTTAGAATATTTAATTTCAAGTTACCATTTAGACAGTATAAATACCGAACTCTATCTAGTTCAGTACAGTCGAGGGACTGACTGCTGACCTGACAGGTATCCAGATGACAATTGTCAACAACTTCCAAAAGGAAAGTAAATCGCGGAAGGTCATTGCTGAAAACACTAGTTATTCTCAGAGTTTTGTATCAAAGGATATTAATGGAAAGTTGACTGGAAGGGAAAAGTGTGCACAAGCAGCAGAGATGACTTGCAGCCTTGAGAGGATTATCAAGAAAGTTTCCTTCTAGAACTTCACAACAAGTGTGCTGAAGGTTCCAATGGATGCTATGAGTTAAACATTTTCCCTCTTAGTTCATTTATTATTTTATTATTACATTTTTTGTTATATCGTTTACAGTACATGAGCCAGATGCCCTTGGATGACTTCTAAGTACGACTCAACATATCTGAGAACATTTTGAGGAGGATCTGGCAGTGTTACAACAAACTAAAGAAGAATATTATCTGTAGTTTCTACAGCGCAGCATATTTCCTATCTCTGTGCCCAGGTTCACATGTGATCTGTGCCTGGAGTGCATACCTGGCTACTATACAAGGATAAGCAAACCTGAAAGATGCCAGCAAAGTTAAAGCTTGGCAGAGTAAACCTCCAAACCCCCGAAACACAACAATATAGATGTCTGGAAACGTCTTACAAAAGCACATCTTATGAATTTTAACAGATCCCACCTCCAATTCGCTTGGGTAAAACAAAATAGAGAAGTGCAGCGTTCTGCCTTGGAGGTTTGACAGAGATATCAAAATAGTCTTTGCCAGTTGCTTTGTGAATTCATCCAATTAGGCCAAGAGAGCCCAATGAAGCTTCCTGATGGAAATGCTGTTTTAAATTAGGCCTGCAGTTAAGACTTCCTGGCTCTCAGCATGTATATTTTCACCTTTTTCAACAATTAGCCCGAAAGAATGATGATTACACGTGGAAAACAACAGGACCTGCTAAAAGAGGAAAGTGAGACTTTCTAAGTCAGCACAGAGAAAACACTGGTGGGAAATGGAAATACAAACAGAACTAGTGCCACATCTGCAATAGCGAGCTTTACGTCAATTTTGCAGACCAACCTTCCGTCCCTTTGTTGAATTTGTTGAACAAATCAGCTGCTGAACTCGAATACTAAGAAGCAATCTTCAAAAAATAATGAAGCTTGGAGTGAAAAATGGGAAGTAATAAGCCATGAATAGAAATAGATTTACATCATGATTATAATCTGAAATAGAAGCAGAGTGTGTGGTCAATGTAGAGTACAAATATACATTAGAAAGTCATGCTGTGTACAACTCAATAACACATCAAAATAATGGCTTCCTAGAGTTCGGTAATATTTTTTTGTGTGTAAGAGTTTTATTCGTACATGTTTTGTTGTTGCTGGGTTTTTTTGTTTTTTTCAAAAAAGATGGCACTGTATTTGTTTTTGTGAGTGAAATTATTCCGAGATATCGAGAGACGACATATGACTTAATTAAATGTAGTCATTTTTTATTCAATCTTTCTTCAAATTCCCTGGCAAATACATTTGAGCTTTTCTCAGGATCCTCCTATTTGATGAGAAAATGCCAGAAGAAATGAAAGCCTATCTTTCCAAATGACAGCGATTTAGCTCATAGACAGGAGATTGTGGGGGAGCTTTCTCACTTGGGCAATTTGATATAATATCTTCATCTAATAACAGTCATTTCTTCAGTCTGAGCCCTTCCTGGCTTCTAACTGGATAGTGAATGACTACCTTGTGAATTACCTGCGAGAGTCATTCCACTAATGGCTTTTTAATCACCTTGAAAATCCTGCTCTCCTTTACTTGTAAAGAAACTTCTTCCTTTGCCTTAATGATCTTTCAGAGCACAGGGTGTTATTGTTTTATGGTGGTTTCTGTGTTTGGGGTGAGGATGGCTCCTTCCTAATAGCATCTTCCTTTGCCAATCTCAGATTTATTCACAGGTTCTCCTACATCATCTCTGACAACGAAAATGAGAAGCCAGCTGAATTTTTTTAAAAGGGATGAATAAACAGAAAGAGTCATTGTCATTGTTTTTCTGAATATAGAGAGAGGTAATCTAAATTGAGTCAAATCCATAAAAAGATGGTATTAGACTTTCATGGTGTAGCATCAGTGCGGAGACTAACTAATAAGGGAATTAATCCTACCGCTACGGCTCAGAAGCTGCCCCTAGCTCGTCCCGCTTTCCTAATCTATCATTTCCCCCTCTTACAAACAAATGCTACGCTCATTCACTCGCGTTATTCTGGATAAAATAGAGTAAAAGCAAAAGCATGAAAATGCCACTAGTTTAGGTGTCAATTCCTGTTAGTAAAAAAAAGTGTGTATCTAAAAACGCAGCTTGCAGAAACTTGGCATCGTATATGAGGGGGCAGCTGAAAGCGAGTCACATTTGCTCTGAGTATTTGCCAATTCCTCACAACCATTAAAGTGAAAGCGTAATAGTTTGGGAAAAGGCCAGAAGCCTCAGTCCACAGTGTCATATCAGCAAGCTGAAAACATTAAACCGCTTCAATTCTATCTTTTATTACATTCTCAGCAAATAAAAGGGACTATCTAGGCACCGACTAAAGGCAGTAGCAAGGAAATGCGATCATTTAACAGAAGACTACTGTAGCGGTGCAATATTAACAGAGCAGAGAAGCTGCAATTGATGACTGTCAATCCAATTTTAAGAAGCTTAAAGGAACTAAAGTGAGGATAATACACCAAAAGCACCTGATAGTGCAGACAATCTAAGATAAAATGAAGTCAAGTGAAACCTTTTTTTTTAGTTAAAACAACAGATCTTCCCAGTTTCCTATATCGAACAGCAAGTTGATGCCGTGGTTCCTTTGTAATAGACATGCATGTCATAAAGTGAGAAGATCAAAGTTACACACATCCAAGCTGTAACATACCATGAAGACTTCAATGTTAACTGTGGATTAGAAAGGACAACCAAATGTCAGTTTTGACTGGAAGTGAATTTGTATGGAGTGAGGGCTGTCACACATAGAGGGCCATAGCCCCTAACAGCTTTTGGGCCCAGTGCTTGCCCTGTGGGATCATCCATAATTCATGTGGGAGTCATGCACTTGTCACAGTGGCTCTTTAGAGTGACTACCACAAAGGAGAATGGTGTGAGTGAATGGCAAACACAATTATAATGCATCTGTGTCTGACCATTTCTGTAACTTTCCAAAACTAGACAGTCCGACATTCATATCCTTTTCAAGGCACGATTAGCCCGCTGTGTGGAAGTCAGGAAAAAGCCAGGTTTTTTTTAAATCTCTCAATTTTTTCTCACTCTTGACAAAACGATTTCTGTCACTTTTTTGTGAATAACCAGGGACAATGCTATAAACGCTTTCAAGGCAAGACTTTTAGAAAGTCTCTCCTATTGGAAAGTGAGCTCTCTCATGTCTGCATATTTTAACACCGTCATGTCTCCCTTTATAATAAACTTTAAGCATAGGCATCCTTTATATAGTACCTCTATTAAGAAAGTGACAAACTGCTGCACAAAAGCAAATGTTTAAAAAAAAAAGAAATAAAAAAACACCCAATTAAAAAGACTTAAAAAACCACTCAAAATAGAAACAAAAGAAAAATGGTAATGATTAAAACAGAGATCATAAAAGAAACAAGCAGATCAAGAGGAAATAAGATCGGGATAATAAAACATTGCCACATTAAAACATTCATTAAACCCTCCCAGTAAAACACTTTTGTAAAAAAAAGACACTAAAGAAGTGACTGCTCTGATTTTACCAGGCAGACGGTTCCAAAGGCAAAGACTCATTTTGCATTGCATTTGTTGACTGGCGGAAACTAAGGAACATCCAGCAGAGTCCAATTAATCGATCCCTGTGAATGCAGCAGCCCATAAGTGGTTAATACGTCTTTGATATAATTTGGAGCATAGCCATGCTTTAAAAGTGATAAGTTGAATTAGAAAATCAATGCAGAAAATTACAGGCAGTCAGTGTAATGTTGGAAGTAGTGGCAATATATTGATATCTCTTAAGATCTGGGCAGCAGTGTTCTGTATCAGATAGAGTGCGTGAAGTGAGCGCTGACCAACCCTGTCATGAAGTGCAATGCAATAATCAATGCAAGGCAGGAAAATAATACATGCACAAGTGCCCTCCATGGTGATGACTGGCTTTTCCTTCCGCTTTTTAGAGCAGCCATCCGAGACAACCATGACCACATTTGGTCAGGCAACAGTTAGAGCTAACTAGTTTTGATACAGCATAATGCAGCACATGAGTTGTTTGCAGAGGTTTCATCCACTGTTTGCCTAATGCATATAGTTCAGCCCTTTTAAAGCAAAATAAGGCTTCTGCATAAAAAAGCAGTTTGCAGGCGTGCTTGGATAGAAAATAGTCTGTTAATCATCCTGACTTATCATGTGATAATACTGTTCTGTCCAACAGATGGACAAAGCCTCTCGTCAGACAAAGCCAAGCCTACTTTATTGTACTGAAAGAATATCAGTGACTCATTCACTGGCTGCTTGAGCTACCAGTGACATCTAATAATAGTCATATAGGTTTGTTAGTCATCTGATGCAACAGCGTTTTCTGCTGCAGCCCCCACCCTCCCTGTCCCCAAACTTCAAATTACATGCCAAACTTTTGAAAAATCTAGATAAAATATTCATGTGTTTGTTTGTTAAAAGCAGCCTAGTTCTTATATCGGAATTCTTGCTGCTGCTGAGATTCTCTGAGAGACAAGCAAAGCCTTCTTCTGCTGTATTAAACTCTTTGGCATTAATGCTCAATTACTAAAGAGAAATGATTAATGTAGACTAAGTGAGACAAACATCGTTTTGTGTGGTAGCTCTGAGTGAAATTGCTGCTTATATGCAGTGAAAACAGTTGCATAACTATCTAAGTGTACAATCATCATTTCACTTTTTGTTTTTTTGTTTTTTTCATGGTATGTAATTGAGTCACTTGCTTTTAGGTTCACATTTTGTAACTGCCTTTCCCCCTCTGGAACCAATTTAACATGTTGGTAGGATGACCTAATTTTCCCACAGAGACCTCTAAAATTACTTTGGAATAATATTCTCTTTCATCTGTCTTGCTAGAGTTGCTGTTTTCAAACAATACTGCTCTCCATGATAAGTAATACTTACCCCTCTCTTGCACTTTAAAGGTAGTCCTACAAAATTTTAAAATATGTAGCTACACTGTATTCCAACGAGATTCTTACATTTCATGATCTGTATCAAAACAATTTGTATTCATGATTTGTATTGTACAAAAATGAATAAAAAGAGGTATGATATAAATCATATCAATATCATATTGACATGATAGCATCACACGGTTGCTGCAGATTTGTCTGTTGCATATACATGATGCAAATCTCCTGTTCTACTACATTCTAAGTGTGCTCTATTAGATTGATCTTGTGACTTGGGAGACCATTTGAATACACTAAACTCACTGTTGTGCTCAAGAAATCAGTTTGAGATCATTCAATCTTAATGACTTGGCGAGTTATCCTGCTGGAAGCAGCAATAAGGATGGGTACACTGTGGTCGTAAAGGGATGGTCATGCTCAGTAATCTTGCTTATGCAGGCTTTGGCGTTTAGAAGATGCTCAGTTGGTACTAAGTGTAAGAAAATATCCTCATCACTATTATACCACCAGCAGCAGCCTGAGCAGTGGATAAAAGGGCATGATGATGCCATGCTTTTATGTTGTTTGTGTCTGATTGTCATAGCAGAAATTGAGATTCGATCGACCAAGCAAGTTTTTTGGGGGGGGGGTTCAACCTTTTATCGTACAACATCTTCATACCTTGGTTTTAAAGAGTGGTTATTTGAGTTACTGCTGTCTTCCTATCAGCTTGAATCAGTCTGGCCTTTCTCCTCTGACCTCTGACATTAACAAGGCATTTTCTCCCAGAGAACTGCTGTTCACTGGATATTTTCCCTTTTTTTAGCCTCTTCTCTGTAAACCCTAGAGATGGTTGTGTGGGGAAAATCCCAATAAATCAGCAGTTTCTAAAATACTCGGATCAGCCCATCGTGCACCAACAGCCATCTTCACCTGATGCTCACTTTGAATTTCAGCAGGTCATCTCAATCATGTTTACATGCAGTGAGTTATTGGCACGTGATTGGCTGATTATACTTTTACATTAACAAGCAGCTGATCAAATGCTCCTAATAAAGTGGTCCGTGAGTGTATAGGTGATCTGACAATGATTTCTTTATAGATTAGAAAACGGCAAAGAAGCTAATAAAGAAAAGTAACTGAATTTACTTTCAACAGCATTTAATGAATCTCTAGCCTTCATCCTTCAACAAAAACTCCCCAAAAGACATTTAACAAGTGAACGGAAGAAGCCCTGCAGACCAGCAGTGCACGACAAAACAGCGAAGATTACAACTTTCTAGACTGTGAGCATATTTGGAAGCGTTTTTGCTATCATCATTATTTTTGAAATGACACCCACTTGGCACTATTAACACATGTGGCTATAGAGGAGTGTCTGGGGGTCTACCCTCATCTGGAGTAAAATAGCTCAGTTTTCCAAGGTCACACCAAGGTCAGGAATAAAAAAAACATTTTATCACCCTTCATAGACGCTGTAACAGGCTGTCAAGGTGATACATTGTCTCTAAATGCATTCTCCATATCTGGTTCTAAAGACATCTGCGATTATAAATCCTGCAAATATGTTAATGTGAAAAAAGGGGGACTCAAAAGTGACTGAAGTGGCACATTTCTCATTTTTCAAGCTGCTGTTCAAGTATTGTCTCTGTAACGTTCACCAAGAAAGAAATGTGGTTACATGTCTGCATCGGCAGTCAGTGAAAGCAGAGTTTCAGAAAGGATAAATAGACCCATTTTGTTTTGGAGATCATAAATATCTCATCTAACTATAACTGTATGGTGGCGGAGAGATTGGATAAATATTCAATGACGCAATGGGAGTAGGTGGAAAGTGAGAGATTTCAATATACCTCCATAAAGCAATAGACTGCAGCAGCAATATTCTCTATGCACAAAATGGCAAGCGCTTGTGAACTGTTTTTGGCATTTGAAAATAGATTTTGAGCTCTATCTTCCCTAAGTGCCCCATGGCAATTTTACAGCTTAATCAGGGCATTTGAAGAAGGACTTATCTCCCTCTTTAATACCACCCATTGCCCTTAGAATTCATCTTAATATCTTTTGGTACAGATCATCACCTAATTACCACTGACAAAGAGCAGCTGGAAGGTACATGGTATTAGAGAGAGTAATGAGCCAATTGTAATGAGAACAGCAAGTAAGATATAGAATTTTTTAGACACTGAATATACTGATTTACCTAATGGAATCAATATTATGGCTGTACAAGTTTTACGTATCAATGAACAAACACCAAGACGCCTGTGCATCAACATTGTGTTCTGCAAACGTATACATTTTGTACACAGTAGTTATGGCAACCGCCTCATATAGACTACTTTCTATTTACTATTGCTTTCCATTTTCACTTTTGCTCTTCACAGACACTTGTTTCCATATGTCTTATACCCTTATCATAGATTGTTTGTGTAATAAATGCAAATTCTGGTTAAAAGGGCACAGTGAATACTAATCAGTCTGCTAAAACTGTGTATAGTCCTTGTATAATTTTCTTGGTTTCATGGAAGACAATAAATCAACCTAGAAATTTTTGGGGGGAATAAATTGTAATTTTAAAAAACATTTCTCAGTAAATGTCAATATGTT
This sequence comes from Oreochromis niloticus, assembly GCF_001858045.2. Lineage (NCBI taxonomy): Eukaryota > Metazoa > Chordata > Actinopteri > Cichliformes > Cichlidae > Oreochromis > Oreochromis niloticus. The sequence continues at coordinate 8,510,291 of NC_031973.2, forward strand.
GTTAGTCTACCACACTGCAGCCAGAGTTTCGTAGGAGTTGGCATCAAAGTGGCAAACTCCAAGGCTGAAAAATTGAGCCAGCCTGGAAATGACATCACTGCATTTCCTTGAATCACCACTTGAGGTTGGCTACAAAACCAAGTCAGTACGACACACTCTTTAAACTGCCAACATTTTATTTGCTTTCCAAGCAGCAACTTGCTTTCCAAGCAGCAACTTCTAGGGTCTGGAAAACAAAACCAACGTGAAAGTGCCAAAAACTGCAGTTCCACTTGTGGCCACTTGAGTCTTGGCTCTAAAGTAAGTGATTCCACATATACTCCGATGTTAAAATCTCCAAATAAACTGCATGTTTACAGCCTGGCACAAAAAACACTTTTGGCCTGTGCGGACAGTTTTGTAGGAACTCACTGTTTTTTAATTCATCAGTATGGATACTGGTAAGGTTTAAGTTTAGAGCCGTGGCTGTTTTTATTGATAGGTGTGCTGAAACAGAGTTCTAACCAGTCTGGTTGGGCTTGTCGATGCCAGTTTGAGTTACTGACCTGCTTCTCTCAACTGCTTTTGTGTTGATGTTGCTTTTGGAGGATTTTTATTGGAATTATCTGATAATGCCATGGCTTGCTGAGTGGTACATTCTATCCAAGAAGTTTGTGGGACATCCATCTATCCACGCATTCACTTTCGTATCTAGGCCTGCATCATGGAGGAAGTTTGTGCTTCAGTTTTAGTGAAATTCTAGGTTTTCCAGTTTCTTTCTTAAAACTAATTAGCTGAAATATTTGTTTGTGCATTACATTAGTACAGTTTATGAATCCACCTTGCCAAGTTAGCTGGTGTTAGCTGATAACTAAGTACTTGAGCTTCTTGTCCAAATATGGTAATGTCCAAAATAACAAGACCGAGCAAAAATGAGGTGTCTGAAATCAATAAATGACATGTGCTGTTAGATTTGTATTGTTTATTGTCATTCATGCTTAGAAATATCTACTCATATATGCTTAGAGTTTTATAATTAGTTGTAGATTGGTAGAGGTGATCCTTAGTAGCCTGTGGAGATTCTGTGTGCCTTCCAGAGCACTCTGGCATGCACACACAACTTAAGGTCAGGAGAGAGGTTATATCTGCTCTTGCTGATTTATGGTATAGGAGGACACCTACTCTGTATCTGGTTAAGCATAAGAGCCTTTTGTTTAGATGGACTGCTAGACTCCTGGCACCAGCTTTGGGGAGTCTTCATGGGGTCACATCTTGACCCCACACACACACACACACACACACACACACACACACACACACACACACACACACGGTATTCTTTGTTCACATGTATACCTGTGTAAGATGTTATATGTTAATGAACCTATGCATATTCATGTAACCACAATAAAAGAGCAGTGTTACGGGGGAGCGGACGAGAGCAACTGGGGTCAAGCGAAGGAACGGCGTTTGTTCAGTTCTCTCCCGTGCACGTGAAACATAAAGAACGTTGCCTACTCGTGTCTTGCTTGCTGTGTAATTACATTGTCTTCAACGTTCCAGCGAATAGGTTCAAGCTACAAACCTATCATGTGCATTCATCAGCAGGCTGTTTTCCATCTTTGTTATAACTCTTATTAATGAGTGTTAGATGAGATTGGGGGGGTCTTTTTTTGTATGAGGGTTTGAAGTTATTAGTTATTAGAAAAACACACAGTATATAAAGTATATAAAGTAGATTTAACAACTGTGGTGTCATCCACTGGTTCCTGAAGTCACCTGAAACCATTTGCTCACTGGCTAAGACCTTGTTAATCACGAGTTCATATCCAGTGACCAAAGTGTTGACACAGATAAAGTCACAAATCTATTTCCCATGGACGTCTGTTTATCTGTTAAGTTATTCTTTCCTGGTCAGTCTATAGCATGTTATTGTATGTTAGCTGGCCCAACTTCATTAACCCTCCAAAAGTTGATGCTGTTTTGCTGGTAAGCACAGCAGTATATTTTTGTTTTTTAGTCATAAACTTGCTTGCTAACCACAAACTACACTAAATTTGTGAATCCTAATTTTCATTAATACATGGGTGTTAAACTATATTTAACCCTTGAGAGAAAACCCACAATGATCATTCTCAGTGTTTTTTTTTAAATTCTGTTTGTTTGATTTTGGGAACCCAAGGAGCATTTGGACCTGAAAATGAAGTCTTTTTGCAACCATAACTATCATTATAGTCTGAGTATTAGATGGAGTGCAGGTTTAAGATACTTAAAACAAGGAATTCACAAAGTAGGTGACATGATAGTGGATATGATAATCTTCTGTTTACAGTCTATGGCAAATACTAGTACTGCTACTGATACCTACAGTGTATGTTTTCAGTTGTCAGATTTCACATGCTCACAATGCATTATGCTTCAATTATTTCACCCAGCCAAGTGTACCACAGGTGACCACTGAGAATGGGTTAAATCCACATTGCATACTTTTACCTTGTCCCCTTTGAAGACTTCTGCCATGCAATCATTGTGTGTTGTTTTTTTTTCTTCTTGAAGATTATTTTGTGTGTTGCTAAAAAGTAACAGAGTACTCTATCTGTCTTAAACTTGCTTTTTATTGTGTAGTCAGTTAATAACTCTACTAGCACTAGCGTCAAAAACTACTGAACCCACTCACATAACCTTATCCTTGACTTATCCTTAGCTTGTGTGTTTGTGTAACCAAGCAGGATTTCTGGCTCAAATGCATACTAGCAACCCAGTGAAATTTGTAATCTTAATGACTGCATTTGTAAGCTGCCCTGATGCTAAGAGGTGAGTATCAGTGCAGCCTACAACCGACAGCTTGGCCCATGCTGAGCAAACAGAGGCCAGGAAATGTTAGCTGGCTGATACAGACCTGCTGTCAGCCAAGACTGACACTGTGGGTGCTGAGTGGTGCAGGCAAGGGCAATGTGACTGAGGGCATGAGGGACGACAGACATCCTGGCACAGGCACCGCAGGCTGGCAGGTGTGTGTGTATGCATATGTGTGTGTGTGTGTCTGTGTGTGTGTCTGTGTTGGCTGGAGGGGAGCAAGTGGAAATTGATGGCTGTACAGCCCCCAAATGGCAGGTGGGGAGGTCTCTCAGACACGGTCCAAAGGACAGTCAGAGAGAACTATTCATTCATGATGTAGCAGACTCCCAGACAAAAATGTTACCATGAAGAAGAGACACACTTAAATATTTTTACTGTGCTGTACTAATAATGTGACAAACTATGGCCACTTTCGTAGCTGAAATAAACAGACAATTTGACACTACTCTGATCAAAATGAAGTAAGAGTTTACTTCCCTAAAACTTTCTCTCTTCCTCTATATCCACGACATAGACAAAAAGCAGCGTCTTTCTTTAATGGTCCTGTAAATATTCTAGTTTTTCAATAGTCAAAAGGTCTTCCGCATATGAAAATGTATGCCTATTTAACTAAAATTCAGTACTTTTTGACTTTAATGATCAAAAGTACAGAAAGTTAACCAAAGGTTAAAAAAACAGTCTTGAACTTTGAAACTTGAACTTTAAAAAGATCGAACAATGCTAGAAAATTCATAATCTCCAAAAGAATGTGGAGAGATGAAAGGCAGCTTTAGTCCTTTTGTTATTCTTCTGGTATTTTTATTAATTCTTTATGTGTAAAAGTATTCATTCATTCTATTTTCTGTATTTTCTTTCTAAAATATAAAAGACATTCTTGCCAAACTGTCCCCTGGATGAGAAAAGTCCAAGCTCCTATTTGCTTTATTTTTTGTCGTGGTTCTGGGTTTCTGTCATTTCCAGTTTGGCTTTGAAATTGCTCAGCCTGTTTTTTCTTTTTTCCTTCTTCTCTTTTTTAAAAAATTCCTCATGGTTTAATTCTTTAAACTTATTGCATTCAGTGTATTTCGTCTTCTAACAATGTTTAAATTCACTTGACATTTATGCTAATTTGCTTGTTAATTCAAATATCTAACCAACCATGTGACAGCAAATCAGTGTAGTATAGTCAAGACAACTTGCTAAAGTTCAAACTGAGCAGAATCAGAATGGGAGAGAAAAGTTGATTAAGTGACTTTGAACGTAGCATCGTTGTTGGTGCCAGATGGGCTGGTCTGAGTATTTTAGAAACTGCTGATCTGCTGGGATTTTCCCACATAACCATTTCTAGGGTTTACAGAGGATGGTCAAAAAAAGACAAAAATATCTGGTGAGCAGCAGCTCTGCGGGCGCAAATGCCTTCTTGATGCCAGTGGTCAGAGAAGAATGGCCAAACCTCGACCTAGTAGGGCAACAGTACCTCAAATAACCACTTTTTAAAACCAACGTATGCAGAAGAGCATCTCTAAATACACAACATGTCAAACTTTGAAGCAGATGGGCTATGGGAGAAGAAGACCGCAGTGGGAGCCACTCCTGTCAGCTAAGAAAAGAAAACTGAGGCTACAGTTTGTAGCAACTTTGGGCAGTAGACGATTGGAAAAACATTGGCTGGTCTGAGGAGTCTCAATTTCTGCTGCAATATGTTGTGTAAAAATGAAATAAATTGAGGTGGAGATAACCAGGTTGTCTTTCTGGGTTTTAGTTACTTTTGCAAAGGGGTCAAACAAAAGTACAGACAGCATGACAGCACTCTACATGGTTTTTTTTTTGACAAAGAGGGATTGAGAGATAAAATATTTATAAAGACAAGCTATCTATCTTAGAACACTGTGTAATAAAAGATAACTTGTACATTTGGATAGATCTAATATGAAGCATTATACAGAGACAGAGTATCAAAACAGGGAGCGTTTGTTCAGTAAGGTCAGTTTGACACAGAGAAGTAACACAATCTTAAAATTTTACCATCACAGATATTTAAATAATAGGGTCAGAATCATAAAAACTTGAAAACACAGATGGTCATATGTAAGATTGTGGGCACACTTTAACACAAACTGAGCATTATTTAGACACACACACTGTTGCGAATCACCTTCTTCCTTTTATGACCACAGTGTATCCATCTTCTGATGGTTGCGTCCTGCAGGATAACCTGCCAGAAAGGTGTACCAAATGAATAGTGAGTGTATATAGTGCTTCCTTTTGTTGTTTGCCAAGTCATCTTTTTACTCCATGGAGTCAAGTTTCTAATCCGTGTTTCTGTTTTCCTTTTTTTTTGCATGTTTATTTCATTTTCTTGGGTTCCTAGTTATCTCAGGCTGGTATTCTGTTTGTCTTTTTCTAATCCAAGTTTTTTTTAATCACCAAGTATTTCTTTGTTTTGTCCAAATCACCGAGTCCAGAATAACTGCGAATCAGAACAGTGCTCCAAAATAGTTCGTATGTTATCTGTATATGGATGTTTGCACTAAAGTGAGGACCGCTATGTGTGCAGTTTCAGAATTCTAGAGACTGCATGAGGTATGGTATCAAAAGACAGACAAGCTTAAAGCAAGACACACACACACATTTTTCTACTTTCCAAAACATATGTTAGCAGAATATTTAGATGTCAAAAGTCCCCCTAAGAAAAACCCCTGATGATGGCTTTAAGGTTATAAATTGCCACTTAAGCAGAGTCTATACTCTTTCTCTTCCTTTCTGACCTTGCTTTCACTCCACTTTTACTCCTTGCTTCCAAGGAAATCCGTTTTTTCTGCTCTCAGGTCTTCTGTAAATGCTCAGCCTAACATCATTCACAGTCACGATTTCTCTCAGCATAATTCACATGGATGGTGGTCGTGTTTGTTTGCCCCGAGGCCTTGCACAACGGAAGAAGTGGAAGAGAGGCCCTAGGGTATCGAGTGGGATTGATGACTTCATGGACTATGTTGCATAGGTGAAGTATCTCTATCTGTATAGAGTATATGTCTTTTCTAACAAATATTTCTTATTGTTTTTCTCCCTGCAAAATATCCACTGCAACCTTCAATGTCAAGGTTATTCTTATGATTGAGTTGGACATCGTTTTAATCTGCTGAATACTCTTACCTGCAGGCCAATTCTGTGACCTGCACAGCGAGTTCTTCTTCTTCTTTCTCTTCCTCACTATTCTTTCCTGTGTCCTGGTTTTCTCATTGAGCAGACCCGAATGGCAGGGAGTCATGACAAAAAGCCACACTGATTTCTTGGACTGCCATTTAGCACTGACACATTGGTCTTTCAACATGATAAATGAGAACTTTGCGATAAACTTTCTCAACAGTTTCTGACTACTCTGACAAGTCTGAGCACATCCACATTGCAATTCTGTCAAGGTAAACCTTCAGACTCTCTAATAATCTTACTTCATCTGCAGACGTACTTTGAGTTTGCCTGTGATAAGGCTACCGGAAAAGGGATCAATAACGATCAATAATCAAGGAGATTAGAGAACCTGGGGTGGTAGAGAGGATTTTAAAGTAGTCTGTTCTTGCATTTATCATGTCAGAAGTACTTAAACATAACTTCAATGACAGAAACACCAAGTTTAATATCACATTAAGTTCTCAGCCTTTGTATTTTATTGCATATTATCAGTGTAGTTGGTTTCCTACAGTGAGTAACAACTTTGTCTATGTCTTAAATCAAATTAAAAAATAAAGGTCTGCAGGCATGCTGCCACTTTTGCACTATTTCCCAGTGCATTCATGAGAAATGTGCATTTAAAACCTTCTGCTGACTTGATGATCAAAGTAAATTCAATAATAATGGTTCAGTAAACTATTTCAGGTAATCTTTCGTTGCCTCTCATCCATACAGTAGATCAAAATGTGATTAATAACAGAATCCACTGCTGCATTACTCATTAGCTCTCAGGTAGAGCTCCTTCTGCTGTCGCGCTTACAGGCCTGCGGGCAGAAATGATGTGTTTCATTACCTACAATGTCTGCGGTGAAGCTCCTGAAATTCCATCATCTACGCTTTACGTGTCTGTTACAGTTAAAAAGGATCTCTGAGCTAAGATCATTTCTTTTTCCTGTAACCCCACTTTGCCTTTTTAATAAGCCAGCGCATAGTTACAAAGTATGATTATCCGTCAGCCTGAGGGTACACATTTTTATTCCAATAACTGCCTTTACACAAAAAGGGGATTATAGTTTCGGGGAACTATTTTAATACCAAGGTGTGTCCAAAAAGGGAAAAAAAAGACTTCAAATGGGTTTTCAGTGTAGAATGAATTCCGAAATTCACACTGCTGTGTAAATAAATTAACAGTTGCCCCAAGCAGAATCTCTGAATCCATCTTTCTTAGGTGAGATAGTAATTTGTGCGAGCACAAGTTATGAAAAAGGCAAATACAAATTCACATTGCCAAAGATTTGGGGGAAGTAAGGTATAAGGATATCATATCATGAGGCACAATTAAAGCCTGGTGTGTTAATAAGCAGTGCCCTCAGCTGTGCTTCACGATTGTCTTATGTTGCAGAAGATTGTGAGGATGTCTGAAGGTAACTTTGATTCATTTGACGTCTTATATAATTAAATGAATTTGTATTCATGCTTAATAAAAAGAGAAACCGAAAAGAAAGTAACATTAACCTTTGCAATCTCTCCCTTATACAGAGAACTGAAGACCATTGGAGGCAATACCTTAATACACAGCGTCTCCCAATGTTGAGGATGAGATGCTGATCAACTCGACATTATCAAATACTGGCTGCCCCCTATTGTAAGAAACCCAGAACTGCAATTGGGGAATGGGGGAAAAAAAGCATTTAGAGTCAAGCTGAGTTTCTACAAGCGGCTTGGCACAAGGGATCATGTTTGTTGCTGTGCAAGCAAATGGAATAAAGATCATACCGGTGCAAAAGAGCTTTAGCTAAACCAGGCATGGTCATTTGTTGTAATCTCTGTGGATGAGCTGATCCTCCCTACGTAACCTTACACTATTACATCCACCCCTTACACAACCGGACATTCAACAGGGATAAAAAAAAAGAAATACCAACAAAGATTGTGATGAAAAATAAATAAATACAAAATAGGACATGCACACTGGCACACATGCTTTGATAAAATGCAGTCACAATATAAAGAAATATTATAAACGTACGGCGTTAATTTTCAGTTTAGGCACCTCGAACTTTATTTCATCAACTTTATTCTCTTTTATAAAGAATTCCTTATTATTTTGAAATGATGATGCGTGACGTGCGCGTTACAACTGTGGGGTCAGAGATGGCAGCTGAGAAATAATGCGTAATTGATGCTGTCAGTGCTTTTTAGAGCATACGAATCCCAGATAAGTCTATTGATTTTCATTGTTCATGAGCAAGTCAAGAGAGAACAAAGAAACTGAAATAATATTTAACAAAGATGAAACAAATGTGTCCACAGATAAAGCAGCAAAGGGGTAAAAATGTATCTTTAAAAAAAGATTAAATTACAGTAATTTCAGTTGAAAAATTAAACATGAAAGAAATAAAGATGAAGAGTTATAATAATCAGGTTCATATCAGGCCTAACTAAGAATTTCTTTATCTGCAAACACAGTTTTATGCAGCACACATAAAGCATGAAATGTTTCCTGATCACTAAGTTTTTTGGTCATTTCTGAATCTTGTCTACTAAAGTGTAATGCCATTTAAACTAAAGCATTAACGGTACAATGTATAACAAGACAAACTACACTTTGTCCATCCGTGTATCACATTTCATATTTTCTATACACCAGTTCCTCAACAGGGACACCTTTTTATGATCTTTCCTGTGAATGGCACGAACATCATTTTACTGAAGCTACAGAATGAGTCTTGTACTCTTACATCTCCTCAGCTTCCCAAGGAGCAGAGTGACTGACTGTCAGCTGAAAAAAAAATGGTGTATTATCTTGTAAGCAGCAAGGAGTAGAAATCCTTGCTGAGATAAACTGTTTTTAGTTCCTTTTCCGCTGTGGAAAAATGGTTTGGGACTGCAAACAAGTACACAAAACACCACAGATGTGGGACAAAGCTTGTACTGTGTAGTGTCCGTGTAGTTCTCTAACCAGTATCTGCTGCAGAGTCACTGAGCCCCCTCACTAAAAACACTTGCTGAAACAAACTGCACTCCATCTCCGACTTTGACTGACAAGAGACTCGTGAAAATTTAAAACACTGAGTGAAACGTCTCCAATAGTGCAAGCGCTGATTGAGTATCTGGGGGGATATGGCCTGTGAACACGGGCAGACAGGTAGATAGTAGGTTAATTAAAAACGGCCGGTGAGCTGTTTCCTGTCTTCATGAATTAACGCCAAGTCAGAGCAATGGAAACAGACTGAGGTGTCACTCAAGCGTCACTGACCAAATATCCTTGGCTTGTGCACAGCTCCGGGTTTAAATAATTCAAAAAGATCATTGTATTTTTAAACTTGAATACGGTTCAGCCCATTAATGACCTCACTTCCAGGTAAGACAGCTATGGGGAATATGTACTCCTGGAGTATGTTGCCACTACCATTTCCTCTGAAACAAAGTACATGCATAATAATTTACAAAGCCAAACATTGCCTTGAACAGAAGAAGGTAAAGTAAATTGACACCCACTGAGCAGAAATGTGTTTCACACCTCACCATCACAGGATTGGCTCATTAACTGTGCTCTACTGCTGTAGAAATACATAAAATTATTTTTGTCAGGTTGTAAGGATAATAGATGGGAATTTCTTCACCGTGAACCATTTATATACTTAAAGGCTTATTATTCTGGCACCCATTGGATTTATCTGTCTTGACTGCAAAAGATAATTGAACTCATAAGTCAGCAGGTTGGTTGTAATGTGTGCAGTTTCAGAGATGTCTCAAGCAAATCTTTTACTTTTTTGTTCTCTCTCCCTTTTTTTTTTAATTTACTGTAAGTCTGAAACCAAAGAAATACCTGCCAGAGCGTATAATACAAAAGCCCAACACAGCAGTTTTTCAGGAAACAAATTGTATTATACACATAATTTTTCCCACCCTTCTCAAAAGAAACATTCAGTTCTCTTGCAATGCTTGGCCCTGAACTGAGTTTGAAAACTCAGCCATACAAGAGGATATTTTTAAAGCAAGTAGGCCTGTTGCCTACTTACTTTAAAAATGACCTCCGGGTTAACGGCTTCTCTGTATCTACGGTTTAAGATGAGAACGAGAGAAAGGACTAGAAAGACAAATTAGAACAGATGAACAGATAGACAGAGGCAGAACATTCACAGTTCACAACTCAATTTGAAGTGCGCGAACTATTTCAGTAGTGAAAGGAAATCTCTAATTGGATTAAATACAGTCTTATTTGGTTCCTTATCATCTCCCGTTATAGACAGCAATATTTCCTCACCCACAGTCTGCCTGACCTTGAGCTGTTAGATAAATCTGGGGCTCTGACGCGACTTGCTGTGTGAATGCATCCTTATTGAAAAAAAAAATAGAGAGAGAAAAAAACATATTAAACCATGAAGTTTACTTTCACCCTTGCATTTTGAGTTATACAATTATTTCTTTTGCTTGGTAAAATCCAGTTTATGGAAGTGTCACTTATGAAAACATTTAATCTGTCTATACAGTAAGGACTCTGAATGGAAGTTATGAAGTGATGGCTGACTTTTGAATCAGCTCAGTGATACGGTATGTGGCCAGGAAATTCTGTCCTTTTCTGCTTGATATTTGTCCATATAGTGAACAAGGTAAATTCAGACCATTGAAGTTTCTATTTGTATGTCATTTTGGACAAAAAAAGAAAAAAAATACTGAGTTTGATTCGATTTATTTTCCCATGAAAGTTTGTAAGTTATATTCCCAGCAGTGTTGAAAAGTTATTGAACATTTAACATTTATGCAGGGTAGTGGATTGCAGCTTTCTTTGGTGTGACTGAGGGGCTTTGAGGTGCTCAGTAGAAAAGAAAAGTTTTTTTTTTTTAATTGTTTTTTAACTGATACACAAGAAAGATTTTTCTTGACACTTGACTGGATCACTGTGTTCACAATTTTTCTCCAATCTCAAAGGAATCTAATAAAGGGTTGACCACTATTACAGGTGGAAAATACATACAACTTCTAGGGAGATTAAACTTAAATAAACATCTATTCTGTGTTTTTATTTCAGGATTTTTATTTTAGAACTCAATTTCAAAATCCTGTTTGCAGCCCAGTGTCTTTCCTGCTTTACTAACACCTTACCTTTATGCTAGTTATGGCTTCTATAGTGTGGAAATATAGCCACAGCGTTTAACTGAATTAATTTCAGTTTCACTTTACATAATTAGAAGTAGAAATGAATGCATGAGCATTACAACATGATTCTGCTCCTGAAGTGATAAACACAATGCACATTCCAGGTCAGTGTCAGGTCTGCAGAGGAGACCTAGTGTGATCATGTCAGCATCTTGGAGGAGATATGGCTTTCTTCTGGCAGCGCAAACATAATTTCTTCCACACACTGGTCCTGGCCAGTGTTTCTATTCAGAGACCACGTGGGCACGCTATAGTGCATCCATCAAAGCTTATTCATACTTGGCTGAAAGTGCGCAGTGAAACACAGTGTGTGATCTGCAGGATAACAAAAGGGTCACACAGAGAGTGAGGAATAACCTTCATACATAATGCGCTTTACCGGCCTGTGAGGAATTCTCAGCACATTGTGTCCTGTGTGATGCATGTTGTATTCATGAAAAGGGCTAATGTGTATAATCTGTGTGCAGTTGAGCAGCAAATTAATAAATTCATATTGTGGTTCTGTGTCATAGGCAACAAATCACTGACATTCACCAGGCTTAAATGCACTGTGCACACTACAACAGTGAATTATTAGAGGATATATTAAATTTTATGTACATGCAGTTTTATAAGCTTATTTATACTCTTGCATGTTTGAGGTATGGTGGGGTTTTGCCATTTTTTTCTCATTTTGGTACATTCAATTCCCTTTCCTGGCTAATAAAACCAACAATTACTTTGCGACCTTCAGCTTTCTTGACAATAACCCATAGAGCGTCTATGAGTTTTAATTCAGGCGAGTTACCTGGCCAATCAAGCCAAGTAATATCATGGCCAGAAAACTATTTAGTAGCAGCTTTGTCATAGTGGGCAGATGCAAAGTCCTGCTGGAAAAAGAAATTGGCATTTGTTTTGTTATTGGGAAATATAGACATAGTTCCTTTTTTTGTCATTCACAAGTATATGCTTGGCTGGGTTATATTAAGTGTAACATTCAATATATGGTAATAAAGTCTATAAAACACGATCTTTGGGATTCATGCGGCACACAAACGCTTTTAAAATTCGGCAAAACTGGGCTACTGTATCAATATTCGATTCGCTTTTCGTCTTGGCCCTCGGTAGTTGCCGTAGTGACATATAAATGTGTTTTCAACCGGAAGTCCCGCCCCTTTTTCATCCCCTCTCTGGCCGACTGAGTAAGTTCATGTTGCACCACAAATATAATGACTATTTTAATCATCATCCATCCTCTTTGTCAGCAAGAGTTATAACCCAACTTTTGCTAAATTATAATTATTTCATTCCGTTGGTAGAAGATTAGATAGAAATTTTATTTTCAGTACATTGATTATCGTCTGTATAGCTGGTAAACTCACTCGATCTCTCTCTTCCGCAGCGTCCAGTCCGCTGACACGGCAGCATGGTAAGGATTGCATCTGATTTTAATCTATTAGTTGCTTATTATTTGTGCTTAATAAGGTTATATGTCATGTATACGTGTATGTTGTTACTTAAAATGTGTTTGCTGTTCAGTTAATGGTCGGTAGTTGTTGTAAAAGTAGCTAGCACTGGCTATTAGCATTAGCAAAATGCCGCTCAAGGGCTAAGCTGGGCCACCCGGCTGCAGTTTGTTGAGGAATGACACATACCTGAGTCAATACCTATAAGAAATTGTTTGTTTTTTTGTTTGTTTGTTTGTTATTTTAAATAGAATTGAATGGCTTGAAAGTAGCTTAAGGCACTAAAATCATAGTTGCGCCTTTTCTACAGTACTACAGCTCTGACTTGGTCTGCGTTAGCCACAGGGTGCCTGACAACTAGCAATATCCTACCGAAAGAGAGGTTTTTTTGCTAACAGCAAGAAGTCCAAACATCTCAGGCTGATGTGCCCGAGATGCATTCACACTCTTGCGAGAATAATGATGGACCAAGTGCTAGGTTTCGACTCTATACCGGGAACCTCAGTTCCACCGGTCCACTAACACTCGTTAGCGATTCATTATCAGCATGTGAAGTTTGATGCTCTGTCTGTCTGTCTGATCATTTTTGCTCTGATTATTTGTAGCCTCGCAAGATAGAAGAAATCAAAGATTTCCTGCTGACAGCCAGGAGGAAGGATGCCAAGTGTAAGAGGCACACAGACATCACATTTTGATGTTTAACAACTAGAAAAGTTAATCTTCTTGACAAAGAATAGGTAGATATGTGGGTGACAGCTTGCCACAGACAGCTCTATGTGAACATTATAAATTGAAATGCACCTTTGTAAGTCCGCTGAAGGTGTTGAAAAAGACATTTGAACCTCTAGAAACATGGTTTTTGGGGGGTTTTTTTTGGTCATCTATCATGTAGTTACCTCTAAATTAAAGTGCTCATCAATGAGATTTTCGTCTTCCCCCAAAGCAAAATCACCAGGGCTTTGATAAATAATAAATTGTGGTGAAATTTACTAAAAATGTTTAGTAATCGACAGGCTTGTGGCAGTTATTCTGTGTTCTCTTAGGCTATTTAATATACAGACCATTCATACTTATGTAGTCACCTCCCACAAGCCTATTTTTGAGGCATGAAGAAACTTGTGTTCAGAACGCTGTTTTTATTATCAGATCCAGTAGAAGAAAGCATTAAACTAAAGCTCTCACCTATTAGTGTTAGTTTGACTTGAGAAATAATTATGTTTGAGTTGACTTTTGAAGAGACTCGGCGCTAACACAGCTTTGTCTTTCCTCCTTTAGCCGTAAAGATCAAGAAGAACAAGGACAATGTTAAGTTCAAGGTGCGCTGCAGCAGGTACCTGTACACCCTGGTCATCACAGACAAGGAGAAGGCTGAGAAGCTCAAACAGTCCCTGCCCCCAGGTGAGTAATAACAGAGGGGTGGCATGTAAAGTGAACACAGCTGTCTTGCAAATGTACTCTTGATTTTTATCAAGTAGATTTAAGGGCTTTGAATTAAAATGATTCAGACTAAATCTTTTATTGCACTGATTTAAAGATCTGTGCACATATACTACTCTGTACAGTTTTGGACCACCTTTGGGTTGAAGATTTTTAATGCTAGTCCATCCCTTTAAGTTAACTTACTTATTGAGACATTATGGTTCGGTGATTGTTAATGGTTTGTTTCTTTTGGCTGCAGTCACAGTGTGCCCTTTTAAAAGTATGCAGTGTTAAAGAATAAACCATTTTTTAAGAACATTCATAAAAATACAGTTAAACTTTTTGATATCCTGGGACTTTGGTGCTTTTATTGGCCCACAGTAGTTGCCTGCTTCATCTTACAATACAGTTTTGAAAGCAAACGCATAAAATGTAGTTAATTGCATTAACAAATGTCTGGAATCTTTAGCATTTAAAATGTCTGTGTGCACATGTATTAATGATATCTGGTTATCGTGGAAAATAACCTGAACTTTTCAGTGTGTAAAGCACAGCTGCAGATTCTCTGTTTACAATGTGTAGAGCAGAAGGTCCTGATACTTAAGTGCCCCGAATGGCGAGCAGGGTTAATAGTGCAATACTGCAAAAAAAAGTCTCGTAATAAAGAGAACCAAAGAAATTGATTGCTACAGCAGAGCTTTCCCAACTTATGTTGTTCCTTTGCTCTGATGTCTGGTTGGTTTTCAAATGTTTTCATATTTGATTGCAGCCTGTCTAGACATTACAGTTAGTGCCTAATAGTCTGTGTATGGTGGAATTGCACCATAAAAACTGTAGCTAAGAAGTTTGCCTCATAATGGCAGAGGAGCCATTTTTAGACAAATGAATTCATTTCAAAATTAATAATATCATCAATTTTCTGCTGCATATCAGGGTTTAGGTTAGGTTGGGGTTTTTTTTGAAGAATTATTTCTTTAAAAATTGTAATACTTTGAATTATAATAAGCTAGCATTTTATCCTCTGCTCTGCTTTTCTGTAACACGTCATGCTGTAGCTGCTAGGACTGAAACTGGTATTGAATCGCAAGCTCTTTGTATTTAAAAACAACAACCCTGAATTAAATTCTAATTGCCACAGAAACTTTCTTGCTCTCCAAAGAGCAGATCCACATTAACGGGTTCTTTGCAGTTTGCTGTCACTCGTGTTGGTGGCAGTCTGCAGTCGTCTTAATACTGCCGGTATGATAATTGTTAATAACTTGCCCTGTAAAGGTCACATGTCATATCTGGTGCTAGTGGAGGAATTTTGCTGCAAATATAAATACTCCTTACTACTTTAATCATGTGATGCCTCAAATGTATTTTCCCAGTTTGTGTTTTTAAAGATTGTTTAACAAGTGTGTATCTGAATATTTCTAATGTTTTGTCTTTTGTTCTCTACAGGTCTGGCTGTGAAGGAGCTGAAGTAAATCCGTGATGTACAGATAATTGTAATAAAAACTGGGGGAAAAAAATCACTTTGACTTCTGTGTTTTGTTGTGTTGTTATACCATAATCCACAAGTGTGACATGGACATTGGAGCATTTGATCTGAAATGAGGAACAATGACTTTATAGCACAGTTTGGGGCGAAATAATAAAATGCATCCTTTGCAGATGTTGATTATTTTCTTCAGCTTCATCTTTGTAGATGCTTTCACTGTCTGCGTGGTTACAATGTCTGCATCAACATATAGCCACGCTACATCTATATACAAGATTTTTACCCAGAAAATGTAAACTTGTACATTTTAATGGCTATAGAATTAATTTTGTAAACATTTAAAGTGATAAAGTCATATAACCAGCACAGTTAGCTATTTGACAGCTGGGCTGAATCTGGCTCAGTTTCACTTAGTTTAATTACAGCAAAGTTTCATAAGTAAATATAAATAACCTGCTCATGAATACAGCAAATATTATTTTAGCATCTAAATTTGGTGCATCTGTAGCTGAAGTACACCAGAAAATACAAGTATGCAAAATGTTAATATAAGCCACTTTAAAAATGACCCACCAGCTGTTCTCACGGGCTGCATGTTGTGTAATTGGCTTAATTGAACACTAGGTGGCACCGCTGTTGCTTATTTACCAGAGAATAAAGGGGCCGTTAATAATAATAAAATAAAAAAAAATCGATGTAGCCGATGTTACAATACACTGACTTTGTGTATTTAATTAATTAGTTGTACTTATGATGTGTGCTTCCAGACTAATGTTCCCAAACAATTTACGAAAGCGAATGTGCGCGCCCCCTCACCCCCTGGTGTCCTGCTCCTACTATAAGTGCGCGTTCACGCTGCTGACTGTGTTGTCTGCTGTTTGTGTGGAGCAGCTGTCGGTCGGATAGTATCTGTGGGTCCACAGGAACGGAAACATGGACGCAGAGTGATTATTGGTCTTTCTCTTGAAAAATCCTAACCGGATCTCACTTTGCAATCACACTTTTACCTTTGCAGGACTTTCCCCACCTCTCATGTGTGGTCGAGTGTGTTTCCACAACCGAGCATGCTTTTATCGTTGCCTTTGTTTAATGTGCGACTTGATTAAAATATCCGGCAGCGGAAGAAACTGCCTGCTTTACTACTGAGAGGCTAATTTAGGCTGAAGCCTAACTTTTTCTCCGGGCAGTGATGTCTTCGGATCGTGTGGATTACATTGCGCCGTGGTGGACTTACTGGCTTCACAATTTTCCTCATATCAATCTGAGGTTTCAGCCCATTGATAAGACCTTCCAGCCTGAAGATGAGAACTACCAGCAGGTCAGTGGAGACGGATATGGGACATATGGCTCTTTACCAGAAGCCTAGTTATAGATGCTTAAAAACTGGGGCATAATATGTCTGTAGGTTTCTGCGATGACACTTAATAAAGAGTTTATAATACTATTTTAACACATTGTCCCAAAACCAACCGACAGTATGATCAATTTTTCTGATATTGCTGTTGTTTCACTAGAATCAGTTGTGGGCTGTTTGCTATCACTGTCCCTTCTGCTACCCTCAAGAGTCACACTGCATTGTATTATTGATGACAAAAGTGGGCCATAATGTCCCTGTACGTAACCTAGTCAGCTCCAGTGAAATCACACTGAAGCATCTTTACTTTGCCATGGACCTGAGAATCAATTCAAAATGCTGTCTATGTATTCTAATTGCAGTCATTTTTCTGAAAGCAGCAATTGCTCTTCAGCAAACACACTAACAAAGCATCATCATCATTACTTCAGAAAACCTTAGAAAGAGAAACGCAGGACAGGACATCTCCCAAATACTGCTTGGATCTACTGTTGCAGCTTTTAAAATGAGCTAATCTTTTATCTGTGTGTGCTGGAGAGACAGAGAGAGGAAGCACACTTGTGGGATAATGCTGGCATAGATCACCCGTGGGAGTCAAAGTGATTCCCATCCAACTCCAGAGGTGGTGACAGGACCATTTCACACAGCACTGAAGAGGGTTGGGATCAACTTTTGGATGACTAATGACCTGCTTGTGAACACATGTCATGTTCCATGAATGTTTCATTATTTAACTGTTGAATTTTTCAAGGTTACAGTTCTGCCTCTGTCAGTGCAAGTAGTCATCCTGAGAAGTGATGGCATTTAAGTTCATTGCTATAGCACCCTAGCACACTGGTCTCCAGAGTGAGTTCAGGTGTCTGAGACAGTCAGAGCCTTAAAATGATTTTCAAGTGTTTAATTTCAGCAGTGAAATAAGGGAAGTGGGAGTCATTATCACATACAGTCACCATTAGTGAATCGCAAATGGGTGCATTCTTTCATAAGCCAATACTAGTCACGCCACATTTAATGTGGCTATGATTCATATATCATCATATTTCTGTGTTAACACATGATCACAAGTTTCCTGGAATTTGAAGGAGGATTTTAGTCATAACACGTCTTACTTATTCTAACGAAGTGGGGACAATAAGAGTTTATTTTTCCACCTTGTGATGTTTTTAGTGGGCGCTTCATGCACTTGTTTCGCCCCTCTAATGATGAAATTTCCATCCCTCAGACCCAAGGGGGACCCCCTCTGTACTATAACTTTAACGCTGACATTGTCAACAGTTACCTATCTGCAGAGATAGGAAGCAACTTAGGGTCTCTCCTTTTCTGTTGGAAAAGTATCAAGAGAAGAATCAAGCCTAAAAAACTCTTCAGGATGTGTAGAGTCCCCGTGGTTGACTCTTTCAGGACCCTTTCAATAGAAAAGGAGAGACCCTAAGAAAGGTGCATACTGGACAACATATTCACTGATACCATTGCATTCATTTAGGTTTTAATGCATTCTGTCTTTGCAAGATATAGAATATAATTTTTTACTCATGTTAAGGAAGACTCTGAATCAGGAAGAGAAAGGCAGATTGCCTTTTTTTCCTCGTGCTGCCCTGTGCTGCCCTTGGTTTCACTGTGGAAATACAGCCAGAGCGACGGGGTGCAGGAAGAGAAGGTGGTGAGTCTCAGCAGGTGAAAAGCAATTCCCACTGAGAATACTGTCAGGCACAGGCAGTCAGTCGGTCTGGGGTAGGAAATCCCCACCACTGCATCCATCAACCTTACTTGTTCTGTGCGAATCTTCTTTCTCCCACCACACTGTATCTGACTAAGCCATGCTCCTGCTTTCTATTGTCGAGGCTTTAATGGTCTCAGCATGTAAAACAATGTACTGTAAAGCACCACAGCAAATGACGCAATTTCAGGCACATGCCAGGCTACTTAGGGCATTATATTCCTTTTCCTTTATGAGCTGTTGAGCTTAATTCAGATCACCACCCCCTGTTTTGCCTGAATTAGAAGCCGTGTTCATGTGCTGTGCATGTAATCGATTAACGAGTTACTGAGAATAACACTGATAACATGGATCTTGGGTGTCCTGAATAGTCGCCAAGCTGTGAATTATGCTTATAGTATTTAGGGCAAGTGTTAAGGTTGCTAGTGAAGTATAATGTATTAACATGGTCAGCACTGCGACACAATAAAAGCTGTGAATTAACTTATAGTGTCTTGTTTTATAAAACTACAGTACACTGTGATATCTGGGGTGATTTAGTGCATTGCAGTTGATACTTTTACAGCATTTAACAGTTTAATGGGATAAAAATTTCACTTTAATTGAGTTATGTGGTGGTGAGTGGATTCTTTTGTTAACGAGTTGCTGAGTTGACATTCTCTGTTGTAGATGGGGTAGCATTGAGCAGCTGAGCCATGCTTCTTAAAGCAGACCACATGCTTTGTCAGAGGATTTGTAATTGGTTAGTTGTACTGTGGGCAATCCTGGTGAAGTCCCGTCCTGGCTTCGGGCCAGGGAATGTGAAGGGATGTGAGGGGATGTGAGGGGATGCTATATTTCATTGTTCTTTATCTGTGTGTGTGTGTGTGTGTGTGTGTGTGTGTGTGTGTGTGTGTGTGTGTAGTAGGAATCTACTACTGCTGTTGTCAGTAAAGGAATGTCTGTAAGCTGAATCATCTGCATGGAGTGCCTCTAATTTCTGTCTTCTGACCTTAATCAAGCTATTCTTTTTTATTTTACTGAGATATTTTGGAAAATCTCATCTAGTGCTGCAGAGTTAAGGGTTGAGTAGGCTTGAAAACTATGCAGAGGATCCGTTGAGTGACTGCTTTAAAGGTAAAAGTGTTTAAACCTTGCTCCCAGGGCCCACTTTCACACCTGCACTCAATTGGTCAATTACTACACTGAGTGGGCGTGATTGTTGAACTGTTTTTTCTCTTCTCGTCAGTCCAGCTAGCATTCATTTTAAGCATGCTGACCTCGTGATCAGCTGACATCCATCACTTATGTTTGTTTTGGGCACGCACATGCTCGAGAGACAAACTGCTGATCTGCTCAGCAATTTGCTCAGTCTTTCTCAGCCAGTGTCTGATGTAGAAAATGGATTTCTCTGCTCTTCCTGTCCCGAGGCCTGGGGGATATAAAGAGGGCAAAAAAAATGAAAAGGCTTACCCAAAAGTAGGACAGAGTTGGGGGCCTAATTTTTTTTGTTCCTGTATTTTTGAATGTATGTGTGTGCGTGTGTGTGTTGAGCCAGACGTTATGTGCAGGTCAGAAGATCCTAGTCTGACTTCTCCTTTCTTTACTTCATTTCCTGCTTTGTGAATCAAACATGCTCCAGTCATCCCACCAATGTGCTCGCCTCCCTTTTTTAGCAGCCAGAGTCACAAAAACTCATGTAGTGTGACTTTGCTATTAAGTCTGTCATTAACAAAATGATATAATGTAATACTGAAATCAAAGTTTCAGAGTAATAGTCATTTGTGCTTCTGTTTACTTGAAGTTTTTAATATATATGTTTAGGTAGTCCTACATTTGCACTGGTACTTACTGTACTGTGCAAAAATCTTGAGCCACGGTGGAAGCCATTCTGTTGTTAGTGTATTTTTAATGTACTGCTGACAATGTGGGAGTGTAATTGTGCATTACTGGCTAGGGGAGCCAACTGGGAGACAGAACTTTCTTATTATGCAAATTAAAATAAAACAAAAAACAAATAAAATGTAGGCAGATTGGTTACCGTACAGTATACAGCTCTGTACAAAAGTCTCAAGTCATCCATAATTTCTTTATATTTTGAAAGTAAAACAGGGAATATGTGCAGTGATTTGTTGAAACATATGCCAATGTGTTGAAATACTTAATATAAGACAAAAATAGAGTTTGTGAGCTCCACAGTGGATATTCCGTAGGATCACCTTTATTCTTCACCACAATCTTTTGTCATTTCTTCAAGCAGTCTTCAGCAATACTTGTCAAGGATTCTTTAAAGACGTTTAAAGCTCTTCTTGGGATTTTGGCCGCCTTTTGTTCTGTTCTCTGTCAAGATGATCCCACACTGCTTCTATAATGTTGAAGTCTGGGCTCTGAGGAGGCCAATCCATGACTGATAGAGTTCTAATGTGTGATTTTCTGCCCAGATATGCTTTTACTGCTCTGGCAGTGTGTTTGTCATGGTGAAGAATGAAGCTGTTAACATTCAGATACTTTCCAGATGGTGTTGCATGGTGGATCAAAATCTGATCAGGATTGTCGTACTTGCATTTCATGACTTTCAGGTGCTGTTCATCTTCAGCTAATTCAGCTCATTGTTGGTGTTGTTGGTGCAAAAATACTTTTCATGCCAGTCAAACTATGATCTTTGACATTTGCTGTAGATTCAACTAAAGAAATTGAAATAAATTGTGTATTTTTTTGCAGCAGGCTGCTTGTAAGGGTGTGTAAAAACATTTAAACTTGGTTGGTTGCTAAGTTGCCTGTTATAGTTAGACACAGCATTGGTTCTTCCCTGGAGTTAGGTGTGTTTTTATGCTTAAGTGATTCATAGATCAGAGTTAAGATCAGTGTTAGGACACAAACAAACAACAATGATAATAATAATTCCTCTGAAGATGGTCAGGTACAAGGACTGGACTGAGAATCTGTGAAAAACCAGCCAAAGAAAAACTGTCCAAAGAAAACCTTTGAAAGACCTTCAGGAAGCAAGGAGAAATATTGCTCAAGACGACTTTAAAACATTACAAGACATTCTGGCTCCTTGGAAGAAAAATATAAAAAAAATATAAAGAGATGAGGGGTGGTTCAAGGCGTTTGTGCAGTACTGTACATCAAAAGAAAAGCAGATGTTTGGCTGATTACCGAAGTAATTAACTCAGGCATTACTTGAACCAATTTTGAGTTGGTCATGAGACTCTGGGAAGACACAGGCAGCATGTACGTGTTTTTTTGTGAAAATTAAATATTTTCCTCTTATCAGCTGTTCAGTAACAGTAATTACTGTGAAGAATGTGGATGTATGCTCGTGTACGCCCAGTCAAGCACAGAAATGTGTTGAAAAATGTATGCAGCCGCTGCAGGAAATCTGTCATGTTCTTTACTGTTGACAGTTAGCTACTAGTCTCATGTGGTGTTATGCCTGCTACGGTACAAAGAGTTCAGGGAAGCTTTTGTATTTTAGGGTAGATGTTTGTCTACTTTGCTCTTGTTCTAAACATTTACACAATTAAGGATGGTTAAAAAACTTTTGTCTGTTTGCTGCACAGGAAAATAGACTTTTTTCTCTTTTTGTCTGAGACAAATTGACACATCTCCCCACCTCAGACAGTCTTCTGTTGAAGGCTTTTATCTTATTACCATTGCTCAGAGTGATATGGGATAAAGACTTAGGCACATACACAGCGTTCATTTATGGTCACAAACAACAAGAACTTTTAATACATCCCATCTCTCTGCGTCAGCAGCTTTTCTTTGTGTCTGTCTGAAAAATGAGTTCCACCGTGATGCTTCCAAACAGTTTGGTTTTTCAGACTTTCCAAGTGTTTTTTGTCACCTTTGCTATTTCTGTTGTCATTCATCAGCATTTCCTTCACCTCACCATCTTTATTCATTGACATAAAACCTCCCAGTTTAAATAAATGTGCTGTGTGTCAGAGCCGCTAATCATAAAGACCAGGAGACTTATGTGCAGTCTTTGTGGATAAAATATGTATTTTTTATGATTTTCTCCAAGTCATATACTTCAGTTTGAAAGCGCTGCAGCTATTATTTCCCATTAAAGTACAGCCATTACATTCTCATTATACTGCTAGATTTATGAATATTTCTAATTTATGGTTAAAAAATGATTTGATTGCATTTTTACGTGAGCCCTCTTCACACGATGTTGTTTCAAGCAGCTACTTTCCTGATTTGCAGCTGATTTTACAGCTAAACGCTTATACGGCACTGTTGTGTTAACTGTGTTTAGTGCGTGTGATCGAAAATGAAAAATTATGCGTTTCAAGAGCTGAAAATCCATTATCTGTTCAGCTATCGCAGTCACTCTGATTGCACTGGAAATTTACCAACTCCTTTTGCCGCCTCCTCAAGAAAATCAATCTTAAATCTGTCGTTCTTAATTCCCATGCTCCTTGTCTGATCTCAGCCTCTCCCCGTTTGCCTGAATGATTGTGTAACCTTATTGTTAAAGCAGTGATTCACCTCAGCTCAGTCTCTCTGGTAGGTTGTCTTTTTTTGCTACACAGCCATCTATGTATGTATTCCTCGTTAGTGACATGCACAGACAAAGAGAACTTACACTGTCCCCTCTGGGTTTCCAGAAGGTCATTAACCCCAATCTGTCTCCATGCTGCTTGAAGCTAGTGATTAGCATCACCTGATTGACTATATGGTATGGCTTAGGTCTGCACTAATAAGGCAATATTCAAGCCCTCATGCTGATCTAACTATGATTAAACAGGATATGACAGCAGCGGATGACCAACCATGCTGCTGTAAACTTGGTTTTCTTTGTATTTCCTTAGTGTTACAATTTTAGTTAGTGATATACAACACAGGAAACCTTCAGCAGGTTGCATCAAAAGCCATACAGCTTTGGCCGTACACCAAAGCTGTATGAATTGGGAGACGTGGATTCACATAGCCACATTCCTCTCATGTCGCTCTTCCATGTAAGCTGGGGTGGGGGGGTGGGTTTCCTTTGTTGTGACGGTGTGGAATCAAAATCATGACCCCTGACTTCCCCGAGGAAACAGGTTGGCTTTGGGTTCAGAGAGGAAATAAACATAACGCGCTTTGCTTCACTCCAGAGATGTCCCGGTCAGGATGGCCATGTTTATTAAAGAAGCATTTACTAGAAAAATATTCACAACGGTTTCTTTTTAAAGAAAAAATAGAAAGGGTGAAATTAAACAGATTGGAAAAAACTTCAGACACCATTAGTTTATGGTAGTAAGACAGCACAATGTAGATATTATTAAAAAAAAAAGCTGTATTGATGTATAAGTTTCTGTGGGGTACTTTATTGCAATATAGTAGACCTACCATTAATATTAGTTTCACAATAACAATGGTGCAAAATACCACCTAAGTAGCGACAGCTTATAATCAAGTTATCAAAAGCAGTGGAGTGGATAAAAACTTCTGTCATTTTTTTCTTCCATCTCCAGTATTTGCTTCAAAGTTGCTTCTTGCTTCCTCTCACTGCAGGCATTAGGAAACTGGTTGACTGTAGAACTGCAGTGGGTCTTTGGATGCTTTTCTTAATTGCTTGTGTTAGCCATACTGGTATTAATACTTCCCTAACATAGTGTAATAGATTTGAAACAATGGTTTAACAACAGAACAACCCCCCCCTTCTCATCCATATCCCATGGGTCACCTTGCTGGGACTTAATAGCATCCCAGCTGTGAACATGGTCAGGCTCAGCTGAATGCACTGAGCTGGAAAGGGCCCTCGTCCCCGGGGCATCCAAGTACGTATCGGAGTGGAACAGGCAGAAGCAAGGAGGAAGATAGTGAGTTGGACCATTCATTGATCTTTGGGTGGGGGACTTTGCTTCTTTGCCATATCAGCTTGCATTTCTTAAGGCGCTTGGCTGCCTCAGTTCAATCTGGTATGGTGGTCTTGAGTCATAGAAAAAGTGCTGTGCTATGTCATGCAGAATGATAAATGTAGTAAAGAAAGAAATGATGGGGAAAAATTTGCCATAGGGCTGTCATTTTAAAAGCTAAAGGTTACTAATTGTGAGGTGTACTAAAATATGTTTGTTAAGTATTAAGTTTAATAAAAAAAAAACTTGATGACATGAATCTAAAGATTTGGGATTTAAGCTTTTTACAAAAAAGTTGCTGTTGTGTTGTTTTGTAGGAGAGAAGGATCCAGTCCTTGTGGAGTTTTGGGGTGTAGAAGGGAAAAGTAGTGAAATATTAAAAGAATAAGTGAAAGAGAAAGCTCTTTTCTGGTGACATTCAACAGCAGCTACTGTTGCCCACCAAGCTTTGAATTTCAAAGTGGAGCTTTTTCTTTTTAAATGTCTTCTTTTTTCACTAACTGACCTGACACCTATTTAACCCCTATCACGCTGAAGTAATGTCACTGCCCATTCAGGCCACTGTCGAATTCTGTGTATTGCAAAGCGATGTGCACAGCGCCTGGAGGCCTTCCCCACCTACGCACAGCTGTCTGCCACCTGCTGTGGAGCTCCAATGCTTGCAGAAGACACTTCACATCGCTTAGCGTTGCATTTAGAGCTCCGCTAAGTTTGTGGAATTCCTCTGTTAAATGACTTAGGGCTGCTTAGCAGATGCACTTTAACAGATGGAGGTGCTTTCCATTTCTATGTATTAATTATGTGTATTAAAAATTGATTTTTAATGGGAGCTCAGTAAAAGGCACATATAACACTTAGGGAGTTGTGAGTTTACATCTGTGTTGACATAGCACGACCTCTATGTGCTCTGTTTCTTGTCTGTCTTTGTTATGCTCCAGCAAAGCGGCAGAGAGTGCTCATCAAGGACACTGAATATTTGGAAAGATGTTCTCTAGTAAATCAGAGTCTTTCCAGTGAAATTAAGTTGAACTGACTGTGAAGCTGTAAAAGCAAACTTCCACATCCCTGCATTATACCTCCCACAGTCCCTCTCTTGGATTGAGACCGAAGCACCGTGAACATGCTCCGGAGCAGCATAGACTCCACTCAGTATTGATTTTTGCATCCTTCGAGTCGTAAGTGCATTCAGAGGGTTATTTTCAGTATTTCATATTATCTGACATTAGAAAGCAATAACACCATTCTGCCTTGGCCAGCTGTCTTTAAGTCTGTTTGTTATATTTCTCACATGGCTTTGCGATAGGTCATTACAGCATCACCGTCCGTTTATCTCACCGTCCCATCTGCGCTGGCTTTCATCATACCTTTGATGGTGCTCGGGGGAGAACAAATGACTCAGTCAGTGCCCTTTGGGTCATTTCTACCCCCGGGTTATTACTGCTTCATTATGCTTCTCCCTTTGTCCTCCATTTGAACAAGAACATGTGTCTAAGCCTTTGTTTATTATTTATTCTCTGTTATGGGCCATTTTGTTGATTGTAATTGTAGTGCGGCTAAATTGCAAACCATTCTTTTTAAAGTTGTTCTCAATATTCTGTCCGGCCCTGTTCTAGTTTTTTTTAGTCTCTTTATAAAAGAATAATGATGAACTCTGCATTTTTTAAGAGTCTGATTAACAAATGAATTACTGCTTACAAATTCAGTACATAGATGTTCAAAGACAGATCTAATAGGCTTTACTTGCCATCTAATTTGCATTGGATATGCTACAGGCAGTTTGAAGTTCATACAGGGGCCACATCGGAATCTCTGAGTAACAAATAGTTCAAAAGTTCAATTAAAAATAATCTGCCCATTTTAACTGTGTGTTAAGTGTATTACCCTGCAGTTTGTATAGTCGTCGTTCTTTGGGGCAGATTCTTTTTTTGGCATTCAACAATGATATCTTGTACTGGATTTTGGGAAAATCACATTATTATGCAACATTCCTGCCTCAAGGCAAGGCCATCTACAATGGGATTGTAATGGGAGAGAAACTGGGCCGAGCAGTGAGTAACAGAGTGTGTTTGAGGTAGCCGTGAGGATGAGGTATCTCTGTCGGCTGTCTCCCCCGTTATGAATTCACGCACATGGAAACACACACTTTGTCAGGCAGCCACTCTTTGCCTGCACCACCTCTCTTTGTCTCTATTTTGCTCTTTTTCTCATCTGCACCCTCAGTGTTTTCATTACCACAACAATTCCTCCGTCATTCTGTCATCTCCTTTTTATGCATCCCCCCCCAACCCCCTCACCCATGCTATCCAGTTCTCCGGGACTGCCTTTACGCTCAGCTAGATCTTCCTTTCTTTCCTGTGCCGTTGCCTCCGGCCTCGTGCTCACCCCACCCCCGTGTCTATAGGGACAATTGGAAGGAAACAAAAGAGAGCGGACAGCACGGCCTCTTGAGTTTACAGTGAGCAAGTAAGGAGAAGGGTGTTAACATATTGAGTCTGCTTTTATGGCGAACCACTCAAACCTAATTTAGGTAGCAGTTAAGTGGTCAGAGTTGCCAATTTGAATTTACCAAAGAGTGAATGTGTGCACACTCTGGTCAGTAAAAGATAAATGGTGTTTTTAAACTTAATGGAAGGTTGGAGTACTTGGGGATGATGGTTCCGGGATGGGGTTTGCGGTGTGGTTATGCGTGTCTTTGTGCTACTGAATGGATGCTACATAATTTAGAAGGTATTATTTTTGCACCCTACTACTGAGAAGAAAGAACAGTAGAGGAAATGACAGACAGTGTTGTCTCAGCTATAAGTGCTTTAAAAGCAATACATTTATGAGTTCCGTTTCAAGTCCTATATATTTTTTGACTTTGTTGTCACAAAAATATAATCGCTGGTGCTCCTCTCATTCTGTCACTTTCTCTGCTTCTTCTGCATTGCCTGCCTGCATAGGAATCACAAGACAGAGGCATGGCAATTTAACCAAGCCTGTCACATGCTGCTTAATTCAAATAGGCTGATAATTCGCCCTTTCACTCGTCTTCCCTCCCCGCTGCAAGGGCAACAACTAACCTGCATGTTACCATGACGATAAGAGGGCCCCGGTGGCCTAGTGTTTGTTCGTTCAGCGGGAGTTTCCCCCTTTTCTCTCCTCCGTTGAAAAATCCAAAGCTGTCTCCCACCCATCCCCCTCTGTTCATATTTTCCACCTGCGCCCCCACATCTCCATCTCATTTACTATGTTCACCTCAATTACACCCAGTTTATGCCAGCTCTCATCATTCAAA
Organism: Oreochromis niloticus; assembly: GCF_001858045.2. Classification (NCBI taxonomy): domain Eukaryota; kingdom Metazoa; phylum Chordata; class Actinopteri; order Cichliformes; family Cichlidae; genus Oreochromis; species Oreochromis niloticus. Next base: position 8,537,965 of record NC_031973.2, read on the forward strand.
AACTCCACCCTGCTTTAAGATGTCGCTCTCTCTCCAGCTCTCTTTGTCTCACCTTGGTGAGCGCTCCCATCCATCTGTCTGAGCACAGCAATTAACACATATACAGCCCCATCTGCGAAATTGCAACGTGCTAAATTTTCATTTAAAGAACTTCTTTACATGTAGCATTTTCTTCTACTGCCTTTTATTTTTGGTCATAGTGTGAAAGCACTGTGGCATAGCCTAAAATAGGAAGCCTCACCTTACTGTCTTGGTTCACTTTAATGCCATGTGGACTGATTTTATTTGAAGGACTCACTCATTTGCATTGAAGTATTTAACATTTATGCTAGCTCCTGAGTGTCTTGTCTCAATGCCGCACTTCTGCTCGAGCCAACGTTAACAGAGTCTCCATTAACAATTCAACTGGCTCCCACACCATCACAAACTCGATGTATTATAGGAAAAAAAGTTGTTTTTTTATATATATAAATTATTTGTGCTAGTGAGGCTAGCAGATGTTAGCTAGCAAACAGCTGGCAGCCATGTCTGCTAGCAAGAATTTTTCTGACAGGTAAGCAGGTAACACTTGGTAACATTTACAGCTAGAAAGTAAATGCACTTTTCACAGTACTAATCATGACAGGGTTTGTGAGCCAGCTTGCTGTAAGCCATGCAACCATCTTCCTCTTCTTTCATCTGGTTCCCTTAGGGTTCACTACAGTAGATCATTTGCTTCAGTCTCTTGCCTCCTCCTCATTTACACCAAACCCTCCTTCACTACATCCATGAATCCTTTTTGTGGTCTCTTTCCATCCTGCCTGGCGGATCTATATTCCAAAATTTTTTGTCCTGTATATCCAGTATTCCCAAACTGCTCACCCTGAGCTGTCCCTCTGGTATACATTTATAATCCTGTCCCTCCAGATCACTCCCACTGAAAATATTAACATATTCAATTCTGCCACCTCCAGCTCGACCTCCTGTCTTTTGTCAGACCCGGGGTCTTCAAATAACATATAATCGCAGGTCTCTCTACCATCTTGTAAACCTCCCTTTTCACTCCTGCTGCTATGCTTGTTACAATCACCCCTGACATTCATCCCGACCCACTGCCTGCACCCTTTTCTTACCTCTCTTGTGCATTGTCCATTGCTTCAAATGATTTACCCAGGGTATTTAAATTTTTCCACCTTCACTGCCTCTGCACCTTGCGTCTTCACTGTTACCCATATTTCCCTCTTATTGTCATATATTCTACTAGCCTTGCAACTACAGATAGTGTAAAAATCGACATAGCTATAATGATGTCACCCACGGGTTTCTGAAGTTCCATTTAAAGCCTGATGAGTATTTCTGCTGTCACAGTCTTGTTCCAACAAACAGATGTGACAGAAAGGGCTGGTCTGATTTTGCTCATTAGCTAAAGACTTGTGATTGGCTGTGTGCAGTAACACCATTTTGAAATGTGATATAACTATTTTTTTTTTTTGTCAACATTGCCCAAATTTAGTGACTGACCACATAAACTCAGTAGGGATGTTTTTTACAGAGGTTCAGATAGAAAGCCATTTTCCCATAGACGTCTGTCGTCTGTGGGAAAAATCTGGAGCCGCAGGTATTGCCATCTGGTGGCAGGTTTAAGGCACTTCAGTGTTGGCGTAATCAGAAGCTATGTTCACAATTTTAAACTTTCTACACACACACAATAGGTATCTGCAGTACTATCTTTACCATGTTCAAGTCACCTTTTAGTCAAGACTGGTGCTTCTAATTCTCAACAACTGTATAAATGATGGAATAATGAAGGCAATGCAAGCTGTTTAATGATGTTTCTTGTGTATCATCCACACATTACATGCAACTATAAGTGACTGTGCCAATCTGTTTGTGCCCAAAGCAGTTGCTAGCAGGTTATTGATTCAGCACTATATACCTAATTGTGGCCAATTTCAACTTGCAAGTTGCAGCAACTGCCAGCAAACATTCAAGAAAGGTCATTAACTGGACTCTAGGCCTGTGTAACTGAATCTTTGGCCATTAATTTCACTGCTGCTACCATCAACTCCAGCAACCACTCTCTGATCAGTTGGGGAATACGTATTTTTCCCTTGCAGCCGGTGGTTTCTAGATGGTTGCAGACTGATTTCTAGACCTGTGTAACTCGGGCCTTATTCACGTGATGTGACAGCAAAACCTGAACAGAAGTTCATGGAAAACTAGCTGTTTGCTGTCTTCTTCCGTGACCTCTGTAAACATGATTACCATGACTTCCTGTGCTGAGTTCCTAGTTTGAGGTCTAACATGAAGTTTGTTTTGTGAATTATGGTCACTGTTAGAGCTGGAAAGGAGGATTATCCAGGATATGGGCACTGGCTAAGGATTTGGGAGTTACAAGTCATTAGCCAATGAGCATCCAGTATCCTCGGCCTCACATCAGATTTCAAAACACCAAGATGTTGAGTGTGAAAATGCTCTGCTCAAGGCTTCATTAATGGGACGCTGTTGGTAGTTCCATCTTTTAATCTTTTTGTTTTTATAGAGATGATTCATGAAAAAAAAATTAAAGCACCTCAACCGGACCAGTAGAAACAAATAGTTTTTTTAGTAGAAAAGGAGTAAAAGTTATAAAAGATTTGTTGTGCAAAAAGAGCAAACATATAAATGCTTTTATCCAAATATACCTTGCAGTTGTGAGGACTTTCACATAAAGTGTTGCTAGTTTTCTGAATCCAGGGAAGCTTTAGATTTGCGGTTCGACTGGCTGTTTATTGCAGTAAACGATATATTCCTGCAAACTCTTCCGTCGCTGAATTTTAATCCCACCACTTCACTTGCAGGACACATGACATCACAGGCGAGAGAACAGATGGCTCAGCACTGAAAAGATTTCAGGAAAACTAAAAAGGAAGGGGGAAAGGAGGGGACCGAGCTCGAATAAACCCATCTGCTCACAGATGGATGCAGATTTCATTTGGGCCTGTTATGACAGTCTTGTTGCTATTTTCGTCACCGCTCTCCATCTTTCGCAGAAGGTGGGATGGGGGCTAAAAGGAGGGGTAGAGAGGGAGAGGAGTGTACCCAGAGATGTATGAGGAGGTGTCTTGTCTGCTTTCCAGTTGGATTCGGGATCCCAGAATGCAGCTGGCCTTGTTACCATGGCTGATGCAGGCATATTTATTATTGTTTATGTGTGTTATTACCACACAAATCACAATAAGGGCTGACAGCAAAGCTGGAAACTGGTTATTTGTATGGGAAGTTAGCACAATTTAGAAGGCAGTTAAATCCAGCGAGCTGTGCTGATATAAGGGTTGCTCTGTATACACTATATCTCTTCTGTTATTTAAATTTTACTGATGCTTAAAAAGCAATGGTTTAATTACAGTGGGCACTTAAAGCAGTTCAAGTTACTTTTTCCACTACTTCACAACTTCAGTGTTAACGTCTTCCTCATACACAAACATGTCACTAGTAATTATCCAATAAAATAATTCAGTGTGTATAATATAATTTTGCATTTGATGCTTGAAAAACATTTTAAATCACAAGACCTTTTAGAGGAAAAAAATGTGGTAAAACGTGAAAAATGTAATTATACTCAATGTCACTTGTGTGCAGTTTAATATACAGACTTTGTAAATTACTTTGCATTTTTGTACTTTGTAGTAAAATGGTAGAGACCTCTGGTTTTTCTTATTCCTGTGTGGCTGTTACTGCACGGTGCTTATAAAAAAAGGTTTCCTTGCAATGACACAAGGCGTTTGATTTATTTCCTCCTGTTCTCACCCTCTGCAGTCACTCATATTCCTGGGCTGTGTGGCGGCGGCGGGGCTTGGCCTCAACCTTCTGTGTCTGGCCATCTACCTGAGCTGCTTGTGCTGCTGCCGTAAAGAGGAGGAGGAGGAAAGCAAGAAACCTAATTCCTGCTGCGTCACCTGGTCGGCAGTCGCCGCCGGCCTCATCACATGGTGAGAGAATCACGACCCAGACAGCGTGTTATGAATAACCGTGATTACAGTTCGCACACACTCTCCACTGCTGTCTGCAGTTCTGTGTTTTCCCATTTTCTTTATTTGTTGTTCTGTATTCCTCATACAGAGCTGTAAGTGGAGTGATGTTTTCACTGCACATTCTCTACTCCCACACTAACTTATTAGTCTGTAGCACGTAGACTCTCTGTGTATTTGTCCACTCTGTTTGTCTTTTTGTCTTCCCATTTGTATTCTCCTGGTGTTCGGAGCCTCTCTTTCTGGTCTTCGTAAACACTGTAGGTTCATGCGTCTCTACCATTTGTTCATTTCTAGTGATATCTAGTTTTGAAAATGTTCCACAGAAAGAGGACGGATTTGAATTTCTGTTGTTGAAAATGGCTCTTTAGGAAACTATGGTCACTATATTTTGAGGCACAATAAAAATTCATCTAACGCAGAGTTTACTCTGGTATTAACAAAATATCCCACTGGCATTTGTGGCTCTCAAGCACTATACCAGTGTGTTGATGGAGGCTATCCTGATGTGGGCGTATTGTCAATGTTCTGCTGACAATGTGGAAGTGCAATTGTGCATTACTGGCTAGGGCAGCCAGCTGGGAGACAGAGCTTTTCTATTGTGCAAATTATAATTAAAAACCCCCAAAAAACCCAACCAAAAGCCAAAATGTTGGTGGATCGGTTACTGTACAATAAGCAGTACAATGAGCTGCACATCTTTTTATTTATATTTTGGTAGGAAAATGGGGGATAGGTGCATTAATTCACTGAAACATATGCAAACATGGAAATAAAGTCTATAATATTTTGTATGACTGTTCTTCGGCACAGCCTGAACTGTGTTAGAGAAGCTTTCTTTAAGCAGACTTCAGGAATAGTTCTGCAGGCTTCAAAACTTCAAACCTCTCCTTTGAATGCAGCCTGTCTTTTGTTCTGTTCTCTCTCAAGATGATGCTTCAATAATGTTGACATCCAGGTTCTGGTGAGGCCAATCTATGACTGATAGTATTCCACTGTGTGATTTTCTGTCCAAGTAGTGTGTTTGGGATCATTGTCATGCAGAAAAAATGAAGTTGTTTTGCAGATCGTATTGCATGGTGGATCAAAATCTGACCACACTTTTCTGTTTTCTTAATTTAATCAATTTTGACATAATCCCCAACTCCAAACTATGACAGAGCTTCCACCATCCTTTACAGATGGCTGCAGACAGTCAGTGTTGTACATCTGTCCTGGCCATACTGGTGATTTTGGATTCATCTTTCCCTAAGACTTTTTGCAACTGATTTTCAGTGCAATTTTTTTGGCATACCACAGCCCTTTCTCCCCGTTTCCCGTAAGGATGGCTTCTTGGCAGCCACTCTTCCACTGAGACCATTACTGATCCTCTAGCAAACAAGTAGATGGATCAACTGTAGGCCTACATGCATCTGTCACTTCCTCTGTCAGGTCTTTGGTGGATATTTTCCCACTTCTTAAGGTCAGAAAGGTCATCTTAGAGTTTCAGATACAAATCATCTGCTGTGGATAATTTTTTTAGAGCTGCTAATTTTCATTTGTGTTCTTCACTTGCCCAATTTCCATACTGAGAAATGCCAAGTTTTAGGCTTTAAAAGCAAACAAAAAGCAGGTACAAGCAGTGGAATAAAAATGAACGCAAAAGCAGCCAATGCCCAAAGAAAAACTCTGGAAGACCTCCAGAAAGCCCAGAGAACTACAGCTCGAGGCCAGTGTAAAGCATTATGAGAAATTCTGGCACCGTGGAAGCAAAATATAAAGAAATGAGGGAGGATCAAGACACAATACTTCATGATATACACTGCACATGCAGGCCAAAAGAATGTAGAAATATAGAGGGAGAAAAGACAACTATAGTATTTTAAAATTTTATTTCAGTTGTATTGTTAAATTATTTATTGGAAAAAAAATGAAGCACATGAAGGTCATTCTACCTATCAAAATCCCTTCTGTGTTTCACTGGGAATATGGCAGGAATATCATACTGTAGAGGTCTTGAAAATTACAACACCAGTCAGTGCAGTTTTAATGACTTCCTAGTTTTCCTGGCTTGCTGAATGACTGAATAGCATTTCCTCTAGCTTGTACAGGCCTAAGTATCAAACTGTACGGCTGCAGACGTAACCTACTTGTTTTGCTTGTTTAAAAACTTTTTGTTTATGTCGCTGGAAGGATAATGCAACCCAGTGCAATGAATTTGTATTTTTCATTAGCACAGATTTTGTGTCACCCTCACATTGTGTGAGTGCCAACCCAAAGTATGGCATTTTATGCAAAAATCACGTATTAAATAAACCACTTAAAATGTGAAAACGATACTATTTTAAAGGATAAATGTTTTCTTTTTTGTTATCGTTAAGATGATATCAGACGCAGTATTCCCCCTCAGATTTTATAATGGAGCAGCGTTGCAGTTAATGTGATTTGTTTTGGCTGGAGGCTGCTGCATCTCATCAAGTCTGTGGTGAACTGAAAACTTCCCTGATGTGAAGTGACATTAGCTGTGATATATACAATAGATTAATGGCATTAGTGTTATAGCCTTTAGCTGGTATAGGAAGCCTAAAGCAGTTAATTACTTTTTGGCAAGATCCAACTTTTCATTCATTAAAGTTTCGGCTTTTGCGACAGACTCGAACACGTGAACTTAGGTAACACAGTCAGCACTTACATCACCACATAAAACCCATCGAAACCCTCAATGAGCTCCGCTGTCCTCGCAAAGTGGATAATTGAATTTGTCGACTATCCACAAAGGAGGGGACAGGTCAACCATGTGACAACCATGCTTAGTGACTACCTGATTCAGATGTTACCAACCCATCAGTTTTTATCAGTCTCACACACAGATCCCCAATGAGTGGAGTCCTCTACTTTCAGTGTGCCCCTGTAGTTTGTTATCAACCATTATAATCATTCTAATAAACAGAGTTCATGTGATTAATTAGTGCTGCACGACTATGTCCAAAACAATTATTATGATCATTTTGATTAATATTGCAATCGTGATTATTTGTCCTGATTATTTGTTGATTTTAGTGACAAAATCTTTTGTTAATGCACTTTCACTCACATTCATATTGTGTTACGTTCCTGTGTTACAGTAAATTAAAATTGGTCCTCCTTATTCACCTAATTTCAGTGGACCTCTTAGAAGAAAGTATAATCAAAAAAAAAACATGGCCCAAAATGTAAAACAAAATTCAACCAACAGTCCACTTATTTTGTTCTTACATTCCAGTTAATTAAAACATCTTTGCAGACAATTAAGTGTTTATTCAGCTTACCTAAATGCATCTCCCAGAAGACAAATATAAAGTATTTCACTGCTCGTAATACCTGCGTGATGGATGTGTGAATAAATCTGTGTATCAATGCGCTTAGCAGCTCCTTAGCAAAGAATGTGCATCTTTGGTTGAACAGAATGGAACTGCGTTGGTGATTTCACTGTGTTTTTATGAGCTGGATGGATAAGCTGGAGAAGCTGGCTGGGGAGATGGAGGTCTGAGCGTCCTTGCTTAGGATGCTACACCCGCGACCCGGCCCCGGATAAGTGGAAAAAGATGGATAGATGGAAGGATGGATATGAAAAAACAAAAACAAACAAACAAACTGCAGTTTGTGGTTATGTTTTCAGATGGCTGAATAATTTAAGTTGTGTTGAGCAGACACAACTCCACAGCACTCTTTGACTAAGATCTCTTTCTTGGTTAACACTTGCCTTAAATTGGAATTATTTCCAGGGAAAGGATGATGATTCATTTCTGGGAATCCAAGTGTCTGCTGCTGTGCCAGACACTTGGATTTTATCATATCATATCTTAAAACGTAATGTCACTGTGTTACAATGTCACCCAGAATAGTCAAGGAAACTTAAAGCTGCATGGTGCAGGAACAGCTGGCATGTGTAGGGAGTGCTTGATTTACTTTGTATTTTATCGGTGAAGGATTCATTTTCACTATCGCTTGATCATATTAATTTAACTGTGGGAAGCCAGAATCATGATTAAGCTTATAATATGACTTACTGGGCAGCCCTAAGATTAATGATTAACAGTCAGTGAGTGGTATTGTAAAATCTGAAAAGGGGCAAAGGTGGGGAAAAATTGATTAAGTCATAAACCCACAGTGGATTTAGTGAAATAGATTAGCAATTGTTTTAACAACTGTGTAAAGACTAAATATGTAATGAACCTTTATACAAAATATAAGAAAGTTATTGGTAGTGATGAAGATTTTTCACCTTCAGTTCATAAGGTAACTTTGTTAATGTAAACCCCTCATGTGCTGAGTGTGAGAGAACAGCAACTAAAGGGGACCCAGCCTGGTAAGCAGTGAAGTATGAAGAACAATGGATTCAGAAAATTGATTTTTTCCCTCCTATTCACAAAAAAATATCTGGTGCTTACAAACCCAGAAGCCCCAAGGTCATGAGACATGGTTTGAAACTTTGTCTGGTATCTAGGACGTCAGTTTTTAAGGGCTCTCAAGAACATCTGACAACATGAGCCAATGTGTCGTCACGATGCCAAAAAAACATAGCTGCAAGTTCTGTATGTCATTACATGGAATAGCCTAGAGTTCCTATAGTCCTGATCCTCTGCTAGTTAGTGCTCTCCACTGTATTTTCACTCTTTTGCATCATACATTTTTAATGTGGGGAGTACTGCTCATTTGAGACGCTCTATATTTTAAGAAACTTCACATTAATAATTAAGTGTCCCATAATGAGCACTGTTTCACTTGATGGGAACAGAAGTCGTTTTCTACTGATGACATAAAGAAACGGCTGAAAAAAATGTGCAACATCGGCTAATTGTTGTTTAATTATTGTTTTCTTTTGTGTCTTTTCATTTTTTAGTCCAGATTAATAGGTTGATCTGACATATGCAAAGTTTATCATCGTGTTTTTGGTGAGCTGTGCTTATCTCTGAATTCAATAGCTTTCCAAATTGCTAAAACAGCGAGAAAGCTTATTAGCAATATGTTTAAACTAGATGTTGCACTGTTGTGCTTCATTTTTATTAAATCCAATTTGGTAGAATTGAAGTTGAGGATTTTAAAACAGACTTAATAGCATTAGAGTGTAATGACTCATTTATCTGATTTAAGGGTGTTGCTCTCTAATTTATAAATCAGATTATGCGTGATTAGGGAGTAGAACTCTTCCACTGGGACAGGGACAAGGAGACATACTGCATTTAATGAAGTTTTTGTTTCTCCTCCCTTCTGCTGTCCCATGTCTCCTTTGTTTCCCTGGGCTGGATCGCCATACGTGGATTAACGTTTTAGCTGGATTAAATTGGTGACCATTTGGCTTGATCCTGGATTTCTTGGTTCTTAAAAGTATCTGTAGGATTTGTTGTCACAGCAACATATCCGTAAGGTCAAACCAACTCAGGAGCAGGATTATTAAGTAGATGATGAAGGGAAACTTTACCATGCCCAATTTATTCCAATGGAAGAAACTAGCTGTGATTATTGCACTGATAAAAATAATCGCCAGCTCAGTCCTTTAGTGTAAACTGAGTCCATAATTTTAGAGCCCCATCACTTCAATCTGGATGGAAAAAAATAATGCACACCATATTAAAAGAAAAAGTGACATAAAGGAAATGGAGATCAGTGAGCGATGATATGACACAAACAATAAGATTGCTTTACCAAATTGAAGTCAGCGCTGCTGCATCCTGCCAGTCCTTAGAGGAAGAGCCCCTCTCCTGTATCATCTGAATTTGATTGATGATAGCCAGCTCTTGAGCAGAGGTCAAGCTGGGCTCAGCTGGTCCTCTCACATTTTTTTTTTTTTTTTTTTTTTTGGCTTCTTACCTATTTACTTTAAAAGAGACAGAGAAAATAAAGTGTTTCGGTTTGAAAAGATATCGTGGTGTTTTACGTTTTTTTTGCTGTCGGGCTCTTTGAAAGCCGAGTCTTGATTAGAATCCTCATAAATAATAAATAAAGATCTTACTCATTGATCATATTTGTAGGTTAGGATATGTAATATGATGCTTTTTTGTAATATGACTTTATTAAGCCCATGCATTCTGTTCAACTTCTCATTAACACAATATGTAATCAACCAATCACATAGCAGCAAATCAGTGCATTTAGGCATATAGACATGTTTGGGCTGTTATGGTTCACATTGAGCATCAGAATGGGCAAGGTTGCTGATGGCAGACTGGCTGGTCTGACAATTCAAGAAACTGCTCATCTACAGAGATTGCACCACACAGCCATCCCCATGGTTTATAGAGATTGCCTTAAAAAAGAAAAAAATATCTAGTAGCAGTTCTCTGAGGTCAAAGCAGAAGGGCCAGACTAGCTGAGGTAAAAGGAAGGCAACAGTGCCTCAAATAACCACTTGTTAGAACCAAGGCATGGAGAAGAGGATCCCTGATAACATGCCATGTCACAAAGCTCGGGTCATCTCAAACTTATTGCTTGAACATGTCATTGAGTTCAATGTCCCCAAATGGCCTCCACAGTCACCAGATCTCAAGTCAGTAGAGCATCATTAGGATGTGGTGTAACGAGAGATGTACATCACGAATGTGCAGCCAACAAAAATCACAGCAGTGATGATGTCATATCAGCATGGCTCTCTGAGGAATGTTTCCAGCCCTTTGTTGAACCTGTGCCACAAAGAATTAAGGGCGCTCTAAAGACAAAAAGAAGTCAAATCCAGTACTAGCAATATGTATCAATATATATATCATGTGCAGTTTAGAGAGTCTCTGTTAATTCCCTATAGCCCTTAAAAGAAGTTTTGCTCCCCTGGAGGTAACTTTGAACCCTGGTCAGTGACTATGAAAGCACCAGTTATGAGTGAATCTTGCTGTTCTAATCAAATATTCTTGTGCCTTCAAAGGACAAATGAACCAGGACCTGTAAGTCTTGGATCATGTGACCTGGTATCTTTTAAGATCTCCTTCTTTTTTTTCTGTGTGTTTTTTGTTTGTTTCTTTGTTAAGTTGTTTACTTTGTGTGTCCAGTGTTCGTTCACCCTTCCTGTGTGTGTTATTGGCTTGTTGAGTGTCAGCCCAAACCTCATCGGTTTCCCTTGTGTCCTGTTTCCCAATTAGTTTCTGTGTATTTATAGTCTCGTCTCACCCTCTAGTTGTCAGTTTGTCTGAATTCTCAGCCTGAGTTCCTCACCCGTCATCTGCTTCTGTTTCACTCTTCTCTGTATTTGCTCAGTTTGGATTGTGAACTTTGGTTTAAACCTTGTTTAATTTACATTCTTGTGTTTTTGTTCCAGCTTCTAGTGAACTGGGTCCTCTTTTGGACAGAAATCACTTTGGTGAATATAAGAGTGCTTTATTTTATTGCATTTTGTGATAAAGTTTGACCTTTTATTTTACACATGTTTAGAGTGTAGTGGAATAAAGTCTAAGTCTATGCTTCCTCCTCTGATTATATTTATACCCTTTAAACAAAATCATATCCATCTGTCTGGTCTACACTTCTGTGCTGCTGCAAACTATACCACAAGCCTTAAGTTAAACTCTCCATCAGCATTAGCTACTTTAAAGTATTATAAAGTGTGTTGCATTGTTGTTCAGTTCAGTTCATCATCATTTGCAGTAGTAACCCCATTAGAGGGACCTTTTTTGTTATGGACTGCACTTAAAAGGTTTATGCTGCCTGACTTGGTAAGCTAAGACAGGATGAGATATCAGATCAGTGAAGTTGGAGGAAACATCCTGTGGGAAACAGACTCTCCTTCATCTGATTCCTGACTTTGATTTTGTCCATCTACTGGATGAAATAGAACATGGATGTGTTTGCCTAGTGGATTTCACACCGGATTTGTACTGAAGTTGAAAACTGGCTTCATATAATCTCATCCATCCTTTTCACCCTTTCCCTACACCCTAATTCTATTTTTTGCCTTGATTTTGCCTCCCTTCCCTCTATAATCCTGATCGGTCTCCCCCTTTTCTCTTGACTTCCTCCACTCTAATTATGTTTGACAGTGGCTAGGTCTGATTCACTGTGATGTCCGTTATAATTAACACTGGTGAAGCCAGAGCAGATGTCACTCAGCTGTAGCTGCAGCCCTGCCCATGCTGTAGCACATTAACTCTGTAATTATGGTGTATCATAACTGATCAGGCTGCTCATGCTGAGGACATCTGGACTGATTTTTTTTACCATAACTATGATAGTTTGCAGTTTAGAATATTACTTGAGGTATATTACCATGGTAGTTTGGCACACAATGAGCATTTGGGTTTTTAAAAAGAATTTCAATTAATTTTATATTGCTTTAGTCTTCCCAGAAGAACAGTTTGATTAAAGAAGGCTGTGATTTACAAAAACCAAACAGTTCATTCCCACACAGTCACTACAAGGTGAATTACAGAGGGGTTATTTGAATGCCAACAAAGCACATTATACCACAGAGGGTGAGTTTATTAACTGCACCCATTTACTCTATCGGTGTGTGCAAAAGGTAAACTGTTCAATTCTGTCTGATCACTGTGTGCTGTGCACTGGCAGGGTTAGGAGAACCATACGCCGGCACACTTAAACAGGTGCACCTGAGCAATCAGTTGGATTTAAGCACGGCATTCATGGACTGTGACCACTGTCCGTGCAAGAGCATGGATCTCCAGTTCCTCAGTGATACCTCATGAGAGCACGCGTTATGTAAATAACAAATGCAGGGCATGTGAGATGAAAGTAAATCAGCCCTTCCAGAAAATACCCTATTTAAGCCACGCAATGTGTAAAATCTTCAACCTCACTATGCTTCGCAAAAGTGCTATTTAAGAGTGTGTATTGCATAAAAGAGAGAATAACTGGCAAAGGTTGACAGTCATGCCCAAGCACAGCAACACTGAAGATACCCTTTCATTTCCAGATCTGGGATGTTGGGCGGCTGCTCATTTAACTTGCCGCATGGAAACGTGGGGTACAACACTGACAGGTCGCCAGTCTATCACACGGCTAACACAAAGAGACTTAACATGCCTGTCTTTGGATTGTGGTAGAAAGTCCGAGTACCTGGAGAGAACTCACACGGGCACAATGAGAACATGCAAACTCCACACAGCAATCCAGTGGATTCCAGGGACAGTGGTTACCACTGCATCAATGTGCTGCCCAGTGAAAAAAACATTGAAATAATCAGTCCTACTTTGGAAACTGACTAAAACTAAACTAAGCAGAAAAAAGAGCAATAATTCTACAAGAATGAAAACAATAATAAGTCTGGTGAGGTCGCTGTTAGTATTATTATGATGACAGTATTGACCTGTCACAGGATGTTTTAGAACACAAAATTACAAATTCTTTCAATAAAAGATAATAACATGTCAGTATTCTCCAATCTAGTCCAAGAAGTGTAATAATAAGAAAAGAAGAAGAGGGGATTTTTTTTTTTTTGCTTCTACTAAAAAAAGTAATAGATCGTTAAAAATTATTCTCTTTTCCTGTCGATTTTAAATATACATTTTTTTATTTCTTTTTGTGGAACATCTCTCTTGACAGTCACAAAGTAGAAATTATAAGTGAGGGCACAAGTGAGACAGGATGTCTGTGTATCCACTGAATCCATTAGAAGAAAGCTTTTGGAACGAGCAGCCGTAACACAAAATCTATCAGCAATATAAATGTACCTACCAAGTAATTGGCAGCATACACGTTTGTTTTTACTGCTTCTCAGGACTTTAATTAGCTATACTGGACTTTTTGTAACTCTAAAAAAAGATGTACTGATGAAAAGTTCAGAAAGTAACTATTTGTGTTTCGTAGTTTAAGTCAAAGGGGATTTTGCCGATGTGCCCTTGCTTGAGAGTTCAGTAGGGCAGCGTAAAATATAAACTCACCCGTCTATACTTATCATCCCAAGAGATTCACTGCTGCCATTCTGGGGTAAAATTTCAAATATTCAGACCTGTCAGGGTCTATTTAGCGTAGCCTTTTTTTGCTTCAGGCTGAATTTTTTTTAGGTTATTTTTTTTATTTTATTATTAATTCCCATCACTGTCTGTTATGTACTTATTCATTTATCAATGTGACAGTTTGGACTCTTGCTCAGTACATGCCTACTCAAATCTATGGTGTTCTTTCTCTTTGAATTAGACGATGGATATTTCAAGTAGCAGCACTAAGAGAACTGGCAGGACTGAGGGAGTACAAAGGGGATAGAGAATGCAAAGAAGAGACTTTCTATTTGTCCTCTCAGTTCTTTTAATTGGAATTCTGCCTAAAATAGTTGCCTTTTTTAAAAGTAAGTCTGTGTTTCTCCAAGCTGTGACTGCTTTAATACATTCCCTGCAACTGTGCTATTAAAGGGGCTAATAGCACACAAACACAGATATACAAAGAACAAATAAGATGCTATGTATTTTTGGTGAGGAACCCAACCCACCCCCGCCCAGTCTTGCTTTTTGTATCCGAGGGTCTTGCTCTCTGCTTTTGTGACATCTTCTTTCGTCACCTGTATTTTTCTTTTTTTAGTGCTGGCTGTCCATATCGCTTCCTGTCTTCCTCTAAACTGATGATTTTATTCTTGTCTGCTCTGACTTTAATGTCTGTCCCCCCTTTCTTAACGGCTCTCCCTGAGGGTAAGTCTGTAACCTGCCAAGTGGGATGTTTATCTGCAGGGGGTCATTTAATGAGGCCATCTCTGCTGTACTAATTAGGAAAATAGCCCCTGTTGTTTAGCACCACCTGTACTTTGTTTCGACCACCTCGGTCATAACAGCTCTGCAGGATTTTAGCCATTCCAAGTAAATGTTAGAGGAAGCGCTGATGGCTGCAGACTTCTAGTCCCTGTTTTCAGCTTAAAATCTATCCGGAACATCAGGGATAAGTCTGTAGGAACCACAGCCTTAAAGGGGCCTAATCTAAAGCTCAGTCAGGTTGAGTCCTGCTTAGTTTTTCTTTGGTCCTGACCTGTCCTTGGCCTGCACGCGGAGTAGTGCTGACCTACAAATAGTGTCTTCAGTGTGTTGCATTATTATTGTGTGAAATAAAAAAAACACACACAAAAGACCTTCTAAAGTTTTAACCTTGTTCAGTAAATGATGGTCAGTATTTATTTATTTAGTGGGCACAGGGCTATAGGTACACCTTGTTAGTATAGATCTGGACCCGCTTTTGCTTTCAGAACTGCCTCAGTTCTTCATGGCTTAGATTCATGGTGCTGGAAACATTCTTCTGAGATTTTGCTCCATAATGACATGATAACATCACACAGTGGCTGCGGATTTGTCAGCTGCATATCCATGATGCAAATTTACTGTTTCACCACATTCCTAAAGTGCTCTATTGGATTGAGATCTGGTGACCGTGGAGGCCATTTGAGGACAGTGAACTCAATGTTCACAAAATCACTTTGAGATGATCTAAGCTTTGTGACATGGCACATTATCCTGCTGGAAGCAGCCATCAGAAGATGGGTACACTGTGATCAGAAAGGGATGGCTAGGTTACAGTAACAATGCTCATGTAGCTGTTTAAACGAACCTCAGCTGGTACTAAGGATCCCAAAGGGTGTCAAAAAAATACCTGAACATGGAAGAACCTGGAAACATGGAGGCATGAAACATGATGAAAACCCAACAGACAAACTGACAAGGAATGAATGAGGACATGGGACCTCTTCAAAATAAAACAGGAAACATAAAGAGAAGCAGACATGACAACACGAGCTCGACAACATAACACATGCACCCTGACACACATGAAGGACAAGGGAGACTTAAACACAGGGGTGAAGACACAAGTGGAATCTAATAAACAATGAACTATAAAAGGGCAACATAGGCAAAATAGAAATGAAATTAGATAAGCTAATGAATGTAGACATAAACCATAAACAACAAAATATATAAAAACTCAAAACACTGGGTCAAATGACCCAGGATCGTGACAATGCTTCCATGTTGTTTAGGCTAAATTCTGACCCTGCTGTCCGATGGTGTAGCAGAAATCATCAGACCAGGCAGTGTTTTTCAAATTTTCTGCTGTAGAATTTTCTGTTGTTTTAAGTGAGCTGGTGCCAATCGTAGATTCAGTTTTGTGTTCATAGCTGACTGGAGTGGAACCCAGTGTGTTCTCCTGCAGCTGTAACACATCTGCATCAAGGCTGGAAGTCCTTCTTCTGCTCCCCTTTCTGAAGCTCAGTTTGAACTTCAGCAGGTCTTTTTGACCTACTCTGTATGCCTGACAGCATTAGAACAGGTCTACCTAATAAAGTGGTCTGCAGGTAATTTTAACATTGCAATGGCAATATGAGCTTGAATTTAAAAAATAGAAAACAGGCATATAAATGTCTATTTTTATCACACTTTGGAGAGGAGAGATATGAGCGCATTTTGTAATGTGAGAGTTGACTTTCAGATTCTTACATTCTTGTTTTCAGCTGAGTTGATCCAAGGAGGATTGAAACTATGTAAGCTTCTCAGATGCCCATAATCTTTGAAGTTACTGCTGTAATGTTGTATTTGAGTGCACTGGTTAAGCAGTGTGTATAAAGTTTCCCTTGGGAGGTGTACTAAGCTCTGTCATGTCCTGTTTCTCACAGATCATGGTTGTATCAAGATCTGTAATCCTTTTTTTGTCCTGCGTAGTTATTGAAGGCCTATTAATTCCAGAAAAATTATAAAACACTGCAGAAAACCAGGGCACTGTACCACATGTTTTTCTGTTGCTCACTGCTCTGATCTACGGCCTTCAGTGTCTGTAGTGCGAGACATGGACATCCTTGTCTTTGCAGAGGATTCTTGTGCAGGGTCTTTGGAATATATTGTGAGACACTGTGGTGCAGCATTAAATCTTCTTGTAGTTAACAACTGTGTGGCTACTTTGAAATCCCATCATATGGCAGCACAATATGACGGCACTTAGGGAAAAAGTGGAGCTCAGAGAGACTACTTAAGTGTGTGTGTTTAGAATGCGCCGGTTATTATTCTGTTTGTGCTGATGCTCCAGCTCAACAAATTAAATCCTTGGATGGCTGAATATGCAAAAGTGGTTTCAATTTATGCACACGCATTCCAGAAGCCTGTATTGTATCATTTCTGATTCAAAGAGTGTTGTTTACAAAAATTAACGCAGAAATCCAAGTTTTTGCTGCTTCATTTGCTGCTTCATTGCTCTGTGAGATATATGTGCATCAAACACACACATACACAAATTACAGGTATTTATTTTCTATAAATCAGCAATTTATTGTTATTCATTAAGGTTTCTTAGTTTTTCCGCATCCTGTCTGTTGTATTTACATAAAAAGTTGGTGATATTTATCAAAGAATAACACATTGGACACACTACGGTGTGGTGTGACAGACAGCTAATGTCTTTGTTAGTGGCATGGCTGTTAAACTGATAACTCAGACCACTGGCTAGGATAAAATGAGCAGTCTAACAAATGGATGGAGCAATGGAGAGATCAATTCTTAATGCCTTAACAACAGCAGTGCTTCCTGATGTAAAATACATTACAAGCTCCAGAAATACAATACCCTCCTTTTCTTCATTTTTCACACTTTCTAAAATCATTCTGTAAGCTAGATCAGACCCTTTGGGCGAGCTGGCTTTTACTCCCTGAATTCACTCACAGACTCAGCAACTCAGCCTTCCCACTGTAATACCATTCATACTGCTTCACTGCTGTTTACAGTGGCAAATAATTACTGAATAGCTAAAACAAAATTTCTGTCCCCGTTTGTGGGTTGTCCCAAAGTGCCTCATTAACTTCATACATTTAAAATTTTTCCAAAACTCAAGCCTGATGCAGAAATTGATGATACTGCTTTATGATAATAGCCAAATTCCTTTTTTTATTTTTAAAAAAAGGCATCAAATATTCATAAAACGTTGTGCCCTTTTCCAGTGTGCCATGCTATACTACCTTGTAAGTAGTATATTTCCACTGCAGGTTGGCAAAGATGTTTTCGAGTAGACAGAAAATTGTTGTTTACGGGTCGTTTCACATTAATGTTTAATCTCAGCCAGGTTGTGATAATGGCTTTGAAGCTGGCAAACTTTTAATTTAAGGACCGAAAATGGCATCACTTTGGATGCAGACGATTTGAAATCCAAGAGACTGCTTTTATATTCTGCTCCTTCTTTATCAAAGGTTCACCTGCGCCTTTATGCATCTTTTCTCTGCAGCGTCGCAGTGGGTGTGGGTTTCTATGGCAACAGCGAGACCAATGACGGTGTATACCAGATGACCTACTCCTTGTACAATGCCAATCACACGCTGGGTGGAGTGGACAGTCTGGTATGTAAAGCATCATTTACAAACATATTAGTGTCACACAATTAACGCTTCACATATCTCTGGCTGGATGAGATTGCATCATGTTTTAGTTTGTAAAAATAAATTGAAAGCATTAAATTCCCGCCATTTCATAACATACACGGTTTATAAATGAGTGACCTATGAAGCAAGAATCAAACAACTCTGGGCGAAGACTTCAGAAAGGCTGGATGTGATGTATTCACACACAGAGGCGCACAACCACACAGGCTCCAAAGAGAAGGAAAGTCCGCAGGACTCAATTTAGTATGCCTTTAAATGTTTTTATGGTTTTTTTATAGCTATTTACGGCTACACACAAATTGACAGCCTCTCCACACACAAACCTCGTCCTCTGAGAGAGACACACACTCCCTCTGCCTGCTCCACCTTCTCCTAGCCTCTGTGGCTTCAGCAAACACATAGCCGTCCTGTCTTTTATGCTCAGTTAAGTTCTCTGTGTTTTTTGAGCTTTCTTTAATTTTGTCCAGATGCAGTTTTCCATAAGAAACGTCATCACTTGACACTTGATTAGGACTCCAGTAAAGACTAAGACTAAATTCCAAAATGTGGAATTTGACGCTGATATCAGTACTGATATTTAAAAGTGATGCTGTGGTTAGCCTTCCAGTCTGGGCAGAGTTTGCTTCATTGCTTCTCCCCCAGTCCAAAAAATGCATGGCGTTTTGTTAACTGGTAATTCTAAATTGCCCACAGGTGTGAACGTGAGCGTGATGCAGACTGGAAAGACTTTAAGTTTTTATTTTTTAATTTTTTTTTAAGATTTTTTGTGCATTCTTGGCACTAAAGAGGGCATAAATATAGACTAGAATAGCCCTTTATTGTCATTGTAGATGTAGAATGAAATTATAGGTGCTCCACACTAACTGTGCAGGAATAAAATTTAAATAGTAACACAGTAGGAATACATAACAGACAGGAGAAATATATATAATCAAAAAGAATATATACAAACTATATAGCAAACACAAACTAAATAAAATTGGTACTGGCATCAGTTGTTTGACCTTTTTTAAAATCGGTATCTGGACTTAACCCGTTCTTAAAACTGTTATCTCCTAGTTATAATTGCCAACAGTAATAGAACATCGTGTAGCTATTAATTGTTGAGGTTTTAAAGCCTTCACTGTGTGTTCTCATCAGGCGTTTGACCAGCGTCGATGCAGGCGCAGACCCAGGATAACTTGCTGTCAAAGAGTAGGGATTAAGTCTCCATTTGTATTAATGGAGATTAATGTAGTGGTGTGTGAGACACTCAGCGTGGTGACTGGACTTGGCCTCGGTAATAAACACGTCTCGAGAGAGCCTGCAGCGCACTCTCTGCAGCAGTGTTCTGTGGCATGTTAGGACATCTGATGCTGATGATTAGGGAAAATAATCACAGATTTAAAAGGAGAGTGGTTCTAAGCTGTGGGACTTCATCAATATTTTAAACTGGAAGCATGTAAGATCTCTGTGACTGCTGATGTTGAGATATCACTTGAGCTACTCTATTTGGCCATCTGGGATTAGTTCCTGCCATACTGTACAACACACAAGTTAGCATTTTTGATTTATTCCATTTGATCAATATAACCGCATATTAAGCTTGTATTACTATAATAAAGAGACAAAGATGCATCCCTTGGCATTTCTAGATTTTATTTATTGTTTATTTATTGTTCTCTGATTCTCTGCCAATAATTCTGGAAAGTGGACAGTCACAATAGTTTATCAGAATCCTCATAATAAGTGGAAAGAAATCAATAATATAATGCATATTGGAGCACTTATCAGTATGTTCCTCTAGGGTGTGTGAACTTGTGCAAGCACTTAATTGGACATAGTGGCCTTTATTTGGGCTTCTTGTGTGTGTGAATGTGCATGCCTATGTGTGCATGTGCATGAGTGAGTTCATTGCACGCAGCTATAGACTCTTAAGGAGTCTAATTCTTGAGTCGGACAAAGAGCCCAGTGTGCCACACACAGTTCCTAGTCTCCCCCCACCTAATCAACCATGAGCCCAGGAGACAAAGCCCTTTGATGGGTAGAACAAGGAGCAGTGCAAGCCCGTCTGATTGGCAGAGTCGGGGTTAAAATCGGCATTGAAATCATTGACAATGAAGGCCTCTCTGCCCTTTTGACCACGCAAATGCCTTTTAGCCCAGCTCCTAGAAAGTTTAGAAAAGGGGTAAGCTCAGAATATAAGTGAGAAAAGGAGGAAAGTTAGGCTCTTTGTCATCAGATGCTTTTTTTCCTCTGCTGCTATTGAGAGTTTGATTAGTAACGGTCTGGAATATATGCTTATGATGTGTTATGGACACAGACTCACACGGAAACCTGGAAAAAGATGAAGAAGAAGCCTTGAACCAAAAGAATACAGTAGAATAGTGAGAATATAGAAAATTACTCTGGTTTTAAATTGGAAAAAATAGAGAGCCAAATACGCGGATGAAGGATCCACCTCAGCCTCTAAATTAACAAACAGGTTATTAAATAATTAATGCTGCATAGCCAATTACAACTGAATGCTGAAACTATAACAACTGCAGTTGATACACACAGCTAACTTGCCTTGCATGCACACAACTTGTTAGCTAGGACCAATCATTTTTATGCAGACTTCCTAACTGGTGCTTTGGTGTACACTACATAACATCAACCATGCAACATACTATATACACTACTCATACATAGTGAGAATCTGTGAACAACTCTCCACTCTTTAGCTCAAAACAACAAAAAAAGATGTACACTTTGCAAGTTTAGTTATTAATAATTATTTAACAAACTGAATTCCCTCTGAGGCAGAGCACAAAATAAACCTATTGAGAAAGTGAGTTTTAAAAAAGCACTTGCATTTCAGCAGCATTGCTTTCAAACAGTAATGTTAGCTCTGGAAACTGGCCCGCTTGGATGCTTTTTAGTGGTAATGGGACTGATCTCATATTTGGAGTGTTTAAACACCAATAATAACCCAGCGGGTGAAGGATGTTGTTAGAGCTTTTGGAAAGCAATCATCCAGTGGACTAGGTCAGTGTCTGGGTCAGTAACTGAGCAATTGGCCAGAGATCAAATAAGGGTTGGATGCTGGCCTGACACCATTTTACACCATTCTCACTAGAAGCTTCTGTAATAACACAAAATGGTAAGCTTTTCATGATACAAGCTAATATTGAAACACAATTATTTATTTATTATAGTTCTCCCATACACTCCTAGTGTAAGTACCTGATGTTTAACTTGCTTATATTAAGTGTCAAAAAAACTCAACAGCAAATAAATAACATATTCAAGGTCACATAGAGCCCTATTCAGTCCAGCTGAATTTATTATGGTTGTAGGGAAAGACTGTTACCGGCCAAGCTCCCGGTATTTTATGAGCGCCTTGTATGTCCATAATTACAGCCTGACCATGTTTTTTTTTTCTGTCTCTTAGAAATGACATTTCTCAAAGAAATTTAAGTATTGGGGTATTGTTAGGGGTAAAGTAGAGCTGGCGATTGACATGTGTGTGGCCTAGACATAAGCATCAACATCTGGGGATTAAAATTTAAATTGATGAACAAATGTCAAATGTTCCTCAACTGACAGCAATTGATTACTTGATGATGGTTCCATCGATGTCGGTAAGCCCTCAGACTGTTTTTGTCCCATGTAAAATATGTAAATGCATATTTATATGGGACAAAAACAGTCTGTACAGATGTAATCACCATGACATCACCAAAAGATGTAGTTCTTCTAATAACGACGTGAAGCTGGTTGCAAAATCAAGTCAGTCCACATGAACTCCCATGTCTAAAGGCCCCAGACTGTTTTTGTCCCATGTAAAATATGTAAACAACTTCTTGTCTTTATTAGAAAAACTAAAGCTTTTGGTAATGTCGTGGTGATTACATCCATCTCTACTTACATACAGGTTTACAGGAAAAGGTGAATTTGTGCTCACAGCTGTAGTTCTCTTACCTAGAAGTTTGTAGTTCAACATGACAGCGTATTACTCCCATTGATGTGACTACCACAACACCAGTTGAGTAAACTGTGCCACAAAGTACAGATTTTCATGGAGTCTGTGGTACATGCCAATTTAGCTAAATTTACGACTATTCGTTGGTTTTCTGCAAACGTATGTTGTTTCATTCAGTGTAATTGGAAATGAGTAGAATAGAAGCTTGGCTTGTTTTTATAGGCCTATGCGCATGTGTTTAGCATAAATTTACTCAAGCAAAACAAACTTTTTGAGGATTGTAATAAACTGTTGCAGTCAAAGGGGAATTGAAAGTCCAGCACCAAAATGTACAAGTTAATTTAGAACAAACAGTTGAACTGTGGATGTTTTTGCTCATGTATAGGGAATGGGAGAGGATTTTGTATAACAGGAAAGCGCCTGAAAGCAAAACTGCTCTTCCACAGTAAGGAGACAACCAAGGTGTTTGCTGAGGCAGTCGACTGCATCACTCTGTGTCTAAATATCTAAATTGGAGAAAACCAGCGATGTGAGACTTATCTTTATCAGAGAAGCTGATGCTTTACCTCAAAATGTGCCTCTTATAGTCGAAGTAGAAGAAGTAACAGTTTTGCAAAAACTTAAGGAGAAACATCATCTCTGAAAACTTGTTCAGTCTTTCATCAACAAACTCATAAACACCACTAATCCACTCTGAAGGATGACCTCCTAGAAGCTTCGTGATCATTCAGTATCAAACTTAAAAAAGGAATTTATTTTTAAAGAGATGTTTTCAGAGCTTCGGTACCCAGTGGTGAAGATGGTCTCTATCTTTAACTGTGACCGAGCTGCCAAGGCACTTCAGACCCATGTTCCATTTCACGCTCTAGCTCCCACATTCAATTTTAATTGAAGAAACTTTTCTCTTCTATCATACAGACACAATGGGTTGCAGAAAAAAGATCTGATCCCATATCTTATCCTTTTTTTAAATTTCAAAAATACGGTCAAACGGTTCTTTATTTCTTTTTTTTTTTACATGCTTCATCTCAGAGACGAACACTTTCTGGGAGGTTTGTGCCTCAAATTAGAACTGTTCTTTTACATTCCCTCTCTGTTTTGTGATCCCTCATCTCTGAGGCATCACTTCCACAGAGACATACCAGCCCGAACTGGCTTAAAGATAGAGATCAAATTCTAGTGAAGGAAGTGGTATTTATATTCTGTAGAATCTCAGACCAGGGCTTAAAGAAAGGAAAAAATTCTGTGCCTGAAATGTGTACAGGCCTTAGGAGACAGGATGGATTAAGTTACCCGTGGGTATTACAATACTTTTTTGGAAAAAATGATGGCATTTTGAAAGATGGACATGGCAAATGCCAAGGCTTTCTGTAAGTAGGATCTGAGACTACATAACTGTTTCTCCCCTTCAAATGATGCTCAGGGGCTTTAAAATGTGTAAACAAGAGTCTGCACATAATGCCCATTGATCTGTACTTTTTTCCATTTCCTGAAGGGAGAATCTACATTTGAAACTTCACAGCCCATTGTCATTTTTCTCTGCTTAAGGTTATGTATATTTTATCAGAGTAATGTCACATATAATGGTTCTTTAGATTTTTTGTATTGTTTGTTGTTTACCCTCTGGCATGTAGAAATGAATATCCCACAAGAAAATAGCTAGGCACAGAGTACAATCTACTGTAAATTGTTTGTTTAGAAAAGATGTGAGGCAGAAAGTACGTCTCCTTGCCCTTAAAACATCAGTCTGAGATAAAGGCTGAGATGACTGGAAAAGGGGAATTATATCTTCTTGATCGGTGCGGATCAACCCACACAGTGAGTATCAGACCAAGACGAAGGAGAGATTAGCTGGATTGTCTGTCTCCCTGAGCAGTTTAGATAAGATTTTTACACAGGAGGCGAAGATCAGATATGTGCTTTCATTTTTCATCTGCAATTTCATCTTCTCAGTTTGAAGAAGAAGATGTATTGATGAGTGATCAGATAACAAACTACAGAGTGCCACATGCCTGTGCATGCGATCTGTTTCTTTTTGTAAAATCCAGAAGCCACTGTGTGCTGGATTTCTGTCTGATTATCTTTCAAGTCATTCTTATGGCAATCAATCAAAGTGATAACTTTAAATGAAAATTAAAAAGGTTTGCTGCGATTAAACTGATCCATTTTTTGAGAATACTATATAAACGTTCTCTGAAAAAAAATCCACATTCACCCATAAATATGGAGGCGCACCAGTATGAATGATGTGAGATAATGTGATGTTTTCACAGCACTGTGTGCACCCCATTATTCAGCAGCTCAAAGGAGCACTTTCAGCAGCAATAACTCGTAGTGATTATTTTCTGTATGACTTTATCAGTCTTTCACATCATTGAGGAGGAATTCTGATCCACACTTGTCTAAAACATTGCTTTAGTTAATTGGATTTTGTGGGAATTCTTTTTATCCACAGCTCTCTTAAGGTCCCAACACAGCATTACCAAGTTGAAGTCTGGATCTTGACTGGCTCATTGCAACATTGTAATTCTTTTCTTTTTCAGCCTTTCTGTTGTAGATTTGCTGCTGTGCATTGGATCTTTCCCCCAATGCCCAGATGGCTTCCAAGTGTCTACACTTTGCTAATACACCAGTAACCTCTGGATCCACCTAACTCTACTTTAATCACATCACATCTAACTCCTTTTTCTGTCTCACTATAAGAATGGACGAGTTCTTTAAACCTGTGATTTTCAGTAGTTGCTCTGCTTTTATACAAGTATGTCAGGTTAGATTTTATAATTAAGGTAATCAACAGCTAATGACTAATTTTGTAAGGAGCGACCTTACGGAATAGCTTCGTTTATCAAAAGGATTAACAACATGTACAACTTTGTCAAAGTTAAATACAAAGGAAGATAAACTAAATCAAACTTCATCTGGTTTCTCTTATGTTTGGAATTTTGACCTGTGTAGTCAGATCACACGAAAAGGAAATTAATCTGCATTAATAGCAAAAAAACTCAATTTGAGACATTCTAGTAAAAAATATTTGTTGTTATAATGCAGTATGTCTAATATCGTTCACTTTTTGAAAGAAAAATATATTTTTAAGAGTGGGCAGTCCAATGATTCATTTATGAAGACATATTTATGAAAGTTTAGCAAACAATGCTCAATCAGCTGCACTTGACCTTTCTCTTCCTTTTTTCTCTTTCTGTATTTATTCTCAGCTCTTCCGTAAGCTGTATAATGTGGCCCACACATTACATGCAAAACCAACTAATTACTGCTATCCAAACTTTCCTTTTAGCTTCAGCAATCCTTGTCCCTGACAAAGCCAACAACAATATGAGTAGTCTTGCTTGTGAATGCCAAGTACCCAGAGCTGAATAAGAGTGCTTATTTCCCTTTTTAATTATCTTATAGCAGGTTGTCTCCACGAACGCCATTTCCCTGTAAACAACTTCTCCCTTCAAGCAAAGTACACAGTAATTAAACCCAAGGAGATGGTTAGATATTTGTTACGTAAATACTGTATAATGTTGTCTTGGCCATAAATAAAAATGTGCTCTGTTAATAAAAATGCAATTTGTCACAATAAATGTGTGTCTGTTTGCTGTTTATCTGTTTGTTGTTTGGCTTAGGGGATCACTCTTCCTTTCGGGCTTAAACAGGTAAATAAACTATGAGTCTCATAGTGAGGTGTTGGTTTGAAAAAAACATCTAACCACCAACAGCAGCACCAGCAAACCTGCTGTTTTGCTTCTGCGATTTCTAGTTTTGGCTGTTTTCCAAGCTGATCTGTTTACTTAAACTAAAACTATGCATCAACATGCACAGTAGCCCAGCTCTCCCACACGGTCCTCTGTCTGAGCCCTGCTGCTGACTGGCAGCACAGACCAACCTCATGTTTACGAAAATCTCACCTTTGTCCATATTTCTGGGAACTTCTTTCAGGCAAACACATGACCTCAGTAATAAAAAAAACACTGTCAGTAAATTATTATTTTAGCAGAAAAGTCTGGCATAGAAAACATTATGCTGTGTTCAAACTTGTATGTTTTGCTGACAACTCATTAAAGCATCAGTTGTATTGATGAGTTTTCTGTGAATAAGACTTCAAGCGCTACACGCTGTGTAAGGCTGCTGGCATGACTCTATGGAAGGACAGTGGGTCAGTGGTTGCACTGTTGCCTCATAGCAAGAGGATACTTGGTTTGAACCCAGACAGAGTCCTTGTGTGTGGAGCCTGCATGTTGTTCCTGTGCTTGCTTGGGTTTTCTCCAGGAGCTTCAGTTTCTTATTGCCATGAAGAAAAGAAAAAATGTTGTGGTTAATGCTAGCTGTCTGACAGGTTTATGAAAACGCTTTAATACTCAAGGCTATAAGCTAAATGCTGATGAGTGTGCAAGTCTTGACATGTTCGTCATCTTACACTAACAAGTACAAGTTGTTTTTTTGGGTTTTTTTTGTTCATTTCAGGCACAACAAAATACATATATTAAACATAAAGTGCACAAAGACAAAAAACAAAATTTACCTGAAAAGGAGTGGGACGAAGAAAACTTATTAAATCCCACCCCTATACTCACTCATCAGCAAAAAACAATAGCTTCCCACAGCTACGCCCATCATTGCAAACCAAACAACACATCAACAGCCCCGGGCATCTCAACGGCAGCTCGCAAACTGAATACAAAATATATTAATTATAAATTGCGTTACCACAGGTAACAGGCAATAATAATTACATAGTAACAAACACACATCTACACACACGTACATATATGTACATACATACACTTTTTTTTCTTTTCTTTTTTTTTTTTTTTTGGAATCCATACCAGCAATGGTAAGAGAACAGACATTACAGAGCACACCAAAACCATCATTGAGTATACTGTGACCAGACCAACTGTTTGTAGAGGAATTTAAATTTATGAATATTTTTGCATTGTTTCAGTTGTAAACTCAGACTGTTCCAGATTTTCACACCACATACAGACACACAAAAACCTTTACGGGTTGTTCGAGTTCTGGGTAGTTTAAATTCTCCGAAGCCTCTCACATTATAAGCCCTTTCTCGAATTTCAAATATAGTTTGTAAATTTGCAGGTAGAAGTTTATTAAAGGCTTTGTATAAGATTATGGATGTATTGTAATTAACCAGATCCTGGAATTTAAGTAACTTTGCCTGAAGAAAGAGTTTGTGAGTATGATCTAGATAACCACCTTGTGAATAATACGCAGTGCTCGTTTCTGTACTGTGACTAATGGATTGGTTGTATTTTTATATGTGTTTCCCCACACTTCCACACAATATGTAAAATATGGAAGGACCAGGGTGCAGTACAGAGTACGAAGTGCATCTTTATCAAGGTATGGTTTCACTTTGTTCAAAACTACGAGGCTTCTGGAAATTTTGGTTTTTATGTGTCTGACGTGGGGTTTCCATGAAATTTTGTTATCAATTATGACTCCCAAAAATTTGTTTTCACTCACATTATCAATTGGTACACCTTCTATAATGATTGGTAATTCTATATTATATTTTAAATTACCAAAAAACATTGCTTTAGTTTTATTTATATTTAATGATAATTTATTTATATCCATCCATTTTTTTATTAATTTTAACTCCATGTTTACAGTCATTACAAGATCAGTATAATCATCGCTACTGAAAAATATGTTGGTATCATCTGCGAACAGTATGAGTTTAAGTACTTGAGAAACATCAAAAATATCATTTATGTAAACATTGAAAAGTTTTGGTCCCAACACTGACCCTTGGGGAACACCACATGTAATAACAAGTTTCTCTGAATGGTAATGCCCTATGCTAACATATTGTTCCCGACCCGTTAGGTAACTTTTTAACCAGTTACCAGCTTTCCCTCGAATACCATATCTTTCCAATTTATCCAATAAAATTGAGTGATTGATTGTGTCGAAGGCCTTTTTGAGATCAACAAAAATACCAACTGCATATTTATTTTTATCCAGTGCATTAGTAATTTCTTCTACTGCCTCAATTATCGCCATTGAAGTGGTTCTTTGCATTCTGAAACCATACTGACCAACATTTATTATTTGATGTTTTTCAAGGAATTTTTCTAATCTTGAATTAAAAAGTTTTTCTAAAATTTTTGAGAATTGAGGCAGTAGAGAAATAGGCCTATAATTGGTAAAACTGTGTTTGTCATTACTTTTGTATAGTGGTATTACTTTCGCAATTTTCATTTTTTTTGGAAAACAACCGGACTGAAATGATAAATTACAGACATATGTTAAGGGACTAGCAATATTCAGAATAACCTGTTTAACTACAGACATATTTATGTCGTGATAATCCATTGAAGACTTACTTTTACATTTTAATGTGATATTTATTACTTCTTGCTCATTTGTAGCTGAGAGGAACAGTGAAAAAGGATTTGACTTTATATTACTGATATTTTCAGCAGTGGTGTGTGACACTGAGTTATGGCATCAGCTTTTGCATTATGTGGGGTTACTGTTGTAAAGGACTGTGTTAGTATCTTTTTTTCCCAGTGCTTAAATCTAACCTGCATGTTAAAAAAAATCTATAGTGCAAAACTGAATGAGAACACACTAAGTAGTCATTTGACTTTCAATACATTTCTCTTCCAAGGATTTGAGTGCTTTGATTCATAATCTACGATGTGGAAACTATGAAAACCATTTTCTTTAACAGTTGATTTTTTAAAGATAATTTTAAAGATGTTTTAACAAAGCGGTGGAGAGACTTACCGACCAACAGAGAGATGTTGCCATCCCCATAAAGGTCAGGCTATTCCCTGACCTTTAACCACGCTAAGTGCATGGCTAAAGGTCAGGGAGTGGCCTCAGATTGATTGCGTTTCCTGCTTCGTCTGCTTTTGTTGGAGATGTTGTAAACTAATGGAAGTTCATACATGTTGAAGAAGACTTCTCACTGCCTAAGCATTTAACACATGAAGATGAATTACTTCAATTGATTTCCTACACACACACACACACACACACACACACACACACACACACACACAGCTGTTTCATATGGACTTTTCTGTTCCATTGTTCAGTGAAAGGCTGAATAAGAGCAGCTGTTGACTGACCGGTTGAGTGCCTCACTTTAAGCAACAGAAAATTTCTATATTTAGAATATTATTAGAAGCATATTATACTTAGTATATGTAGTCCATTGCTAAAATTCACTGCTGTTTAGTACATTGTTTCAGACAGATAGATAAACTGTTTTTACATTCTTCTGCAATCCAGTCGTTGTACCTGATAAGATAGCTTTAAGGATTTTGTTACTAGCTTCTTTTGCAAAAACACATAATTTGTTCACATTGTTAGACAGCTTGTCAGGCATGAAATAGTATTTTTGCACCAACAAGGTGATTCTGATAGAGCTATTGGCATATCTTTGTAATGTGTCCTTAAAAAAAACAACAAAAAAAACATGGACCTTGGCATGTTAAGTGCAAAAGAACTGTCAAGGTTGAAAAACTATCTACAGCAGATGAATACTATCTGAGAGTCAGAAGAGGTCAGAAAGGGGTTAAAACTGTGACTGTTTTTAGCCATCTGTAAAACACAGTGGAGGCTCTGTGATTGTTTTAGGCTGTATTTCAGCCATCAGCTTTTGATCAGCCATGCTGTACCATCTGGAAACTGTCTGATTGCTTCAACAACAACAGTAAAAACATAAATGAATAAAAAAAGCACACATTATTAAAGCGGTTCATCTTGACAGAGAAGGGGATAAAAGACTGCCAAAGGAGCTGTGGAATGTCCTTCAAGAAGTTTAGAAAACTATTCCTGAAGACTACTTATAAAAGTTACAAGAACACTTGCCTAAGAGAGTTCAGGCTGTGTTGAAGAATAAAGCTGGTCATACCAAATACTGACTTTCAAGCTTTTTGAAAGTGAACAAACTCTCTTTTTTGCCTTACAGGTTGTATTTCTTATTTCTGTGTACATTTGCATATTTTTCAATAAATCACCACCTAATTTTCCTAAAAAACATGGAAAGAAATTTTGTTTCTCAGGACTTCTATAAAGTACTTTAGATAGATCTATTAATGTATTTTAATACCATTGACTCATAGCCTCTAACTGTATTTGCTGTTTCAGTTAATCTTCCCCCACTCTTTCTTCTTGTGCGCTCCAGGTTTCAGGCACCATGAGCAACATGAGGAGTGGCCTGCACCAGCACCTTGCGAGGCTTGATGAGATCTTTGCAACACGGGGCGACTACGTGCAGACCCTGCAGTTCATGCAGCAGATGGCTGACAATGTGATCAAACAGCTGCTCGGACTGTCTGACTGGGAAAAAGCTAAAGTGGACCTGGCATCCATTGCCGATCAGTCAGCAACCATAGAGTACTACAGGTGGGGAACAGAAGAGTACATGTGTCAGGGTTGTACTGTGTGTGAATCTGTTTACTCGCAGTGTGGGCGATGCTATAAAAGTGTCTAGTTAAACAGGAGGAGAAAACCACCCAGAGCTCGAGGACAGGATTCAGGAAGGATATTTCTGTCAAAGTTGGTGCACGTTTCTGTTGCCCTGAACATTTTTAACGGTTTAAAGCTCCCCAGATACGTGGGAGGTGGAATTTGCACATTTATTTATACAATGAAAATCAGTAGAAAAGTGTTTAAGGAATATAATTATTAATGACTTTGGAACAAGTTTACTTTTCATGCATACAGTCTTTTATATCAGTTTATATGGCAAAAGTTTATCTAGAAGACATCTAAGCATCGGTGCAGCTAAAAGGCAAATTCATCAGTGTTATGTTAAAAAAATAATCCAAATTAAATAAACTTGCATATAGTCATGCACATTCGTTTTATAGCTGCAATGAGCAATTTGAACACGGTGGAATAGATTACTTTCTACATGCTATGACCTGAATATATCACATAATATTTATTGGGTGGGTTTAAATAATAATGCAGCTGTGTTTGTGTGTGTACCTACATACTGCATGTTAATTATCTTCCAGACAGTTCTTTAAGATGTTCAAAAAAAGAAGCATCCCATTGAATGATTAGCAATCATTGCATAAATGAAAACAGCAACTACTACTGCAAAAACTACTGCAATGTGTTAGCGGAGCTATTTTCCGAGGCTTTGTCTCGCTGTTGTTACTCTCATCGTCTTAGAGGAAAAAAAAATGGGCCCATGTCCAGTTTTTATTTTTATTCTTGAATAGGCTCAGTGGTGCTTTCTGTGGAGTCTGCAGTAACAGACAGGCTTATGTGTTTGTATTGATCTGTAATGTGACTCCTTTGCTCAGCCAATAAATCAATACCCCACATAGCTCCATTCTAAAAGTGTAGGCAGACTGCAAGCAGACAGCCAGACATTGTAAGCTGTTAATGGACTCATTATCACTGCTGCACTCCAACAAATAGTTTGTATGCGGTTGGCTGTCTGTGCTTCCTGTTTTGTTTTTTTTTTCGTTTTTTTTTTTCATGTTGAACTTATAAAAGCCTGAGTGTTGTTCACTCTTCCAGTGTTGTTTTGTTACTTAGTCACAAAAAGTAACATTATTACTTCCAGGAATTGCTCAGTATTCCTTTTAACTGTGGCCCAATGCAAAACTGCTGTTTCTAAACATTCTTAGTTTACCATTCAGTTTTTTTCTCTCTCTATTGATCTGTTTTTATCACATCAGATTTAGATATCAACAGCATCAGTACTTTTTTCTTTATCTACATGGTTTCTAAGTCAAAAGAACTGGCCAGCAGAGTTTACCTGTTCTCTCTGTGCCTGTGTGGGTCCTCACAGGGGCTGCAGCTTCCTCCCTCAGTGCACAGACATGCCTCTTAGGTTAATTAATGATTAACTGGTGATTCTAAATTGGCCGTAGGTATTAATCTGAGTGTGAATGACTGTCTGTCTCTGGGTGTTATCCCTGTAATGGACTGGCAACCTGCCCTTCACAAGGATAAGTGATTAAAAATGGAACAGCGATCCTTCATTGTTATTCCTGTGTTTTGAAGTCAGATACATTGCAGACAGTTAAATATTTGTGTACATAAACACTTTCAAAAGCCAGATTTTTTCTCACAAAATTACCTGACGCTTAGATGCAGGATACAGTCACCTTTGACCTGTCTGTGAGGGTAAACAGGTATAACTTGAGCAAAACATCAGGAAAGACAGACAAATCTCAGTCTTCTTGTATTTTCTTTCTTGGGGAAAAGAGGCCTTGCTTTTTATTATACATACATGCCACCCATTCAACCTCCCGCGTGTATTCATGCTTTGCTCAGACTCTAATTGGATTAGGATAACATAGACAACAAGGTGGCAGCGTTACTGAAGTACCTCCCATGCTGATGCCCCAGCTTCTTGTACTGTCCCCTGCTGAGGGGGGAAAGATAAAACGAGGAAGGAGATGGCGGCGAGGGAGAGAAAAGGGGCTAAAAGGGAAAGAGAGAGAGGGGAGAGAGATTAAAGAGACTGACAAAGAGGGGGAGGAAAAAAAGATGGAGAAGAGATGTGAGATGGATTCTGTCAGAGGGGTAGAAACTCTGGCTGGTGAGAAGCAGAAAGAAATGATTAAATAGACAATAAGAATATACAAAGTGATGTCAGAGTAATGTATGCAGGGTGGAAGATGAACAACGATGGAAATAGACAGGAAATTAAACTGAAACGATTCCCCACAGTTTGTATTTTTCATAGCATGAAACATTCAACCACATGGATTTGAATCCATTCATTATAAGCCATCTGGACAGGTTTACTGTGTCCAGCCACAAACTGTTCGAATAACAGATGGTTACAGTGAGGTGGACAACTCTACCACGTTACACCCGCCACCACGAACACACTTTCACACACACCCCTAATGCACGTATCTGATGATGTGAAATTAGGTGCAATACTTTACCCTTTCTTTCTTTTCCTGCTTGTCTTTATGAGTCATTTTTTATTTCACTAGGTTCCAGCATCGATTGAATTTTTCTGTATATTTTGATTAATTATAATAAGAATGATTCTCTGCAGAAATCCTGTTTTTTTAACAGTTGGTAAACCACTAGCTAGCACAGCGGAGTGAGGTGCAGTTTTAAACAATTATGTGGCACATTTACCTCTCAGAATTCATATTTCTGTATGTGTAATTTAAAATAAATTGGTAGTGATGCCTGCTGTGAAAAAACGTTGTTGGTTGCTTTCAAGAGAAACCCGTCTCCAGCTATTGACAACAAAGGTATTATTACGGGTAGAAATAAAGGCAAAAGTACAAAAATAAAGGCTACATTTCAGAAACTGAATTTCTTTTTAACCTCCCATGTTCCGTCACCTCCCATAAATAAAAGGCATTCACCAGCAGCAGTTTAATTTTCTGGTCTGTCTGTGTCTGCAGGTGGCTCACATACCTGCTGCTCCTCATCCTGGACCTGATCATCTGCCTGCTGGCCTGTCTGGGACTGGCCAAGCAGTCCCGCTGGCTGCTCACAACGTGAGTTTTATATACCCTGTAACATTGAGCTATTTTACAGCAACAAGCTATCTTTTTGTTCACACGAAAAGTGGTAATCTGTTCCTCCCCCCCCCCAATTCTTTTATGTGATATTTTTCTTCTCTTTCCTTGCACAGCAGGAGGGAGAGACAGTGGGTGAAAAGCAAAGGCAGGATATATAAAAGAAAGAGTCAGTTGGGAGATTAGTAGGCTAAGCCTTAACTAACGGGGTGCTATTATGGAAATAAAATATATTCATTTTTCTTTTCTGAAAATATTCCATTTTTCTATTTTTTTAAACAAAAATAGAGATGAGTTGAGTGAATTAGTATGAGTTGGTGTAGATGAAGGAAGCTTGAGGCGTGGTAAATTGTCTGTGAACAAGGCAGCTAAGCACTGAATCACATCCTTGCTCAAACACTCGTCTTCTAGCCATTTCCGTATGTCACCCTTTGCTTTTTAGCATTGCCAGCAGTGGGCTGAACTTGCTCAGCGTTACCATCTCAGTGGCTCTGCTTTGCAAAGAGGTTTGGAAAGCAGGGGAGAGATGAGATGTTATCAGCAATACAACTTCCTAAAGATTGTTTTCCCTCTTTAACACTTGACCTGTTCTAAATAGACTGGGCATGAATTACATTAAACAACAGTAGGTGGAATTTTATTGTATCTCCAGATTATAAAGCATGTGATTTATAGCTTTTTTGTTGTTGTTTTTAGTTGTATCACACTAATGCTACTCTTCAGAGTGACAAACATCCAGAATGAATGATAAATATGTGACAGCACATGCCAGCTATACTAAAACATAAGCAGTAAAAGAAAAAAAAAAACCCACAGTAATACATTAACAGGCGTTGGTTCGTCTGCCTTTTAATAGGCAGCCAGAATGTGCAGCGTGTTGGTGTTAATGAACCTAATAATCACTTTCCCACACACTGTAGTGCATGTTTTGCTGAAAAGGAGCTTTCAGAGAAAGAACATGAAATCCGTCCTGCCTTCTATTCCTTCATTCAGCATCCTGTCTCTCGCAATCAGTCATTTCAGGGTGTGAGCTCTGCTAAACTTGCCCTACTAACCACAAATGCACTCCAGGACTAACTATACACACACACACACACACACACACACACACACACACACACACACACACACACATAAGATGAGTCAGTGTGAAGAGTGTCTGCCTTCCCAAGAGATGCAGTCTTCCACTAGAGTGGAAGTGGTTGGGGGCAAATTACACTCTGGAGGCCTACCAACTCTTTCTGGTACATGCCGTCTGGCTGGGTGTTACTGTGACATACAGTAACAGCTTACACCTACACGTTAGAGATTTATAAAGCTCACTGTCAGAGAGATGTTTATTTGTGTATCTTTTACAACTGCTTGGTTTTGTGAAGAGGCATTTTTTGCGGTCGAGTTTTTCAGCCGTGATTCTTTTTATACGTCTTTAACGTGGCAAGGACATTTTGGTTTTGGGTGGTGACTAAAAACTGTCATCTCAAATCCGGATACACAGAAACTATTATGCATATTCGGTCTGAAAGTGCTGTAAAGTACAAAAAGCTTCAAGTGCATGTGTATTCCTAAAGTAAAGGACAGAAGAAATTTAATTTCCCTGGATGGCGGAGATCATTAGGACTGTGACGAGCAAGGATTCGCAGCGCAAGTTGCGTTAAAAGTAATAAACGGTTTTTCAGGGGAGGCCTGAATTTCTTAAGTAACCTTGAATATCCAGATTACTAACTCAAGAACACTTAACAAGCCCGAAGCGAATAAAGAACAGGCTTTAGTTCAGGCAGCCGAGTCTGCTTCAGTGCTCACATGACTCACTGTAGAACATTTCCAGCTCACCCTTTTAATCATGGAGCTGTAATTAAGCCTCATTATTGTGCTTGTATACTGCTGATTTGCATTTAGAGAAATGTAAAGCAATCTGAATTGCACTTTCACGGGCACAACAAAGAAGTGCTTTTAATTAACATATCTGACAGATGTTCAATGGCAAGATATTTCATTGATCTTACATAACATGGCATGAGTAATATCTCTTAAAGTCTTGGAAAGACACTAAAAATGACAGAATAATACTATGAGCTGGGAAAAAATACAGCACTTTTTGCCATAAAATGCCTGTTAACATAATTCAGCGTTCGATTATGTTGTCCTAAAAAACATATCAGTCAACCATCTCTTCTTAAATAGTTATATAAATTTAGAACATGTGCAGCTTTAATGTTTGGCTTTTATCTTCTTAGCTAATTGCTCATCAAGCATAAAACATCAAGCTCATCTCAGCAGGGAGTGGGAAGTGACAATACTAATTTTCCCCTCAAGGGAAATCTAGATTCAGAGCCCACGGTTAGGTGCTGTGGTGGGCGTGGGGCTTCTGAAATGCTGACAGCAGTAGTCTAAACAAGCAGTGGTATATCTCTCAGGTTAGCGTGTTTGCACTGCGTTGTATTGATGGTTTAACTACACCTCTGTGATCAAAAGCTTGCATTGTAAGTCTGTCGTTGGGGGGTGTCCCATGTAAGTGCAGCAGCAAGCTTGAGTTGGGCATCCTGAAGGGTCCCTCACTTCACTTCATGTTTGGAAAAAATAAGCAAGGAAGTGAAAAATAAATGAGCCAGGGAGAGATAATGTTCCTACTGTAGTGGAAAAACTTTAGCATATGTTGTCAATTTACCCATTAGTGCTGGGGTAAACATTGAAGGAGGTAATTGCACAGATAAACCTGTTCAACTGTTCATTAATGCAAATATCTAATCAGCTAGTCATAGGGCAGCAACTCAGTGCATTTAGGCATATAGATATGGCCAAGACAACCTGCTGATGTTCAAACTGAGCATCAAATTGGGGAAAAAGGGTTACCTAAGTGACTTTGAGCGTGACTTGGTTGTTGGTGCCAGACTGGCTAGTCTGAGAATTCCAGAAACTGCTGATCTACTGGGATTTGTTGGGAAAATCCCAGTAGATCATCTCTGAGATTTCCAGAAAATGGTTTGAAAACAAGCCAATATCCAGTGAACTGCAAAAATGTCTTGTTGATGCCAGAAGTTAGAGGAAAATGACTAGACTCCTTTGAGCTGTTGGGAAAGCATCAGTAACTCAAACAACTTGTTGAACATTGAAGTAGATGGTCTACAGCAGCAGAAGACCACACTGGTTGCCATTTCTGTCAGCTAAGAACAAGAAACTGAAGCTGCAGTTTGCACAGCTCACCAAAATTGGACAACAGAAGACTGGAATAACATTGCGCAGTCTGAGCAGTCTTAATTTATACTGCGACATTCAGATCATGGGGTCAGAACTTGGTGTAAACAACATAAAAGCAGGGATCCATCCTGCCTTGTATCAAAGGGTCAGGCTGCTGATGGTGCTGTTATCATATGTGGATATTTTCTTGAAATACTTTAGGCCATTCAATACCAGCTGAACACTGCTTAATGTTCAGCTATTATTAAATGGCCAACAGTGCACTCACTGTTGAACATGACACGGAGTGCACTATACTCACATGGCCTCCACAGTCACTAGATCTCAATCCAAGCAATGTTTCTGGCATGTTGTTGAATCTATGCCCGGAAGAATTAAAGCAGCTCTGAAAGAAAAAAGGGGTCCAACCAAGTACAAGCAAGGTGGACCAAATGAAGTTTGTTCTGTACTCAAGAAAGACGCATAATTTTCTGTTCCAACTAAAATGTCCAAACTAGCCCCTTGTGCTAAAGGTGTCCCACAAGGAAGTGTGCCGGAGCCTTTGTGTTTTTCCAAAGACAATATAGAGTTTAATTGTTAAGTTAAATTTCTTAAAAGTTTAAGACACTAGCCCAGGGGTCGGCAACCCGCGGCTCCGGAGCCGCATGCGGCTCTTTAGTCCTTATACTGCGGCTCCGCGTGGTTTGGGAAAATAAATTAGAAGTATTTAGCTGAAGTGCATTTTATTTGTGTTTAGTTCTTTTTTTAAAAACTTGTAGTTCTATATTGGAAGATTGTTGTGATTTTGAAATATAAAAATAAAATAATATTTTATTATTTTTTTCATCGCTCAAAATAAGCGTTACACTCGGGGAAGCCGGTGTACCCGCCGAAACGCTGTGCATTTATCGAGACTTTCAACCCCAGGTAGGCCAATTATGGATCTTCGGATCCACATTATGTCGGCAGCTGTTCTCCACCGTGAACTATGTTAAAAACAAACACCGCTCCTGCCTCACAGATGACAGCTTACAGTCCTGCGTAAAGATGAAAGCCCCGATTTGCAGACGCTGTGAGCAGAGGTTCGGGACCAGAAG
This sequence comes from Oreochromis niloticus, assembly GCF_001858045.2. Classification (NCBI taxonomy): domain Eukaryota; kingdom Metazoa; phylum Chordata; class Actinopteri; order Cichliformes; family Cichlidae; genus Oreochromis; species Oreochromis niloticus. The sequence continues at coordinate 8,575,956 of NC_031973.2, forward strand.
TCTCATTGTAAACATATCACGGCAGACCCGACGATGTTTGCATGAACATGCTTTTCAGCATCTCTATATTGACCACTTTTCACACACGGTTGCTGTACGCATACAGCCGGCTGCAGCTTTTCAGCTCACAGCCCGACAACACAATAGCAGAGAGAGCACAGACTTTAAGGCGGCGAGGCGTGATTGCGGGTGCCGCTCAGGTGCGTCCAACTCCCATTCAGCGGCACTGCAGACCATGCCCCGCCACACACATTAACAAGGTAAAATAGATATTTAGGCAGAATTTTGCAAATATCTATTTTTTTTAGCGGCATAGTGCTTTTTTTCCAATTACTTTTTAAAAGGGTGGCTGCTCACAACAGTTTTTGTTTGCTACATGGATCATTTTAGTTCAGCTGGGTGTCTTTCCTTTTGTTATATTTCTTTAAGAGTTCAAAATGTGTTAATTACATAAATAAAATGTAATTTTCTCTGTAGCACTTCATGGATTTCATAAGCAACACACCTTAGTTGCTCTGTGGATTCTTTTAAAAAGCAGTTTCTGTTCAAACAAGCCTTTTGTTGATCTACGTATTTTATATTCTTTACATTATTTACATTTGATCTTTTACATTGTGTATAATGTCTATTGATTGTATTGTTTATTTTAATATTTGTGTACAGCGCTTTGTGACTGCCTGTCTGTGAAAAGCGCTTAATAAATAAACTTTACTTACTTACTTTAGTTGTTCACACAAAGCACAAAGGTAAAAAAAAACAATATATACAGTGTTATCTTCATTTTAGATTTCAAAAAGTATTTGCGGCTCCCAGTGTTTTCTTTTGCATGGAAACCGGGTCCAAGTGGCTCTTTGGGTGTTAAAGGTTGCAGACCCCTGCACTAGCCCGAAGGAAGAAAAACAGGAATACATTTAGTTACTTTTTGTAGAAACAATTTATATTTACAAACACATAATAATTATACTATACTAAGTATAATTATAATAATTATACTTTAGCTTAATTGTACTCACTAAGTAAAATCCATATTGCCACAACTGTCTTCATAATTAAGACATTTTAGACAATAAGGTCAATCTCCTAAATTTGCTCAGAGGAAATAAACACAGTTTAACTTGCAGTCCAAGTTAGTCTGTGATGGTCTCTAAGATGGCAATCACAAGGTGGAAGCCAAAATTAGAAACTGAGAGAAATATGTGATTACTATGTCAAGCTAATTAGCATTGGCAGTGAGGTCTCAGTACCCATGGATATCTGCTTTGAGGTCACATCTCTATCATTTTGCTCAGCTTTAATTAGAACGTTTAATGGGGGTTTGTGTAAGGATGACAAAGCTTTCACTTTCTATACATTTCAATAGACTAGCTATAACAGAAGTTTACAGCAAAAGATTTTTTTAGTAGAGAAAAAAACCCACTTCCCACTCTGATTTAATTCAGAGTGACTTGACCTCATCCTTGAATGCATTTACTAGCATCATCTGACCTGCTCATTGAATTCTGTAACTTTTTCACTTGACTCAACTTTACACCCTATTTTCCTTGTATCCCATTGATTCCCATTCATCTCACAGAGCACAAAACTGAATAATTTATTTTAATTTCACTTTAGTTTTATGTCATCACAGTCATCACAGGGCACTTTACAAAGAAAAGTAATTACCTTTTCTCTATGTAGTGTTGAGAAGACATCAAACAATAAACACTCATCAACTGATGGGCTCAGTTACCGTAGATCAGAAACATGTAGCTACGTGGACAAAATGAGGAAAGACTGGAAAAACAAAGACAGAGAAATGCATGGTGAATGAAAGAGAGAAGTGCTTTCAACACAGAGCAGTTTGCAGTTCATGTGCCCCGCTTCCCATTTACATTGGGTCTCAGTATAAAACATTCTACATACCACTACACACGCTACAGTCATCGGAACATTTTTCACATGACCCTATCCAGTCCTGTGAAAAACCAACTGCAATTTCTTGTGCTGTATGACTTTATCATAAACCAACATCATCATCGCATTCTTGTGGAGGAATGTGGCCCACTCTTCTTTACAAATTTGCTTCAGTTCACTGAGATTTGCAGGTATTCATCTGTGCACAGGTCTCTTTAGATCCCACCACAATATTTCAATCAGGTTGACTTTGGCATACAGAGAGGTTGACTTGATGTCTCCAGACTACCCAGGTTCTGTGACTGTGAAATGAGCCTAATTATCATCCTTCTACCACCGTTGTTGACAGTTAATATGAAATGTTAATGTGACATGCTGTGTTTTTTGGTGTTGTTTTTTTCCAAACATGGTCAGTGTGTGTTATGGCCAAACATCTCCACTTTGGCCTCATATGTCCAAAGGATGTTATTCGAAAGATCTTGTGGTTTTTTCAGATGCAACTTTGCACTGTCATGTTTTTTTTTTTCATTACAGATGGGGTCTTTTCTCCTGTTAACTCTTCCAAACAAGCCATACTTGTTCAATATTTTTCTAATTCTACTATCATGAACTTTAACATTAACCAGCTAACTGGAGCCTGGAGATTCTGAGATGTAGTTTAACTGTTTTTTTGTGCAGTTTCTCTGAGCATTGCAAAGTCTGGCCTTAGGGTGAATTTGCTGGGAAGATTGGCGACTGACTTGTTTTCCAGTTGTGAATAATCTTTCTCACTGTAGTATGACAGGCTTCCCTGTGGACAGCAACGGTTGCTTCTCTCAGGTTATTCCTTTCGCCTTTCTTCTTTGGCATTGTGATAACACAGACCTGAATGTTCCAGACCAGCAAATTGACCTAAGAAAAAAAAAAGAAAGAGCTATTCGCTCATTGGAAATGACAGTTGGAGCATTTGACCATTGCTGTACAAGCTGCCAACTTTTCTTACATTTACAACTTGTCAAACCTTTGTCCACATATCCAAAGCTAAATTTTGTTACACCGAAGAAAACAAAATAAACGCCAAGACACAGCTCCAGTGTGTAGGTTATCATTCAACTTATGGTTGTCTTAAGAGCTTGAAAAAACAAGTTTGTGAACTGAAGAAGCATCTTAGGTGAATGGTGAAAACATTAAAGAAGTCCAGTTTTCTTCATTTTTCAAACTCTTATGACCAGCTCCAGTTCTTAACAAATTTATTAGATCATATGCCCTAAATTAACATCCATCCATCCATCCATCCAATTCAGTACCTATCCCAGCAGCCATAGGGTGAGAGCCGGTGTACACTCTGGAGAGGCTGCCGGTCTATTGCAGGGCTAACAAGCCTAAATTAGTGTAAATTGCCAAAATCATTTTCTATGTTAATGTATGTATAATAGTTAATCCACCAGTATGCACAAGCTCTTTATCAAAACAGCATTTTTAATGCTAAAATATAATTATACTTGTTATCAAAGAATTTTCAAATTATTTGTTATAGCTATAGATACAGATATAGATATAGATGGCTAACAGTAGCATTTCCATCTATGCTGAAAATGTTTTCCTGTTACTGGCAAACAAATTATTGGTGTGTCACCAAGATGGTGGCTAGTGAAAATGAAAAGTGTACAGAATTTTACACTCAGGGTTTTGTCTGTTTTGAGCATAGCACCAAGTTACTTGGAGTGTACTGGGTATAGCTGTCCTTTTTAGTGTGACTACTCTAGGCAAACAAAAGAGGAAATGTATGATTTGAGATGCAGCATTAGTATTTCATGGGAAAAATACAGGAAGAGCGCAGTCTTCTAAGGCCAATGTCCTAGCTATTAATTTTAAAGAAAGTGAGAAAGTGAGAATCTGCACCAAAATACAAAAGGTTCATTCTTTTCTGCTGCTGTATCTCTGCAGCAGGTTTGATGAAATTTGGCCATGTAGCTTTTGTGTAATTTTGCTGACAGAAAGAGAGACAATTGGCACAGCAAATGTAACCCTGTGAGGCTTTTGTCTGCGAGGAGGAATTACAAAAGTGTCAGAAAATGAATCAGAATTTTCTTCTTATCCCTTTATAGTTGTTGTAGTTACCATCAAGAACCAGATGTGATACTGGTGTAAAGTGTTCTATACAGAGCCCTTTATATAGCCATATGCAGATATAATCACATATTAATGCAGGTTATTGCAGTGAACAAGTAAGACGGTAAAGAACGTTTGCATTAGTTCTGCTTGTCGAGTTCAAATTAAGATAAGGAATCTGTGAAGCCTCACTCTCTTTCCTATCTCGCGAATTGTCTGGGCCTAGTGAGAGCGCTGTATCAGACAGAAGGAAGGAGTCAGACTTTAAGTATGAGGATCTGATTTGAAGGCAGAGGGCGTTGAAAATACACTGTAGAGATGGCAAAGGGAGTATATAGAGAAGTAGAGATAAAGGGAAAAGGACAGAAGTAGCGGATTGTAAGTTCAATATTGGGAGCTCAGTATCAATTCAGTGCATTGAGAAATGGATTAGCCTGGGATCTGTGGGGTGCTGAAAGATGAACAGGCTGGCAATGAGCCTGGACATGCATAGAAAAAAAAATCCGATTTAAACTGTGGTGACATGAAGCAGGAGCTTATCGGATTTTCTGGAAATTCTTTTCACTTAACCAGAGCTGATCTATGATTGTTTTTAATAGGTATTGATCTCCTATTTTAGTGCATCAACACTTTCCTGCATGCCAAAATGGACAGCCAGGGCCTGCAATCTCTCAGCCTCTGTGTATATCATTTGATGTCATCTTCTTATCATCTAATAAATTGAGATCATCAGGGTATGGATTCACTGTAAAACAAACACATGGGTGCAGGAATATCCATCCACTGAGTTCGCTATAATCAGATGTCGGCAAACAGAGCGGATGAGCACTGTTGAAGATTAGCTGTTCTTCTGCAGCTGTATGTTGAGGCAGCAGAATCAACTCCATGGAAGTAAACATGACCGCTGTGACTTTTTCTGGTGATGACAGGCTAGTGACATCAGCATTTCTTCCTCTTGGGTCGAGAGCCATTTCTTTTGAGTAGCAGAAGCTGTTATGACACGGACTCTACAATAGCTCTTTTTGTTTCTCTATTTTGATTGTTATTTTGTTATATACAGTAGTTATAAGACATGCTTACAACATGCAACTATTCCAAAGGGATCACTTGATTACTAGTTTGGAAAAGTAGTTGCTTGCAAAGATAATGACTCAACTCTCCTTTGAAGCATATCTTAGCATTCATGGCATTCAGCTTTGTGATTTTTCTATCAGTGCAAAGATACAGATTAAATGGAGTGATTAGACTTAATATTAGGGGCTCAAAAACACATCTTCAAATGAATGTTGATGTAGGAACCATATCAAATTAAAGGTGCTGATATAATAATTGCAGATTTGTATGACAAACCCAGGGTACTGCTTGGTTTTCTAGCAGTGTGATTACAATACTGTTCACCTGTAATCACTGCAAGTAATTGGAATGAACCTAATGCAAACCGGGTCAAGTACTTAAATCACTGACTCATTCACTTGGATAAATACCAAGCTTTAATGAGCCATTGTGTCATGGTCTACTGAGCCTTCAGTTAATCTTAGTTTGATTTAACAAATAAACAGATCAGTGCACTGAGTTTCAATCTGACCGTTGTTTCTTTGTATTTCTGCAGGATGATGGTGTTTGGAGTGCTGACGCTAGTCCTGAGCTGGACTTCACTGGGAGCTGACCTGGCAACCGCTGTGGTAAGCTCCCTCGCTTTCTCACCCCTGAGTGACTGACTTACTTTGATATAAAATACCCTAAACTGGTCGCCTCTCTTATGATACTTGATAGTTTGCAGAATTTACTTCAACTTTATGCATAGTGCACTTAGAAAATGTGTATTTGGCTGAGGGGGAAAAGATGACCATCCACAGTTCTGTGTAATTAAACAACTGTCTCATAGACATATATGCACTTATATGCATAATATTTAAGGTATTAGCTGCTAATTAGTGGTTCTAAGCTTAAAATCTAAGTATTTAAGCTTTATCAGGATTTTAAGGTAACAATAATATTTATGAAATCAGTCTAAGTGACAGAGATCCCTCACAGATGCACACAGTCATCTAAACAGGTTTTATAACTGCCCAATCTCAAATTCTTCTGATCACAGCTATCCGTCTACCATGTCATGAGCTTTTGATCTCTGCTGTCAAACCACACGCCATTAAAAATAGACTGACAAAAGAACAAAATTGCAAACCCACACCTTCTCAGCAGCATTATACAGAGCTGAAAAACCCGATTCCAATTCAAGGATTATGACAACACGAATCCAATTGCCGTATTCACACTGAGTAGGTGATTAATTTCAGTGTTTTTCTCTATCACCGTCCCAAGGCTTAAAAAAGCCGCGCAAGTGTTTGATCGATGTGGAGGTGAGAACTCACCGTGAAAATAGAGAGAAACATGAGACACAATGAATATCAGATGGCTGAGCACCGGTGTTTGACTAAGCTGCCTCAGGCGTGTGTGCTATTTTTCTCATTTTTGTTGCTGGATGTTGCTTTTTTTACTCAGGGCAGCAGAGGATTGTTTACATGTGTGAATTAAATTTGGAGATAATGAGCGTCAAGTAAGCAGGAGTAAGTAACAGCGAGAAGTTCGATCTGTTGCACAGTGGTGTCTGGTTTTATCTTCCTTTTTATCTGCATGTTCAAGTCTTCTTTGCAAGGCTTCACTCGGTGTGGTCTTCATTTCCTGACACAATGACACTAATGGTTTCCTTTTATAGCAATGCTATGGCACACATGTATGACTGAAACACCAAAACCCCCATCTGCATCCACCGGTCAAGACATTGCAAATACAGACAAATACAGAATTTCTCAGTAGATAATTCATCCTGTCCATTTAGTCTCCTGCACCATGACACATGCTGCGCTCAGGTCCATCTATGGTGTGTAAGGATTATATCAACAGAAAGACAGTACTTTCCCTTTAAGGAACTTGAAAGCATCCAGTAAATTACATGGTAATCTAACTAAAACGTCTTCTTGTTCTACATCTCCACTTGATAAATGAATAATATAACTTTTCATAAATTGCTTCAGAAGAGTCACAGGTACATCTTGTCCTCTTTGACGTAATGATTTTATGTGTGTTACAAAATCATTCCGTCTCACTTTTATGTAACCTGTCTGCTCGGTGTCACTGAGGCTGACTCTGAATGGTTTGTACACCCTCAAAAAATAAAGAACCTGTCTTTAGCGGTACAGCAGCTTGTTACTGGGTACTACCCTGGACAGGAGGTACTTATTCTTATTCTTGTGGGCCAAACCTTGTGGAGCCCAGTCCTGAAACTCTGGTGGCAATTTTGTACTTTATTAAAATGGCACATACACAGATCTGTTAAAAAGTGTAAGAGTAGCTCTATTAGAAAATCATCAATATATTTTATTTTTCATTCGTACTCTTGGAAATGATTTTGGTCAGGTTTGAACCCAGAAACATCTTGCTAGTAGATAACAGCACTAACTACTGCACCACTGTGCTGACAGTACACTGTATACAAGACAGATACAAAGTGAAACTTTTCTGGGGGGGTTGGGGTCCACAGTTAAAAAAATACATAAATAATTTTTTTTTAAATGGGCATTTTCTGTGAATTAACAAAAACTCCGTGAGCTACCGTAACATTTTTTGTAATTTTAGACATTAATTTGTCATATTTTAGGGCCATGCTGACAGATTTCTTTAAATTTTCTAGAAAAGCATTTCTTATCAGGAAAGTAGCAAAAACCTGAGTTTTTCTGATATTAAAATATCTCGGGGTTTAAATGTGTAGTTAAACTTCTTTAGATTGACAGACAGCGGAGGTCCACTCATTTATTCCACTTAACATCAAACTGTAAATGAGTTTATTGATAATATTTTCTTTTATGTTTCTGTAATGGTTAATTAACTGCTATGCACAGGATCTTTAAAAATGATATTTTTAATACCAGTATATAATTATAGTTAACCCTGAATTTTCTGATGTACTTTTTTACAAAAAAATGTTTAAAAATCAGAAAACATATTTTTTTGATTAGGATGCCAAATTAGTTATTTGCTTGCAGTCCTTGACAGAAAAATTACTTTTAGCTGTTTAATTTTATGCTCAATTCATTACAGATTTTTTTCTGAGAAGTCCAGTGTGCTCAAATTTGGGTGTAAATATGTGAAATCAGTTTGCTATTAATTAATACCAAAATAAATACCAAAATAACTAATAATGAAAAATTTTATTTTGACACATTTCTGAAATGTTTTCCTTTTTTTATTACAGGTAGTCTAATAAATTCATTAAGGATCCAGATGATACATTTGTGTAGATAGTCAGGATAGAAATTGGCTTTTGCTGTACCTCTGTTTCTGAGAATTTATAGGTGAAGTCCACCTGGGTCTTTTCTTTGCCTGGGAGTAAACATCATAAAGGCTTCGTAAAAGCAATTACATGAACAATCTGCACTGGCTCCTCAGACATCATTTATGCGTGTAAATAGGAGCTTGTGCTTATGTCGATGCAAGTGTTACTTCTTAAATGAGATGTTTATGTGAGAGGCCCAGATTTCGTGTGTGTGTGTTCCTTTATATAAATGTGAGGGTTATATACAAACTGCTTGCATAAATGTTAGGCAGACAGTTGGTGCTTGTGAGTCAGTGTGGACTTCACAGGTTTCAGTTTCTAATAACAGACTTGTAGACATCATACATCATCGTATGAAGGCATTTCATCTTTAATAAATGTTGATTCATTCTTTATGCTGGGAATTGTTGAAAACACATTTATGAGAATGCACTTTTTTAATCAAGTGTCTTCTTTAAACAAATTCTTTTAGAATTTATATAAAATAGAGAAAAGCGGAAAAAGCAGTTAGAATGTGTTTATTTGATCTTTTCAGCCCTAATTCCAAAAAACAAAATTTAACATAGAGAAAGATGTGAAAGTACTCATTAATTGAAAGATCTCTTTTGAATTTACTATTTGATTGAATTTATGCAAAAACCTCATTTATAATAAAATCATTGACAGCATTTTCAGGCACTACAGACTGAACACAGGACAGGCCAACATTCCTGTTTAGATGTAATTGTTCTACACAATTCTTCAGCTCACCGAGCCAGCTAGCACCTATGGGGAATTTGTGCGTATGTGCAGGAACACCACACACATGGTGACCTCTTTAACCACCACGTACCACTGCCATCTGAAAATGTCTGAAAATCTTCGACCTCCTCCACCCCGACTGAGAGCTGAACTTGTGAAAATCGATTTGCCACTGCAGTCACGCAGCTGTGTCCCACTTTAAATAAGAATGAATTTCATTGCCCTGCTCTAATGATGCAAAAACACCCACCGCAACCACGGGAACTAACAGCTCTGCACTGTTTAGTACATAGAATCTGGATTTATCTGAGTTTCTGATCAGCTTCATGTGTGACTATATTTACAGGTGTGACTGACAGACCTGCAAGATAATCTTCACATCCTGTCTGTGTGCAGACTGCACTTAAATTAATGGCTGAATACTTAGTAAATAAATGCATAATGAATACACCCCATTGGCAGAACTCCTAATTACCAACAGCGGGTAGTCAGAACTTTGCATTTTCTGAGATTCACTGTCGTCCCTTCAGGAATTCTAACAGACTTGCTCTTGAATTGTAGAGCTCCTTGGTATCCCTCGTCTCTAACAAACTAGCTCAGGTTTGCTGGGAAACACAGTTTGCTTTATCTCTTCTGTGTGGGGCTCATTAGTGTACCCCCAGAGAAGGTTAAGCTACACGCAGTGTTTGTCCTGAGCCCCGGGGACATTTAGCATTCAGACGGCACAGTTCAGCGGAGACTGCCACTTGTCTTTTGTTATTTTTGCCAAGGCAGGTTTCTTGTTAGCACGTTGCATTGAATTGAAAAGCATTCCTGTTAAGATGTGTTAAAGGGGTACAAAAACAGCCTTATTCCCTCCACTGTGTCAAAAAGCGCTAAAAATGATAGCAATCACTATTCATGTTTCTGGAAAAATGTTTTAGTTAAAAAAATATGTATAAATAATTGTCAAGGTGATTACTTGGTATTTGACACACCACATCATTCCTTCTTTGAAATGTGAGTCATGAATTTTTTTGTGAGTCATGAAATGTGAACCATTCAATCTTTTTTTCTGATATGTCCTTGTTTCCCACTCTCTTTCCACTCCTCTCACATCTTCTGTTTTATTTTAGGGCACAAGTGATTTCTGCATTTCCCCTGACAAATACATCATGAGTAAAACAAAGGATGTCATCAGTGCTGGTAAGCTTCAGTGTGAATAATAATGATCCTTTAATGGATTCATTATGTGACCATAAATTTGTGGCCATGGTGATAATTGATATTTAGCAAAGAGAGGACAATGATGATGAAAAAACATTTTCTGTCTGCTTTTGTGTTTGTGTTTTCTCAGATATTGTTCATTACTATCTGTACTGCAACCAGACTCTCTCCAACCCCTTCCAGCAGGTAGGAAACGGGATGTGTTGCAGAGCTCCTCGCAAAAATTGCAGGTCATAAAATGTCCACACATCTAAGCCAAAAGAGTTTTGATTAACAAATCTTCTGTAGACATTTGAAATTAAATCTTTATCCATAAATGAGGATTTATGATGTGCAGGTAAAACTGGACACTTGCTGGGTATTTTACAGATACAATTTAACATTGTTAAATGTTATTTTGGTGGCTATGCACTTGCCATCAACATTATTAGGTACACATGTTCATCTGCTAGTTAACAGAAATGTACGAGTCACAGGGTGACAACTCACTGCTTTTAGGCATGAAGACATGCTCAAGATGGGCTGGTGAAATTCAAACTAAGCATCAGAATGGGACAAAAAAGGCGATTTAAGTCACTTTGAACTGTGTTGTGGTTGGTTGTTGGTGCCAGATGGGCTGCTCTGATTGTTTCAAAGACTGCTGGTCTTCTGGGATTTCCCCAGACAATCATCTCAGGGGTTTTCAGAGAATGACCCAAAAAGGAAAAAATATCATGTGAGCAGCAGCTCTCTGGGTGAAAATGGCTTGTTGATGCCAGAGGTCAGAGTAGAATGGCCAGACTGTTAAGCTTATAGGACAGGAACATAGCAGAAGGTATGCAGAAGAGCATCTCTGAGTGTACAACATATTGAAGCAGATGGGCTACAGCAGCAGAAGACCACACAGGCTGACTCTCTTGTCAGCTGATAAAAAAGAGTACAGTTCACACAGGTTCACCAAAACTGGAGTATAGAAGATTAAAATGTTGCTTAGTCTGATGAGTCTCTAGTTTTGCTGTGACATTTGAATGGCGAGAACAGAATTTGACAAAAACAACATGAAAGCATCTGTCCTGCCTTATATCATTATATAAGTTCCTACTGGTGGTGTAGCAGTGCGGAGGATATTCGATGGGTACTGTTTCCAGCAAGATAACACATCATGTTGCAGAGCTCAAAAAATCTCAAACTGGTTTCTTGAACATCACCAGATACCAGACCTCAATCCAGTAGAGCACCTTGGTGGAACAGGAGATTTGCATCATGGATGTGCACTCAACAAATGTGCAGCAACTGTGTGATGCTATCATGTTAGTATGGAGCAAAACCTCTGAGCAGTTTCCAGCACCTTACTGAATGTGTGCCATGAAGAATTAAAGAAGTTTGAAGACTAGTAAGGTGTACCTAATAAAGTGTCTCGTGAGTGTATGTTTATTTTGAATTTAACAAATCTGTTCAAACTACCCACTACATCAACATTCAAATAGAAGCTTTGTCCTGATTTTTTAAAAACTTTTTTAAAGGTATTAATGAGGAAATATCAAACAGATTCATGATTAAGCTCAATGTTCTGACCAATCACCTAATATTAGTTTAATTATGGCAGGATTAATATTATATTCTTTTTCATAATCAGCCCTTTAAAAGACTCCAAATTTCTCCATCTTAGAAGTTTAAAGAAGAAACTGTTACTTATTCTTTTTTTTATTTATTAAATAGAAACTGTTATCTGAATTATTATTATTTTTAAATCTTGGAAATGTGAATTGTGTAAACAGCACAATTCACATAAAAGACCATTTAAATATGAGCAAGGTCATTCCTGACTTATTTAAACAGACTTAAGACAGATGTTGTTGTGGCGATACTAATCGATATTAATAGCTACAAAAACCAAATGTCGCTCCGTTTTAACAGCAAAATGCCTTCATGTCTCTTGAACTGTAATTTGCGATGCTCAGTCCTTGCTCATTTCTTTGCCCCTCAGGCTTCATCTTTGTCAGGCTTTCCCTTCGTCCAGCCCTGTCTGTCTGAGTTACATCCTAACTTCTAGCAGAGGAGTTATAAAACCACCAAGGATCAAAGACTGTCGCCATTATTTTTCTCTCTTTCTGTTCTTGCTTCCTTGATGCATGACAAAGCATACCTTAGTGTTACAAAACTGCCGAGACAAAGGCTATGAAATTGCACGTTAGATGAAACAACCTGGAGAATCTCTTCTCCTCCCACTCTTCTGAGGAACGGTGGAGTTACTCTTCAGGGAAGCAGTTTGTGGGTCACTTCACTGACTTCCCAGCTGACATCAGTCAGCAGTTAAGTCAATTTCTGTAAGTTCTGGTTCACCAGACCTCAGATCTTATTATCTGGCTCTTGTAGACATGCCCCGAGGAGCACACCACAAGAGCACAGCGGCAGAGGGCAGACAAGCGTCACCTTGCCTGGTAAACAAAGTCAGCGCTCTTTTCACTGTCACAGATAGCCAACAGGTGCAAAGTTCACAAGCAAGCTGGCAGATACAGGAATTCACACTGATTGGCAAGCAAACAAGCTTCTCCCCCCTGTTTATCTTACTCTCTTAGGTGTTTGTCTCTCCGCAGTGCCCTGCAGGTCTACCTTCCTGCCCCAGAGTAACACTGCCTTTGGCATCACTCCTGTGCCAACTCTTTATCTATTTTTATCATCTCTTCTCCTTTTTTTACTGTCCTCCTCCATACACTGTCTTTGTCCTATTTTTCCACTTTATTTGGCTTAGAACAAACTCACCCAAGATAAAGTTGGGGGAAAAAAATCAATTGAAGCAGGTCGACTGTGTAGCAGAGAGCTACTGGGCCATGGACGATCATGTAGATCAAGAAAAATGTCAGATCAGAGGAAAGCAATTACATTTATGGATAGTTGAGGTAATTGACCACATCTTGTTTCAATTTAACACTGTGCCCCAGGCGTGGGGGTTTCCAGGCTCGTCTTGTTAGGCTGGATGACTGTGAAGATACAGATTTACTTTGAAGATATGGCAGATTAATTGATGTATGATCATACTTGAATGTTAATTAAAAAAAAGGCAGAAGGCAGGAACGATTGTGTTTCAGGTAGAACAGACTGTCCCATTACACTGGGCTGAATTTGGATGCTTATTTGCCCCCTGTTGGTGAGAACATAGATCTGTTGTTGAGATGGGAGATTGTATCTCAAGTAACCAAAATCAAAGCATGTTAAAATGAAGTGAAGAATCTGACATTTTGACATATGACTTAAGTATAAAAATTTTATTTGTATTTATATTATCATAAGAATAAGTTGGGGTTTTTAATAAAGTTGTAAGATCTGAAATCACTGCATAAAACAGGGGGAAACACCCAATACCTCCAATGAAAATTAGATTTAGCTTAGGCCAGTTTTTTAGGCCTGGATTCTCCATTTCAATAAATTCAACCCAATTCAGTTAGATAAAAATAAAGCCAATTATTATGGCATTAATGCTTTCACCTATAGTTTTTTTTTTTTTTTTTTTTTTTTTTTTTTAGAAATTACTGTACATTTTACAATACCTCTATTATTCAGCCTGAAGCCTGACGCATTCATATGTGTTATTTGCCTGCTATTCATTTGTGTGTTTAAAAATGTACTTTTGTTTGCAGCCTCTGGCCATCTTCCAGAGGTCTCTGACCACCATGCAGATCCAGATCCAGGGTTTGTTGCAGTTTGCTGTACCACTGTTTCCTACGGCTGAGGTATGGCACACAGAAACACTTTTATGCTGTAGTTTGAGAAATAAAATAAGGGCTGAAGTGTTTTTCAGTGATACGCTGACCTCTCCACAGAGAGATCTCCTGGGTATACAACATTTGCTCAACTCCTCGGAGGCCAGTCTGCACCAGCTGACCGCCCTGCTGGACTGCAGGGGGCTCAACAAGGTTTGTTCACTGCATCCTAATTGGCATTAGAGAAGCACAACTAGGTCAACTTGAGAGTAAGTGGCCATTCAGGATTTCAGAGTAAAACTGAAAGTGGAACTGAGAGCAGAGCAGATAAAAGTGCTTTTAAAAACCTCTTTTGTTTTTTGCAAGTTTGTTTGCACAGTGCAGTTCATGACTGCAATGCGGTTTACGTGAATGATGTTGAAGTCCCATCGAATGTGCAAAACATAAATGAAGAAAATGATGACACACACCGATGCACTAAGTGCTTTTTCATCTTTGGCTCATTTTGTTCCGCCGTGTATTCAAACATGGCAGCGAGAGTACAGATAATGAGCAAACAGTTTGGCCACATATCTGTGTTCTGCATTTGACCTCTTTAGGACTACCTGGATGCAATGGTGGGGGTGTGCTATGATGGAGTGGAGGGTGTACTGTACCTCTGCCTGTTCTCCATTCTGGCAGCCTGTGCCTTCACTGTCATGCTGTGTGCCATTCCCAGGGCATGGAGACAAATTGCCTGCAGGTCAGTACATTTTCAGGCTTGTCTGCCTGCCTGCGCGGCCTCATTTTCTCATTCTGCACCAGTCTCTATGTAGATCCCGGTGTACCGTCTAACCCAGCACATACCAAAGAATACTGTAATTTGAAGTTTTGTTTCCATCAGGCGTGATTCGCACCGTACCCAAGAAATGCAATATCGTAAACTTTTCCTCTGATGCTCCTTTCCTAATTTCTCACTGAAGGGAGCAAGATTACGATGACATAGATGAGGAGGACCCGTTCAACCCACGGGCAAGGAGATTAGGGTCTCAGAACCCCGACCACACCAACATGCACAGCTTCTGCAGCTACAGCAGCAGCATGGGCAGCCAGACCAGCCTGCACCCGCCCGCTCCAGCTGTCTCAAATGCCCCAATGTCTGAGTACATGTGAGTCAAAAAAAAAAAAAACAACTTGGGGGGGAAAGTGACATCAGAAATTTGAGCCATATCCCGAGTCACTTCTCTCATTTTTCCTGCAGGAACCACACAGCTCTTTTCGGGGGAAATCCACGGTATGAGAATGTGCCTCTGATAGGACGAGGCTCTCCACCCCCATCGGTGCGTTGGGTCCCAGAGGCCAAGTCCTTCCTATGATGTCATTTCTTTCTCAGTTAAACTCAGGAAGTGGTTTTCTTAGAAATAACAGCTTATTATTTCTTCCATTTTTGTTTTAACTTGGTGACTCAGCTAACCTCCTTTGTTACATTTTACATTCACATCACTTAAATTTTAATTCAGATTAAATCCACTCTTTTTAAAGGTTCTTTATAGTATTTAACCAGATACTCTTGTGTTTTACACTGTGGCTTTTATTTTCTGCTGTGAACAACATACAGGAGGCTGGCTTACAGTGCCAAAGCAAGGAGAGGAGAAGTAATTTAGTTAATATTTAATATGAACAGAACACCATTTAGCCTCTCTCAGGCCTCTCTCTCAGGATAAGGTGACACAGGCCGTAACCCATAAACTCTTTCACTGTCGACACACAAGTTTTTCTTCCTCACTGAATTAACTCAGCACCCTGCTGGGCCTCTCGTCTCCTGTTATATCACAGAGATAAAAATAGAAACATTTTAAATGAAGTTTTCATTCAGCACACGCTCCTAATAGCATGCTGTACACCATTTTACAGATCTCTAATCTGGATTTTGCTTACAGTTATAGGAAAGAAATAAGTTTTTATCCTTTTTCCTGCTCAGATGTTTTATTAAAGATCGCTTATATGTTTAGAATCTCAATTGAACCAAATTTATACATGTGTTACTGCAGTTTTAATGTATGTAATTCTTTTTAAGTTAGCCACAATTATCATTAACCTTCATCCTTTAATTCCAGCTAAAGTACCAACTAAACATGTGATATGCTCTGTCTTTTGACTCTTTAATACAACCAAATAATATGCATGTTAATTTCTTCCTCATGGCTATAACTGTACAGAATCATGCAGTCATCTTCGGCTAACAGCTTCTTTTATATATTTTTTTGTTTGTTTGTTTGTTTGTCATGTGTATGTTTGTTTGTATCTTTCATTTCTATATTCCCTCTTTTTTTAATCAACTTTTGGAGATATACTCTCAGCAGTATAGAAATCGAGTAAGTCTTTTCTTCTCTCTCTGTCAGGAATAAAGTCCCTCACTTGTCCCTCTGTTCCATCTCCTATCATTTCTCCTTCACCTCACATTATCTCGTCTCCTGTGCAGTTCTCCTGTTTAGCATGACTTTTAATCTGCAACCTACTGTCCCCGTCGCAGACAGGTTCACTTAGCAAGGGTATTTCAGCCCCTGGTGTTCACAGGGTGGTACTGTAGTTGCGTCTCTGGGTACTTTCACAGTCAGCTCCTATGTGCATGCAGTCTTTCTCCGGTCATTTAGTTTTACACCTAGCACTGACACAAAAGTATTAGCAGTAGGGATTCTGTGCACTACAATAAAATGGATTTTACCTGGAAAGTGTTTCACATACTTTATGCTATGTGTGTATTTAATAAATAAAGGATTGACCTTTTAAAACAAACTATAGGTAATATCTAAAATATTTTACCCTGCCATGGTCTGTTATTTATGATTTAAATGAATACTCCACTGAAACTTTGTCTTAGAAACTAATATTCAACCACTGTAGGAATATGATATGCATATGTTCGCCAGCCATACACTCACCTATTCCACTGCTCATTAACACAAATACCTAGTCATCCAATCACATGGCAGCAACCTACGATATTTAGGCATGTAAAAATAGTCAAGATGACCTGCTGAAGTTCAAACTGAGCATCAGAATGGGGAAGAAAGGTGATTTAATTGACTTTAAATGTGATTTGAAAAAATTATGAACCCTCCTATTAAAGCAAAAATTACAGCCGGTCTGAAAGCAAAAGGTGCTCCAACCCAGAACTAGATAGGTGTAACTAATAAACTGTCTAGCGTGTAGCTATACTATAAACATGTACTATATATTCATTCTTCTGTAGTTTCACTTCACCTGTTTTTTTTTAACCTGATCACCCATGCTCTCCCTGCTTTATGTCGGACTAGGGGAGTCGGGAGCCTCAAACATTTCTCATGTCAGTGCCACAGTCGAGTGAATTTGATACATAAAGATAGATATTCAGTGGACTGTTCCTTTAAGCCCATTTCCCCTACTTTCTTCCATTACAAATGAGTTTTACATGTTTACATCACCACAATCTAATACAACAGACTTGTAATATTCTCTATATATGTCTCTGTGTTGGTGTTTTGTCTATAGTACTCTCCCACTATGAGGGCCACCTACCTGTCCATGACCGAAGAACAGAGGAGACACTTTGGAAACGACTTCCAAGCATAGACTTCCCTGTTTGCCCGAGGAGAGAAGCAGCATCGCGCACCATCTACAAGACAGCAACATGCAGCTGATAGAAGACTCACATTGGAAACTGTGTGGCTTCATGTTTGTCAGGACTCCAGCGTGTGGAGTCTAATGATAATGGAACAATATCTGTAATCTTCTCTCTGTTCTTTAAGCTCATTCATGACATTTCTATCCTTTCTTGGAGAACGTGCTAGACATTTCCAAGAAGTGCTGTCAAACTTAACAAGCTCTTAATCTGTTTTGTCCTTTGATACCCTCACACGCTCTTTTAAACATATAAAAAAAAACACAAAACAAGTTGTTTCCCAATAACGTAAAAAAGAAAGTTTAAATTCAGTTGAGATCTCTCTCTGCCTTTGAAATGGAGATGTGTACTAATTTTGACATCTTATATTTGAGTCTCCAAAGATAAAAGATGTGAACGCGATAGCTCATGCATCGTTATTTTCTATGTAGTGTGCTCCATGCGTGATATTTGTGAAGCACAGAGCCAGCACTGGCAGCACACAGCAGGAGTTTGCGGAGCAGTATAATTTATTTGCAGTCTCACACATACACAAACACGCCTGCTAGTGAAGCTTTAGGAGTCCACAGAGACGAGACTACCTTGAGACCATGGCTTCTGTAAATAAGTTGTAAAATAACAGATTGTTGTCTTATTCTGTTTTCTGTTTAAACTGTGTGCCATTTTTATATACTTTTTCTAGTTCTGTCCAGCAATACATAGGACCACTATTTTTTGTATTTTCTAATGGGCCATTAATTCATACTCCCTGTATATCTAATCCAACTAATCCAATAAAGTCGTCATTCCTATTGTGATTCGGGAAGCTGTGCTGCTCTCTGATTAATGAATTCAGGTAATTACTTTCACCATAGCAAACAATCCAAATAATACATGTTTGTACCGACTAACGATGACTTTCTTGTGGATTGGATATATGCCGTGTCATTAATACGTTTTGTGTGTTTGTTTCAGCATGTTGCACTGTACAGGCACAGAGAGTGGTGCTTAATTTTGTTTGTGTGTGTGTGTGTGTGTGTATGTGTGTATGTGTACGCAAACTTCAGGGTCTAATCGTAAATTGAATAAACCAGCTTTGAGTACAACGCGATGAGTCTTAATTTTGTTTTTGAGTGTTTGTGCCTAAAATCATTAAGATCTCCTTGTGCATTTAACTGAAACATATCCACATGCAATTAGTGTATCATGTACTAGTGATTCCTTGAGTATTTTTAAAGCCTGCTCAAAATATGTACAATTCTTCCCAAATAAAGGATGAATGAGGCAGGGACCAGGGTTCACTTGTACTCAGTGATGAAATTATTCGATTTTGGTGTTTTGAGGTCAGATGTGAAGGTTGCTGTGACCACATGGCTATCCCATTTTTAGTCAGCTCTATATATTTAGTTTTGCATATTTGTCACAAATCTAAATGTTTCATATCATCAACGTTATGAATTTATTTATGAAATTCTATTAGATTTATACCAGTTTGTGGCTGTTGCCGGGGTTCACTTGAGCCCCAAAGCCTTAAAAAGGTCTTTGTAACCCTGATTCTGTCAAACAGGTCCTTTTTTATTTTATTTTACTGTTGTTTAGCAGGTCTGGCAGTAATCAGGGCTGAGTGTAGCTCATGAAATTGAAATCCGCTTTTGAAAAAATGTGATAAATCACACTTAATTCATAATTTAACAAATCTGATTCTTGTTGGCAAAGGTGGCACAACCAATTATAAGGGTCAGGGCAAAATCACTTTTTCTCACAGGTAGGTTTAGATAGCATTTTTCTCTTAATGAATCAAATAATAATTTAAAAATACATTTTGTATTTACTCATTTTGTCTTTATCCAATATTAAAATTAATTTTATGATTTGAAACATAAGGGACAGGATACTTTTTCACAGCACTGCATAGCAAGACTGAAGATATTTTTACCCAATAACCTAGAATTCAGATTTAGGAGGAAATATCATACAAATATCCAATAGAATAAGGATAAAATAAGGATAAAATGACGAAACAATGACATTTTATATCCCAAAGGTCAGGTCTGAAGAAGTCCTAACTGCTTGGTGGAACTATACAATGGGATCTAAAGGGTAATTCTAGTTTAAAATATCCCTGTTACCTTCTTTTGGTTTGGGTTATTTGTTTGTTTTTAAAGACTATAATCTACCTTAGGCTGTTTAGAAAAGTAAAAAATTACGAAAGTAAAAACAACTTACTTTAGTAGGTATTGTATGTTCCCCTTTCTGCTCATTTTTCGGCTTTTTTTTTTTTTCAGCATTAAGCCGCTTGAAATTGATTGTCTAAAATAGTAATTGCACCATTTCTACAGCAGATGCCAGCAGAGTGCAGCGGAAACGGTATCTCAGTAAATATTACAGAAGTTTAGTGTTTTAAAGATCTAAAGTTTTTTCACTACAGATTATTTTGTAAACACGCTCTGTGGTCGTAAAACAGCTTATGTTATTATATTTTTAAACTGCCTTTTCCTTTCCCCCCCCTTTTATGTATTTGTTTGATTTCTGGTCAACATCAATTGGCTTGAAGCTGATGGCTTGAAACGGTAATTGCATAACATTTCCACCAGATGTCAGCAAAGTGACACAGAAAGGGTATTTCATACAGAAAAAGACATTTAAAAAAGGTTACCATTTTCCAACTATTCGCGTCCGTAAAATGTGTGATATTAGGATCACAGATCTATCTGAATGCACAATAACTGGTTTGGATAAACGCACACAGCCATGGTGTTTTAGAAACTCTCCAAAAGATTTATTTTAAAAAATAATTAATAATAAAGACACATCCAGTCCAATAACTGATAAATGCTCGTTTGAATGTGACTTTTTGTCAACTTTATTGTCCTTTTGAAATTCAGAAGCCTTATATAATGTTAATATGACCCAGGTTGCTATGAAGCACTTTTACAAGGTACAGAGGGTTATGTTTGTATTTCCTTTACAATCATTGTGTAGCCTAGGATAGCAAAACTGGGAGTGCACATGCCATGTCATATTATTTATTTATTTATTCACCCAAAGCAATGAAAAAAAAACGGACTAGAGGGTTTTATTTTATAATCGGATGTACCGGTGTTGATTTGTAGCTGATTTGATGCTGCCGGTGTTCCGCGAATCTCCAGGGACAACACAGCAAGCGCGAGCGCAGAGACACGCGCACGCGCGTATACATAGGACAAGGAGCGGAGAGGAGCGAGGACAGACACAGAGAAGTGCGAGTAGCAGGTGAGCTGTTGCTGGTGCTGCTGTTACCTGCCGCTACCTTTAGCTTTTCGTCTGGCTAAATTATTCCCGTGTTTCCCGACCCGGTGCTGCGTGGAAGATACCCACCGACGCGCTCTCGAGGACACAAAGAGGAAGCGAGTGAGAGAGTAGAGTCGGTCGGTAGTTGTAGGAAAGCTAATGTCGTTGAGTAAAAACGACACGAAGAGATCGTTAGCTCGCCAGTCGCGCTTGTTACTACTGAGAAGCTACAGCCAGTGACTATTAAAGGCAGAACCCGGGTGTATTAGTAGTTGTTAGGTGTGTGCGGTGGGCTGCAGGTGCTTTTTTTTCTTAAAGAGTAGGTGGCATGCAGGTAACGACGGGTGTTCCAGATCAACTGTCGTTTAGATCAACTGGCGTTGGTCGAACAGATGTGTGGCAGACTTGCGTTTCAGGAGCTGCTACCGACAAACCAGCAAAAAAACAAATGTGACATCTGTGACACTTGTGAGGTTATCTCAAACACACTCCGTCAGTCTTGATGCTGTTGAACAACCAAATGTTTAAAAATGTCGCGGTAGCAGCTCCTGAAACGCAAGTCTGCCACACATCTGTTCGACCAACGCCAGTTGATCTAAACGCCAGTTGATCTGGAACACGGGGAGCGGGATGGTCCAGTGCCCCGTTTTCTGTTGATGCTCGCTATCCTTCAGGCTGACCGAAAGTGAACATGAAGGACACCGGAGAGTCAAAGGACCACCAGCTAACTGTGAGTTTCAACCTATGCTTTTTTTTAATGATAGTTTTTTTATTGAGCTCTAACACCTTCATTAACTTTGTCAAATGAGTTTGCTCTGTTGTTGAGTAGTAGAAAACCATCACCATTTAATACAAACAAGCTCATAAATTTGCTGCCAGTTAACTGAACACTCGGTGATCACTTCATTAGAGTACACCTGTAGACTGCAGTCCTGTGAAGTTTGCCTAAAAATTGCCTGTATTTTTTGTGGAATGACATATGCACAAAAAGGTGGCACTGGATACCAAATACCACCCTTTATTTTAAAAAAGCAAGCAAGCAAACAAACAAACAAACAAACAAACAAAAAACCCCATCCTACTCACCTAAGTGACCTCGGCATTAAAACATAAATTTTAATTAAACTAAAATGCATTAGCGGCATCATGGAGTTAGCCTAAGCATAGTTTATTTTTAGGTTCTTGTTCTTCTTTCTAGCGGTTTCTTCTTGAATTCCTAACCATTTAAGCTGCTAGCGTTTATAGTGAATGTTCAATTTTCTTTTATACCACCTGCATTGCAGCCCTTACCTGAATTATTGAAGTGGCTGTTTCAGTTGCCTGGCCTCTCTTGTCCCCCATGTAATACACCTTCTACAGGGTGCTGATAGAGAGAGGACCTTATTATTTCTATTTGTTGCCTAGGTGAATCTAAGGTGGATCCACATTACTATAAAAGCCCTTATATACACGAACGTCATAGCACATTTGTTTGAATGCTTATGAATGCAGCTCATGTGCCACCCCTGTGGGTCTAACACACTGCTGGTATTGCTACTGTAACCCATGTCAACTACTCCCTGTCAAATGACTCAAGCCAGCTGATTTGAGGCCCCTCTCCTGATTGGCTCCTTCCACGTCGCGGCAACTATGAAAACCGGCTGTGGAGGGATACTTCCGGGTTCGACTCCTGCTGTGGCTGTATGCTTATGGCGTTAAGAACAGTGTTGGAAAACAAAGCGTTTTCTCCCCTAAATTCGTCTATAAAATTGTATCACCTTAGCGGTCAGGTTTTTTTTCCCTTTAAATTGATCTTCTTCATATTGAAGTGGCGAGCCGGTAGGACCATTCTTTGTTTTTTTTTCCCCCGCTTTGCCGTCTATGGATTACGGACATATTTGTTCCCCATTGTATGAAACTGGACCCTAAGGAGGAATACCTTAAAGAGTGAACTTTAAAAAGAAAAGGACTCTTAACAAAAGGACTGTTGCACAGGAAATCACAGCAATTGATTTATTTGTTACACAATTATTTGATTGTGGGCATTTATTTATGTTGTGTGTCGTATTGATTATTTTGGTCCATTTCCCCTTTTCCCCATTTATTCAATATATTTTTGGTACAAGATACTGCAGTCTTTGGTCTCATCATTCACACCATCTAGGCTCCATAAAGAACCATTTCTTCTGCGCGTCAGTCAATAAACTCGTCCATTGCAATAACACTAGCCCTTAAATAACTTTGCGTTACACGTGGCGAGCCAGCCAGGAGCCTGATGTGTGAATGTCTGTTCTTTTGTGTTATCTGATTTAATTGAATATTCGGTATTTCCTGTGGTTTTGATAAGGTCCGCGACAAGGGGAAAATGAAGTTTATTCAGAAAAGTGGGGTCAATATTGCACATTCTGTCATTGTTTCTGGTGCCACAAACACTGAGAAAGATGAGGAAATTCTTGATTATTTGAAACAATACGGTCGTATCGAAAAGGTTATTTTCGTGGACGACTTAAATAGTATGTTTTACAAAAACCTGATCGTTGAATACGTTGATAGTTCTGCGTTAACTGCTCTTAATCCATTTTTCCCATATACTCATCAGTCAAAGAATTACTCTGCTTTGACTTTTTGTGTAAAATCGCTTGCCGCAGAATGCACAGCCACAGCGGGAGTCCAGACCCCTGCAGATTACCTCGGCGAGCTCAAGCAACTTGCACGCCGCAGCGGCAGGGATTTTCCAGATATTCTGAGGGAAATGATGGGACAAATCAGTGAGCATCTGGAAGGAATGGAACAAGATGGTGACTTAGAAGTCCAAATTGTGGAGCCTGCACCATCTCTGCCGGGCCAGCAGGGGTCGTTGTCTGGACACTCCGCAATCCCTGAGACAGCTACCAGCAATCCCTCACCTGACCAACAGGGGTCACTGCCACATCCACAAAGATTTTCACTGTCACAGACTGAAATGAACCCCCCGGAAATACAAAAGGTAGTGGTGGAGCATGTTGTAAAAACAGACACCGTACCTGCATTCAGACTTCGTCCTTTCTCTGGCAAGATTCCCAAGCCAGCCAACGAAACAGATTATGAGACCTGGAGATCTCACATTGAACTGCTGTTAGCTGATCCAAATTTAACACCTCTGCAGATCACTCGTCGCATCCTTGAGAGTTTGCTACCGCCGGCAGCAGATGTTGTGAAAGGGCTGGGCTCAAACACAATTCCATCCATCTATTTAAAAGTGTTGGATTCTGCTTTTGCCACAGTACAAGATGGAGAGGAGTTGTTTGCTCAATTCCTGAATACATTACAGGATTCAGGTGAGAAACCCTCTGCTTTTTTGCAACGTTTACAACTCACATTAAACACTGTGATGAAAAGAGGTGGTATCTTGTCTTCAGACTTCAACAAACAATTACTCAAGCAGTTTTGTAGAGGATGCTGGGACAGCGATATCATTAACAAACTACAGTTGGAGAACTTGAGGAGCGATCCCCCATGTTTTGCAGAGCTCCTCCTACTGCTTCGAACTGAGGAGGGTAGACAGCTGGCCAAGGAGAATCTCATGAAGAAGCACCTGACTGCATCCAAGCCTCGTGCCGCTGTTCACTCTCAGAGCACATGTGCTTGTAGCCATTCAGACACCAAGGCTATTAATGAGCTGAAGCAACAGATGCAGAAACTGCAGAGTCAAAAGCCAGCACCACCTCAACTCAGATCAACACAACCAAGACCCAGCAGCAGTGCAACCAGTTCCCGGCCTAGAGCAGGCTACTGCTTTAAATGTGGAGAGGATGGGCACATGTCAGCAGGATGCGCCAACCCTCCAAACCCGACACTGGTTCTGAAAAAGAAGAAACAACTTGAGAAAAGACAGCAGGCTTGGGACAGCAACAACAAATCATCAAACTAGAGGCAGTCTCTGTGGAGGGACAGACGGAGGCTGCAGTTAACCCATGTCCCAGTCACAAGCAAAATGGACATTCCATCACACTGCCTAAAGGACTCATTGGAACCAGAAGTACAGCACAGGTCACAATTGGAGGGACTGTATTCAACTGCCTGTTAGACACGGGGTCCCAGGTAACCACCATCTCTCACTCCTTCCACCATGATTATCTCTCTGACCAAGAGATACAACCTCTGAAGAATCTCTTGGAGATAGAAGGAGCGAATGGCCAAGCGGTTCCATACCTTGGCTATGTGGAGATGAATGTCACCTTCCCTTCCGACTTCTTGGGTTCCACCACAGCTGTTGATACACTTGCTCTGGTAGTTCCTGATGTCCAATCAGCTCAACAGCCATCAATACTGATTGGCACAAACACTCTGGACTTGGCATATGAGAAAGCATTCTCAGACCAACAACCCTCCTTTCCAGCCCCTCATGGATACAGAACGGTGCTGAAAATTCTTGAGCAACGATACAGACTGGCCAACAGTAATCATCATGGAATCGTCAAGCTGCACACTGACGGACCACAGACCATCCCAGCTGGAAAAACTGTTGCCTTGGAGGGGTTAATTTTCGGACGCTGCCTCCAGGCCGAGAAGGCTGTGTTGGTGGAACACCCGACTTCGTCGCCTCTGCCAGGTGGCTTAATGGTCCCGTCTTGTGTCATGGATTTCCCTTCTCACCAGCCATACCACTTACCTGTGGTAATCTGCAACCAGTCTGATCATGATGTAACCCTCCCAGCCAAAGCCATCATTGCGGAGATCAGTGCCATTCAGTCCATTCAGTGTCAAGAAAGGAGTCATGACAGTATGCCTCCTAACCCTGTGACTTCTGGATTCGACTTCAACTTTGGTAACTCCCCCTTAACACCGGAATGGAAGAGTCGTATTACTGAGGAGTTAAACGCCCTCCATGATGTCTTCGCCAAACACGACCTTGACTTTGGGAAAACCGACAAAGTGAAACATCAGATCAAGCTCTCTGACCCTACTCCCTTCAAGCAGCGCCCAAGACCAATCCATCCTCAAGATCTGGATGCTGTGCGCCAACACCTGAAGGAGCTGGTTGACTCTGGGGTCATCAGAGAGTCAGACTCACCCTTTGCGTCACCCATTGTCGTGGTGCGAAAGAAGAATGGGAGTGTGCAGCTCTGCATTGATTACCGGAAACTAAATCTGCAGACCATCAAAGATGCATATGCATTGCCAAAGTTGGAGGATACTTTTACAGCTCTCTCTGGATCAGAATGGTTTTCAGTCCTTGACCTTAAATCTGGTTATTATCAGATTGAAATGGAAGAGGCAGACAAGAGCAAAACAGCATTTGTATGTCCACTTGGATTCTATGAGTTCAACAGAATGCCCCAGGGAGTCACAAACGCACCCAGTACCTTCCAACGACTAATGGAAAAGTGCATGGGAGAAATGAACTTGAAAGAAGTCTTGGTCTTCATTGACGACTTGATCATTTTTGCACCAACGCTTGAAGAGCATGAGAGGAGACTACTGAAAGTCCTTCACCGTCTGAAGGAATTTGGACTCAAGCTCTCAGTTGAAAAGTGCATGTTCTTCCAGAAATCCATAAAATACCTGGGGCATGTTGTGTCAAAAGACGGTGTGCAGACAGACCCGGATAAAATCGAGACACTTAAGTCCTGGCCGGTTCCAAAGAATCTTAAAGAACTCCGCTCTTTCCTGGGTTTCGCAGGATATTACCGCGGGTTCATCCAAGGCTACTCTAACATCGTCAAACCTTTGCATGACCTTACTGCTGGATATCCTCCATCACAGCGGAAACTCAGAGCCACCATCAAGCGAGACCAATATTTGGATCCTAAGGAACCACTTGCCAGTCGCTGGACTCCAGCATGTCAACAAGCCTTTGACACCATTATCAAAAAACTCACCACAGCACCAGTACTTGCTTTCGCCGATCCCCAGAAGCCTTACCTTCTCCATACAGATGCCAGTTCTGCCGGGCTAGGAGCTATTCTGTACCAGGAGCAACAAGGACAAAACCAGGTGATCGCCTATGCAAGTCGCGGTCTGTCGAGGTGTGAGTCAAAATATCCAGCTCACAAACTGGAATTTCTGGCTCTCAAGTGGGCTGTTACGGAGAAGTTTCACGACTATCTCTATGGCACCAACTTCACTGTCATTACTGACAGCAACCCACTCACCTACCTACTTACCTCTGCTAAATTAGATGCCACCAGTTACCGTTGGCTCTCTGCTCTTTCCACATTTTCATTTAAAATCATGTACAGATCTGGTAAGCAGAATCTAGACGCTGATGCTCTCTCTCGCAGGCCACATGGAGACCTCGCCAATGACCAAATGTCCCAAAAGGAGAGGGAGAGAATTCTTCGATTTGCCCAACACCATCTGGATCAGTCTACCTCAATTTCCATCGATCAGCACACGGTCAAAGCCATTTGTGACCGTCAGCTTGTTTATAGCATGGCTGAAGAGACGTCCACCACCGCACTCATCCAGTCACTAACTGCCCATACCGACAGTTTGCCTGACAGCTTCGTCAACGACACCCAGTTTGCATCTCCTGTTGTTTCTCAGCTGACAACCGCTGAAATCGCTGAGAGACAGAGGGAAGACCAGACCCTGAGGCATGTCATATTGCTGCTAGAGACTGGGGAAAGTCCACCTCCGATCTTGCGGGATGAACTCCCAGAACTGCCCCTTCTACTCCGAGACCAACATCGCATGGAGCTCCAAAATGGCATTCTCGTGAGAAGGAGGCAAGTTGGGGACCAGCTCTATTACCAGCTAGTGTTACCTGAGAAATTCCGGGCTGAAGTACTGTCAGAACTGCATGACAAGATGGGTCATTTGGGCATCGAACGTACTCTTGACCTCGTACGTCGAAGATTCTACTGGCCGAAAATGGCCAATGATGTGTGGAATAAAGTGAAGACATGTGAGAGATGCACCAAACGGAAAGCCTTACCTGAAAGAGCAGCACCCCTGGTGAACATTCGAACTTATCGACCTCTGGAACTGGTTTGCATAGACTTTTTATCACTGGAACCTGACAGGAGCAGAACCAAAGACATCCTTGTAATAACAGATCACTTCACCAAGTACGCTGTCGCTGTCCCCACTCCAAACCAAAAAGCAAAGACTGTCGCCAAATGTCTCTGGGACAATTTCCTGGTTCATTATGGTATCCCAGAAAAGCTCCATAGTGATCAAGGACCAGATTTTGAGTCACGCACAATAAAGGAACTGTGCAAAATGGCTGGGATTCACAAAATCAGAACTACACCATACCATCCACGGGGTAATCCAGTCGAGCGCTTTAACAGAACACTCCTGAATATGCTCGGAACACTCACCACTGAAGAGAAAACTCACTGGAAAGATTTTGTTAAGCCCCTGGTCCACGCATACAACTGCACCCGGAGTGATGTTACTGGCTACTCACCCTATGAGCTCATGTTTGGTCGACAACCTCTCCTCCCGATTGACTTGGTCTTTGGACTGCCTGTGGACAACAATCAGCCCACTCATTCACAGTATGTCCAGAACCTAAAGTCAAATCTAGAAAAGAGCTACAAAATTGCCATTGGTAATACGGAGAAGCTCATGGGAAGGAACAAGAGCCGTTTCGACCAACATATCACCCCCTCTGAACTGGACGTTGGTGACAGGGTGCTGGTACGTAATGTGAAACTCCGAGGCAAACACAAAATCGCAGACAAATGGGAACCAGACATCTATGTGGTGGTAAAAAGAGCAGACAATATTCCAGTGTACACTCTCCGACCAGAGAACAAACCCAAACCGATTCGTACTCTGCACAGAGATCTCCTCCTGCCATGTGGATTCTTGCCGGATTCCACTGAAACCAACCGAACAACTGTAAAACCAACCAGGAAGCGGTCACTCAACCTTTCTGATGAGGACTGTGCACAACCTCAGTCAGAAGAT
The DNA here is from genome assembly GCF_001858045.2 of Oreochromis niloticus. Classification (NCBI taxonomy): domain Eukaryota; kingdom Metazoa; phylum Chordata; class Actinopteri; order Cichliformes; family Cichlidae; genus Oreochromis; species Oreochromis niloticus. The sequence continues at coordinate 8,604,670 of NC_031973.2, forward strand.
GAGGATGACATAATATCGCATCTATGGTATGATCCTGTCTCAGAGCCTTTGCAATTCACCACTATCCACAATCTGCCAGAACCTTCATCCACCGTTCCAGCCACTGAAACTTTACCACCTGATATGCCATTCTGTGAACCTGCTACGCTCCCGTTGCCTCCTCTTGAGCCAGCAGAGAGCGAAACCCCTGACTCAGAAACCCCTGTCGAGGAGGAAGCTCCTGATCCTGTGGAATCAGAGGACAGTCTGTCCTCTGCTGAACCTACCAATGATGAATTGCCGACTGAGCCCAGTATCTCCTCTGCTGCTGATCTACCGTCTAGCTCTGACACCTCCAGCTCTGAACTAGAACCTGTGAGGACATCAACTCGGACCAGGAAACCACCAGACCGGTTACAGTACTCTAAGCTTGGTCAGCCCATCTTGAAGAGCATTCAGGCACTTGTCCATGGCTTAACCACCGCCTTCACTCATGCACTGGAGGATGAAGAGGACCATCTACTTACTGTCACTGAGCAACCTGTCATCCGGAACCAGCCACCATGTACGGGGACGTACATGAGATCGAGGGGGGAACCTGTAACCCATGTCAACTACTCCCTGTCAAATGACTCAAGCCAGCTGATTTGAGGCCCCTCTCCTGATTGGCTCCTTCCACGTCGCGGCAACTATGAAAACCGGCTGTGGAGGGATACTTCCGGGTTCGACTCCTGCTGTGACTGTATGCTTATGGCGTTAAGAACAGTGTTGGAAAACAAAGCGTTTTCTCCCCTAAATTCGTCTATAAAATTGTATCACCTTAGCGGTCAGGTTTTTTTTCCCTTTAAATTGATCTTCTTCATATTGAAGTGGCGAGCCGGTAGGACCATTCTTTGTTTTTTTTTCCCCCGCTTTGCCGTCTATGGATTACGGACATATTTGTTCCCCATTGTATGAAACTGGACCCTAAGGAGGAATACCTTAAAGAGTGAACTTTAAAAAGAAAAGGACTCTTAACAAAAGGACTGTTGCACAGGAAATCACAGCAATTGATTTATTTGTTACACAATTATTTGATTGTGGGCATTTATTTATGTTGTGTGTCGTATTGATTATTTTGGTCCATTTCCCCTTTTCCCCATTTATTCAATATATTTTTGGTACAAGATACTGCAGTCTTTGGTCTCATCATTCACACCATCTAGGCTCCATAAAGAACCATTTCTTCTGCGCGTCAGTCAATAAACTCGTCCATTGCAATAACACTAGCCCTTAAATAACTTTGCGTTACACTACACTCTGTTTTCATCCTGTTTTAATTCAGTCGGAGCTTTTCTGTTGACCTCTAAATCATGCAGACAGATTTAGACTAACAGCAGGAGTCTGAATGTGCATAATGCTGTCGTATTACAATGCTCCACTCATTAAGTTATGTGTCTGCCAAGTGCCATCCAGTATTCATAATTTAGACTCTAAAAGTACAGTTCTGCATTTAAAGTGATATTTTGAGTTTCCAGTTTACCTACCCTGGTTGAATTGGGGTTGTGAGAGAGAAAAGACTTTTAAAAGTTAGAAGATCCTGCATTTTTCCGCTAAGTGTGATTATACCTTATTATTAAGTTACATGGTGAAAAAAAAAAAAAATGTTTTTGACATTTGAAAGATTACTCATGCAATTTATGTGTTTCATTTCCATGAATTTGGGTTATTACTAGGAGACATCTTTTACAACTCCCTTAATGCAATACAGCAGTGTATCATAGTTCCCCTTCCTACTTATATTCGCACATCTTTATTATTCTAAATCACATTTCATCTTCAGGGATTCTTTTTTTATCCTGCACAAAGCCAGTCGTGAGCCGTATTGAACATTACTCACCTGCTTTCTTCATTCCCAAAACCATTGTAATGTTCAAAATCAGCACAGCATCTGATATATGAGCCAGTTTGTTTTTTTTTCTTATAAAATGCTTTTCTGTTGAAGCAGAGTTGAAGCACTCTAACAAGTGACATTAAAGCATTTGCAAAAATTCAGTTTAAACTACAGATAAAGCCACGGCACTAAAACCTTAGACATGTCATCTTATGTGCGGTCAGTGTCATTTTCTTAGATATGATGTCATGAAACCGAACATCTCCAAGCTGATTAGATTCAGAGTTTGCTCTGTTTGCTGCAGGTTGCCTTGAGGATCCGACCCCTCAGCGATGCTGAGCAGGAGGAGGGGGCTACAATTGTGGCCCACAGAGTGGACGACCAGGTGAGACATTGGTCTTTTAATTTTTCATTCTGCATGTGAGTGAGTGATGGCGTGGCTTTGTGTGAAAGAGGGATACTGTCTTCCTTCCTGCTTGTCATAAGACTGCACAGATAAGGTGCCTACAGGGACCTTTGCAACGTCAGCATCTCTTTAAAAAAAAAACCCAAAACAACCTAATTTATAAAGCATACATCATAATGCATATGTATATGAATGCTGCAAGACTCAGACTCAAGTAATAAAAAGCTCCTTAAAGGTCTTAGACTATGTGCTTCATATATTTTAAAATTTTCACCTTTAACATTTATATTAAAAAAAAAAAAAATCATTATTGCACGTGCGGTTTTAATGTCACTTGCTTAACATTGTTGTCACCATTTTCAGATGTAGTTATATGGACTGTGACACTAACAAGCACTAACCCAATAACATAATTAAAATCAACTTGTACTGGTCTGTCAGCAACTTCAGAGTAGCTTCATCAAGTCATACATTGTAAATACTGACATATGCTTGTCGGAAAGAGAAACGGGTTAGTTTAAGAAAGTAAAATACCAGAGAGGAGTGAACTACAGTTAACCTTGTTCACATTTAACCATGAATGATTTCGCCTACAGTAATTAGTGAACATAAGTGCATGTCTGGTGTGTGACTTGTTTTTTTTGTATGCATAGAAAGGTTAATGGTAACAGTGAGTGTGTGCTTTGCACTAAGTCATGTATGCGCACCACACCAAGTCGTCTTGTAGATTAAAAAAAAATAGTTGGTGTATTGATCTGCTTTTTTTTGTACAAAATAAATCAGATACACAAAAATGTTTTAACAGAATTGTGGTGCAGTTTCACTCTGGTATCTTTTAAGTCCAGAAAAAAGTATCTCTGAAGTCCAGTAGTGCCCACACAGTTATAACAGAAAGACTGTGCCGCTCCAATTACTGAGGTCTTGAAAAGGTCATAAAAAGCATTGATTTTGATTTTCATAATGATGCGGCTAGGGCAGCAAGTAGTAATTATTTCTATTTCTGAATCTGTCTGATGCTTATGAAGTAATTTTCAGCCACGTAGTCATTGGAATTGAATAGTTCACCAATTAGTAGTGCACTTCTTCTGTAGTGTCAGACAAATGGACAATGGACAAATGCTTACGCCTGTTTTTATTCCACTAATACTTTTATCTTGCTAACTTAGCGCTTACATTACCCATGATGCAATTTGACAAACAGTTTAATTGGAAAGTCTTTTTCTGTTTTGTTGTTTCTATAATTTGAATTTCTTTGGCTTTTACTGTTGGTCTGACAAAACAACACATCTGGCTTTAATATGAAAACAGCCAGTACTGGCACCCTCATGCTTGGTTCTGTTTGTTTCCACTGTGGTCTTGTTTCAGTTTTCCAACAACTTGTTTGACATTACATTCCAACTTATCTGACAAATAAGCAGCTTTGAATGGAGCTATTACACTAATTGTGTTTTCCATTAGAGTAAACCATGATGAGAATGACTCAGAGTGAACAGAATGTAGACTGGCTATTATGGCCATAGCTGTTCCCCATAGCCAATGAGTTTTAGGCATATTTCATAAACTACAACCAAAACTTGATTTTTCTATTCATTTATTCTGGCAGTGGAATAGAAAAAGAAACTGGACTTGGTTTGCCGTCATAGACCAGATGGCCTTTTTCCCAATGAGCATGGTATTTAATGAGGTTGCTACCATGTGACCTTTCATATGAGAAGGACACATTGCGTGTGCAAGTCCCTTGAGGACCATTTTCACCATTAGGCCTCACGTTTGAGGCAAACAGAGGTGATCCAGTAATGCTGCACTAATGAATTAGACTAACTATTCACTTTAGCTAAAGTTATTAAGTTAGCTAAAGAGTTGGGATGCTGTGTAAGACATAAATAAAGCTCAAATACAAAGGCTTGGACACTGTTTTGCATGTTTCCCTACTGTAGGGGTCTCTGCAAGCATACAGGGCTCTGACAGGGTACAAGACGACAACTTTGGAATTCTACTAGAAACAATCGATCATATTTGTTTGTCAAAGCTAAATCCAGGGCAAACTAGGCTAAATTAGCGTTTTTAGCTAACAGCTACAATAAGCATAAAAGTTACTGTACGGCTATCAATTGTTAACATGACGCTTGTTCTTATACATGTAATACATTTATTACCAACCTGAGAGTTTATCCGCTGGTGATTCGACATGACGAATGACTTCTGAAGTCTTAATTCAGCTCAAGACGCTGTAGATTCCCATCAGTAACACTTTCGGTCCGCTAGTAAAACGTAGTTCTATTAATCTGCGCTCGTTTACTCTTGAACAGGAACTGGATGCAAGTTCCAAAAAACTGAATTTTTGGAACTGAAATTGAATTGTAGAACTGAAACTGAATGGTTAGAGTGAAACTGAAATTATTCGAGAGCTGAATTTTTAAAGGATAAAATGCAGTTTCAAAGCAAATGAATTCATTTTCAATATATAAAATTCAATTTCAATTTAGTGATGATCATTTTCAAACCATAAATTCAATTTCAAATTAGGCTAATTCAAATTCAGTTTTCAAAAGCATTTATTCAAGTTACAATTCAGATTCAATCTGACAAATTCAAATTTAACTTATTCAAATTCAGTTTCTGATGGCACAGATTTCTGCCCATACTCATCCATGAGATCGCCTTTCCCGAAAATTGCCTACATTGGACAATTAAAACAAGAATCAGGGGAAAATGTTTAATCACAGCACTGAGTCAGAGAATAGAAAACTTACCTTTTCCACAAGGATGGTAGATTATGAAAAGGTGATGTAGGTGAGTCACGTCTCCATTTATTGTGTAGCTTTAAGAGCTGCACAATAAATGTATTATATATGATGAAAACATAATTTTTATCCCCTCTCAGCCTTCTGGATGCTTTCCGCCAGCAGATGGAGATCAGGAAGAGCCTGATGGAGCTGGAAAACAACAACATGGAGATCCAGATTGCCACCTCTAATAATCTTTTAACTATTACAGAGTCAGTGTCAAGCATTTTTGTCATGTTTCTCCCTTCTTTATCCAACAGTATTTATCCAGTATTTTTCTTTGTAACATTATTTAATCCAGCCATTTGATAATATGTTGAAAACTCACAGCATGTGCTTGTCGTGCTTAAAGTTCCCTGAAAGTGTCAGTGTTTGTGGATTATATAAATATAAATTATTGTAAGTCTGATCAAAAAAACAACATAAATCAAATGTAATAATGAATTTTATTGGCCACATTTTTTTTTCTTTTTTTTTTTCCAACTATGTACTTTCAAATGTGCCTTAATTAACCAGCGCAGCAGGCGCAGGAGAAAGTGGCGTGTGGAGAGGAGGAAGGAAAGTGTCAATAAGGATGAAAGCGAGAAGGACTCTGATTCCTCAGAGTCTCCTCCAGACACCACGGAGACTCAGGAGGTGGCAATAGCTCGAGAAAATCTGGTTGCACTCATGGCTGAACAGAAAAAGATTCACAAGGAGAAGGTGGGCATGTCTGTCTAAAACTAGAAAAAACCAGAATCTTTCTTATAAAACCTTTGACTGTAGTGCATGCATAATATTTTTAGTGTCTGAAATACAGTCTGCTTTTTAAAATGTGCCTTTATACCTTTTGTTTAAAGGCGTTGCTTGAGCGTAGGTTTCTAGAGCTTCAGGATCAGGCCCGGCGCTTGGAGGAGCTGCTGCCGCAGCGGGTTAGCTCAGAGGAGCAACGCGAGGTCCTAGGACTTCTCTGTAAGGTCCATGAGCTGGAGTGCTGGAGAGGCAGGTGAGAACAGCTGATGGCGTTTGGACTGATGACAGTTTTCCTGCCTTTTTTAGTGAGACGAGAGAGGAGCGGAGGAGAGGCTGGGACTCAGCTGAGACCGGAGCTGTCAGACTGTGTACTGTCACAACAAACCAAAAACTATAAATAAACGTGGCCTCTGGTGACAAAGAACTGTGCATGTGTGTATGCGTGTGAAGTGCCTTTCACAGTGGTGCCGAAACCCTATCTACGTGGGGATGTCTGACCCACATGCTGCGCCGCCCGCCCAGCCTTTGCAGTTTCTGGTGCAAATGCTGGCGGAGATGGCGAAGATGAGCCAGGACCAGGCGGCGGCCCAGCGCGATCACCTGGCCAAGCTGCAGGAGCAGGCGGACCGGCAGATCCAGGTTCTGGAGCGGCTGGTCGGAGCGGCTGCGCCGCCGAGGGCCCCCCGCTGTCGGTGGCGGTGCCCCGGATGGGCGACGGGGACGACCCCCTGGTTTTCCTGGAGACTTTTGGTGCCACGGCGGAGGCCTGCCAGTGGCCGCAGGTGGAGTGGGCTCCGCGTTTGCTTCCTCTGCTGTCGGGGGAGGCTCAGACGGTGGCCCTGAGTCTGCCGCCGACCTCGAGGGGCAGCTTCCAGGACGTGATCCGGGCGGTGGTGGACAGGATGGGGCTCACCCCTGAGGATCATCGCCGGCAGTTCCGGGCCTGTCGGCTGACCGCGGAGGATCGGCCGTTTTCCTGGGCCCGGAAGCTGCACGACGCGGCGGTGCGCTGGCTGTAGCCGGGATCATCAGAGGGAGAGACGCTGCTGGTGGACAAGGTGGTGCTGGAGCAGTTCATGGAGGGGCTGCCTGCGGAGACAGCGAGATGGGTCCGGTGCCACCGTCCCACGAGTCTGGAGGTCGCGATAACATTGGCGGAGGACCATCTTGCCGCTGGAGCGGGGGAGCCCGGGGAAGGCGGCCGGAAACCGAGCAGACACGCCCCAGTACCGGCACCAAGGCGCCGGGTACCTGCGCTGGCGCAGGCAGAGCGGGCGCCGGTGCTAAGCCCCACTAATCCTTTTGCTTCATTTGTGCCTTCCCAGGGATCAGACATGAGCAGTGCCGCCCCTGAGCCACGGAGAGCGGCACAGACACCGGGGCAGGAGTGCTGGAAGTGCGGGCAGCCGGGACACCTGAGGAGGGACTGTCCTCTGATGGAGCTGGTGCCCCAGCGCCCTCTCCCGGTCCAGGAGGGACATACAGCATTCCGGTAAGGACTCGAGGGGGTATACGCCATGCTTTGGTGGACACGGGCTGTACGCAGACCCTCGTGCACCAAAGCTTGGTTCGCCCCGGGGCATTGCTGGAGGCAGATTGGGTGGAGGTGAAGTGTGTTCATGGTGATGTTCACAAGTATCCCATAGTGCCACTGTTATTAAAATATAAGGGCAAAACGCATAGTGTCGGCTGCGGTTAGCCCGCGCCTGTCGCATCCCCTAATTCTGGGCACGAATTGGCCGGGGTTTCATCATCTGTTAGGGCAGTATGCGGGGATGCGATCACGACCTTTAGTAGCGTGTAGCGTCTGCGCGGCGTTCAGCGGTGACGTGGGGTTGTCCGACACTGACTCCGGGGAGGGGAGACGGCGGGTCCTTCATGGGAGGCCCCGCCGGCTCCGGAAATTTCCCCCATGGGTGATTTCCCACTGGAGCAGTCTCGTGATGACACCCTACACTCAGCCTTTGACCAAGTGATTGAGATTGATGGTCACGTGGTGCGCCCTGAAGCCGTGCGGACCTGCCCGCGCTTCATTTTATTAAAAGATAGGTTGTATCGAGTGAGTCGTGACACTCGCACGGAGGAGACACACGCACAGTTGTTGGTGCCGCAGGGCCGCCGGGAAATGATTTTCCAGGTGGCTCATTATAACCCTATGGTGGGGCATATGGGATATGAAAAAACTCTGGAGCGAATAACGGCCCGATTCTATTGGCCGGGCATCCACGCGGATGTGCGCCGCTGGTGCGCGTCCTGCCCGGACTGCCAACTGGTTAATCAGCCGGCTATACCAAGAGCGCCTTTGCGCCCGCTCCCACTCATAGAGGTCCCGTTTGAGCACATTGGCATGGACCTCATCGGGCTGTTTCACCGGAGTACACACGGCTACCGCTTTGTATTAGTCCTAGTGGATTATGCAACGCGGTACCCGGAAGCAGTCCCGCTGCGCAACAGCTCTGCAAAGAGTGTGGCGCAGGCACTGTTTCAGGTCATCTCCCGAGTTGGAATCCCGAAAGAGATACTGACTGACCAGGACACTTCGTTCATGTCTCGCACACTCCGGGAACTGTACGAATTATTGGGCATTAAATCCATTCGGACCAGCGTCTACCACCCTCAGACGGATGGGCTGGTGGAGCGGCTGAATAAGACTTTAAAGTCCATGATTCGTAAGTTCATTACTGAGGATGAACGCAATTGGGATCGCTGGCTAGACCCTCTGTTATTTGCAGTGCAGGAGGTGCCCAAGGCCTCCACGGGATTTTCTCCCTTTGAACTGCTGTTCGGCAGGAAGCCGCGTGGGGTGCTCGACCTGATTAAAGAAAGCTGGGAGGAAGGTCCGAGCCCCGCTAAGAATGAGATTCAGTACGTGTTGGACCTGAGAGCAAAACTCCACACTTTGGGGAGGTTGTCACGGGAGAATTTGCTCCAGGCTCAGCAGCGTCAGCAACGCCTGTATGACAGAGGGGCTAGGCTCAGGCAATTTTCACCGGGAGACAAAGTGCTTGTATTACTCCCTTCTTCCAGCTCAAAGTTGCTCGCCAAGTGGCAAGGACCCTTTGTGGTCACACGGCGAGTTGGGGACGTTGACTATGAGGTCGGACAGGGGAGGGGCCACGCAGATTTATCACCTCAATCTCCTTAAAGCGTGGAGAGAGGCTGAAACCGCTGCTCTGGTAAGCCTGATTAAGGAGAGAGATGAGTTAGGGCCGGAGGTACCAAATTCCATCATCCCCGCCTCACTCCCTTGTGATGACAATCTCACACAGGCTCAGAGAGCGGACGTTGTCGCGTTACAACAGCGTTTTGTGGATTTTTTCTCCCCCCCTGCCCGGCCGAACGTCTCTCATTGAGCACCATTTTGAAACGCAGCCTGGCGTGACGGTGCGTTCACGGCCCTACAGGCTTCCTGAGCATAAACGACAAATTGTTCAGAGGGAATTGGCAGAAATGCTGAAGATGGGAGTGATAGAAGAGTCGCACAGCGCCTGGTGTAGCCCCATCGTTCTTGTGGTGAAGAAGGATGCGTCTATACGGTTCTGTGTCGACTATCGTAAAGTGAATGAGGTGTCACGCTTTGATGCTTATCCCATGCCCCGGGTCGACGAGCTCCTGGATCGGTTGGGCACGGCCCGTTTTTTCACGACACTGGATTTAACCAAGGACTACTGGCAGATTCCCTTGTCTGCCGAGTCCAAGGAGAAAACCGCCTTCTCCACTCCGTACGGTTTGTACCAATTCGTTACGCTTCCGTTCGGCTTGTTCGGAGCCCCGCCCACCTTTCAGCGCCTCATGGACCGGGTGCTGCGTCCGCACGCTGCATATGCTGCCGCCTACCTGGATGACGTGATCATCCACAGCGACACCTGGGCGGAGCATGTGCAGCGGGTGGCCGCGGTCCTGGAGTCCCTGAGGAGGGCGGGGCTCACGGCCAACCCGAAGAAGTGTGCGGTTGGACGGAGGGAGGCACAGTATCTGGGGTACCACTTGGGGGGCGGGCAGGTGCGCCCACAGGTGGAGAAGACGCCGGCTATCGCATCCTGCCCGCAGCCCAAGACTAAAAAGGAGGTGAGACGGTTTCTGGGGCTGGCAGGTTACTACCGTCGTTTCGTGCCGGGGTTTGCACAGCTGACCAGCCCCTTGACCGATCTCACCCGGAAGGGTGCTCCAGATCTGGTTCAGTGGACAGGGCCGTGCCAGGCGGCGTTTGTGCAGGTAAAAAAAGCTCTCTGTGGAGAGCCGCTGCTTCACACTCCTAACTTTTCCCTCCCTTTTGTTCTGCAGACTGACGCCTCGAACAGAGGGCTGGGGGCCGTTTTGTCCCAGCAGGTAAGGGGGGCCGACCGTCCCGTACTTTACATCAGCCGGAAGCTGACGGAGCGTGAAAGCCGGTACAGCACCGTGGAGAAGGAGTGCTTGGCTATCCGGTGGGCGGTCGACTCCCTTCGTTATTACCTCCTGGGGCGCTCATTCACCCTCTGCTCGGACCATGCCCCGCTGCAGTGGCTCCACCGCATGAAGGATGCCAACGCCCGGATCACCCGGTGGTATCTGGCTTTACAGCCCTTTAAGTTCAAGGTGGTCCATAGGCCGGGGGCGCAGATGGCTGTGGCCGTTTTCCTCTCTCGCTCGCGCGGGGGGGGAGTAGGTTCGGCCAGACGGCTCCCCGGCCTCAGTCGGGCGGTGGGGGTGTGTGGCGGAGGTGTGGTCCCGGGCGCGGCTGCAGGGGAGGAGTGGCGCAGTGAGCTCAATGGGGCGGTGCTGGAGAGGCAGGTGAGAACAGCTGATGGCGTTTGGACTGATGACAGTTTTCCTGCCTTTTTTAGTGAGACGGGAGAGCAGCGGAGGAGAGGCTGGGACTCAGCTGAGACCGGAGCTGTCAGACTGTGTACTGTCACAACAAACCGAAAACTATAAATAAACGTGGCCTCTGGTGACAAAGAACTGTGCATGTGTGTACGCGTGTGAAGTGCATTTCACAGACACTAATTATCCTCCGTGTTACAGACCACAGTCTGCCCGTACCTCCACACCTCCAGGAGCTGTATGATATGTACATGAGGGAACTAGATGATAGGAAACTGGAGAAAGCAGTTGCCCTAGAAAAGGTGACAATCAGGCAGACCATCAAGGTAACCACAGCTGACACGTAAAGTCTAAACTAAGTGATACTATAGTAGTATTAAGCCTAGAAGAACACAAGGTACAACTAACTCCTATGTGCTTACTTCCAGGAGGTCTCGCTACCTAAAATCGCCTGAATGATATGAAGGCTGTGAATGTTACACCAGAAGACGCCCTTGATAGGAAGAAGTGGAGGAAGGCATGCAAGATAGCGGACCCTGCGTCGCGGGATATAAACCGCTAGGAAGAAGAAGAGACTTTATCAGCTGTGAGAAAACGCAGAAGAGCTTCTCTTCACATGGCTTCGTATTTGAATTTCACTCTCAGAGATACTTCACTCTATTAATCCCTTTGTTTTTCAACATTCGCCTGTCCATAATAAAATGTTCACTATTGACTCCTATGTTCAGGCTTTTTTTGCTAAGCTTACCGTGATGAAATTCCCAAACTATCAGAATTACATCTTTGTTTCATCACCTCCAGCTCATTATTGTTTCCTGTGTAAATGCATCTGAGAGATGTGAGTCATTGGCAAGACAAAGTTATGTTCACCAGAGTCCACCAGAGCCCCATTCAGAATTAAAATTTCATTTTGGAGAGCCATAGAATTGATTAATCCTCACTGACACTCAGACAGACCGACTGAAAGCAAAGTACCACAGTGAATGTCATATTGTAATGTGGCACTCTGCATCTCCCGTCTGCAGCTGCAGCCTCTGGCTCCTGAGAGCTTTCTGAGTTACAGCCATCTCAGCCACAGCAGGGCTCGCAAAATTTAAAAATCCCTGGTAGCCCTTCGGGCAGGCACTCTTCAGTTTTTGGTAGCCCAAAATAAATTTAAGTAGCCCGAATAAAAAAAAAAAAAAAGAGGACAATTTTTTGATTGATGTTTTGTTTCCTTTACAATATTATACTTTGATGTTTTGTTTCCTTTACAATATTATACATTAATCTAAAAATATTTAAAACACAAATTACAACAACAATTTCAAACATCAACTCAAATATTTGGTTCTAATTGAACAGAAATTTCTATGAACTTGCAAGAACTGTGTACAACATGAATCAGTCTGTGTCAGATCCTGAATTTGAAATTTCCACTGAAATCACGGGTAAGAGGCAAGTGGAACCAAGATCTAGGACATTTGCTTTTTGAAGTTTGCAAAGACTGCTAAATTTTGCCAGTGGTAGTTCACTCTTTGCAACATAGTACGCTATTCTAAACAGATTTTTCAGGACTTCTTGTTATGCTTGGTTTACTTTTAGTATGTTTTTTGCAATTGGTGTTTGTTCTGGGAAAGATACTGCAGACTGAGCAATAATGTATTTCTTGCATTTCTCATGGGTTCTGATGGGGTCTTTCTTAAAATGACTGGTCCCAGTAACAAAGGCGCTTGTCGACTCAGAAATTGAGGGAAACTCACAACACACCTGGCAGAACATTATGTTATTTAGCTCGTCATATTCCAGCCACAGAAATTCTTTTGTCCATGAAACCAAAAAAGCTGCGCTTTCTTTTTCCCTCATTGTCTGATTTGTCATAACTTTTCCGTTTTGTGGTAGGCTTTTCTTTGGCTGCCTCTTCAGCCTGACCTCTCTTGTTTGGCTCTGCAGAACTAAAATACCTGCCTAAAGCCATCTGCTCTTACACACATACTTACATAACGATCAGCAATTCTCTGCGCGATCAACCTCTATCACATGTTTAAGCTTGCTGCAGGAGATTTCACTTGTCATGTTTGATAGTAAGCTAACGACTGATAAGACTATGTCAGAGGAATTGGTGCGCAATTAATCTGTGACTTACCAATTAGTGCTGCCGCTCTCTACACACAGTTCGCGCGATCGCAAAGTGAAAGCAAAAAACAAGCGCAAATTCAAACGCGATTTCAATGTGTCACATATTGACAGTGGCTCATCGATGCCGATGACATAATTACTCAGCTACATTTGTGAAAGAATGCAAAAGCATTGACATATCTTTCATTCCTATGATAGCCCGACGGGCAGGGCTGAGATGGATTTTGGTAGCCCGACTGGAAAAATCGCTAGCCCCGGGATGTCAGGCTAGCAATTTTGCGAGCCCTGGACTAATATGACTGGTCTGGGGTGGCTTCTTTTGTGGTAATCATTTTTCTTATAAGGATTTAAGCCAGCAGGTTGTATATTAGAGTTATTCCCTTTGTGTACTATGTCACTACATATATGTCACTGGTATGGGCGTATGCCATGTCTTGGAAGATGAGTTGATTAGTGTTCTTCATCTAACTTCCAGGTACCTCAAACCAAGACGAGCACAGCTCAGAGGTTTCGCCCTCTGGACAGCACATCAGACCCTCATCTCCACATTAATGGTCAACCCCAGGCCCCTATGCTACGCCCCCAGTACCGAGGGGTCCCTCCTCTCGCCAAAGTCAGGCCTCCCCACAGCAGCCAGCAAACAGGTAAACCAATTTCACTGCCTGTGAGTAGATAGTCTTCCTTAAAGTTGTAACACTGCCGAGCACGATCTGAGAAACCTCCTTATGTACATTTTATAATATGCAAAACATGTAAAGTGTATTTTCTACTGCTCAACTTCACATGATTACACCCCTCAGGTATATACATGACATTATACATACACATAGCCTTTAAATAACTCATGTTCATGTGTCTCCAATCTTCAAGTATCATTCCTCTTTCACCTTTCGTCATCACTGTACTGAGCATTTATTCTGTTATTCCCTCTCTTTCCATAGGCTCAAATGCTGAGTCCTCTACAACCAATATGAATAACCTGAAGCGAGCACCCCAACTACGGCAGCCCCAGCCCCTCCTCTACATAACAAACACAGGCGCGGGCGCCCAGCGTATACGCAGACACTGAGCTTACACTGGCCGCGACTCCCAACACCAGCATTAACACCAAACCCAGCTGAGCCTGGAAGCGGAACCATCTTGTTATCAGAGATCTGAGAGCATGCAGCCTCAATAAAAAAAAAGAATTAATCTTTCAGTGACTGTCACTACGCAAAATTTGTAACAACATTGAGCTGGATAATTTCACACAGGTCTCACTGTGATGGTGCTGAGGGTCAAGTGTTTCCTCTTTAGCTCGCTGTTGTGCTGAATCACTTGTGGTATCGTTTCGTCAGGAACATATCAAGCTCCCTTTGTTATCAGTGTAATGGCTCTGTAACGTTCAGTGCTTATTATGAACAGTGAACGGTTGGTGTTAACAAGCCTCACGGCAGTGATATACATAAGAATCCAAGGGAAAGTATGGATATGGGACAAAAGATTAGGAGACAATATTACACAAATGCCGATGTTTAAAAACAGAAAAAAAGCAATGGCCTGCAGTAAAAAGGTTTCAACATCAATGTTTTTTGTAGTGAGTTTGTTTCAACATGACACACTGAAATTTAAGAAAAAAGAAAACTTAATCATTTTGATCATTGTGCTCTTCAAACTTAAAGGTCTCTGCCTTTTCTTACCCACAATAATCTTTAAGTGTCATGGTTGTGTAGATACACAGGATAGTACCACACAATGTTTTTTGCAAATTACCTGGCTGTTTCAATTAATTATTTAACTGTTGCCTTTTCCATTATTATTTTTTCATTCATATTGTTTTCATAATTGCAACTTTCTATTCTTTATTTTGTACATTTTTTTTTATTTGTACCTAAATAAATTTAACCGAAGTATCCAAAAAACAAAGCATGTGTTTTTGTTGTGCGTTTACTTTTTTGCCTGCAAAGTCTGTAACATCTGTAACACTCGTCTATCTTGTGTAATATTCACATATGCCCACTAGGGGGGCGCGAAGGCCAAGGTTGACCATTTAAATTGCAGTAAGGTATTTTTTTCTTGTGTAGACACGTTTTATTTTTATACTCCAGTGTTAATCCAGTCTTTGCGTGTATCCCCTGGAAAATGCGGGCAACTTTAGTTGATTTTGTATTTATAATTCCGTTTAAAAAAAAAAAAAAAAAAAAGTATTATAATCTTTTTAAATTGGTAATATTATGTATACTTTATTTTTTTATTGTTTTTTTTTCTCAGATGCTTATGTGTATGTTATAATTTTGCCATACCCTAAAACTAGCCATTACACACACACACAGTTTACATAACAACTGGAGAATATGTTTTTCACTGAGTCATGACCAACCAACACTATGCTGAAGGATGTGTCTCTATATTTGGACATTATTTAACCATCATATATTCATGTATGGTTCAACCTGTAATACAACTGGGGAAAAATCCACTAACTAACCTACCATACTGTCAAAACTTCTGCTTCCAGCTAAAAGCAGAGAACTGAATATATCGTCCAGATTAAAAGAAAGTAGATTATTAAAATAACTCCTGGTCTTCTATATTTTACTAAATAGTTTTGTGGTAGAATTACATTTTAAAAGAAGAAAACAAATACATCTTCATACATGTGTAGTTGATCAAAGAAAAAAAGCGAGTCGGAAATACCGCCCCCTGTGGGCTACTGACTAGGGCTGGGTATCGTCACTGATTTCTAGAATCGATTCGTTTCCGATTCACAAGGTCCCGAATCGATTCCATCCATGATTCGATTCGATTCAATTAAATTCGATTTGAATCTGGGAAATTTTGACAGTCAGAAATATTATAATTCAGATCAGTACATTTACATATTTTTGTATCTATAAAAAGGAAGCTGACACACGCAAGACTTTATCAACGGTGTGAGTGTCACAGCAGATGCCTTTGTGTCAAAGTAGCTGAAGATAAAACACAGAAAAACATGAAGGTGATTTTCCTGGCCTGGGATTTTATAAAAATATTCTGCAGTACATCAAAAACGAAAGAAAACCATTAATCAACATATGAACGTTACCTCTGACGTTACAGCGGTTTTATTAGAGACACGGCTAAGCGTTTTGAATTTTGCATAATTTTAAAAAGTTTAAATTTGTTCAGTATTGAACGGCAGAAATTAGGTTTTCTTTTCGGAAGTATGTAAAACGAAAAAAAAAAAAACAGCGGCCGACAGCGCTGTAAACAACAGTGGACTTGTGCGTATCAAGCAAGCCAATAATGCAGAAAACAGATTTTTAGACAGAAAACTTCTTGAAGTACAGAGAGAGAGAGAGAGCTGTACATGAAGTGTGATTTTATCATGGTGGAAGCAAAACAGTAAAAGTCAGAGTGATTTCATGACGATGTTTATGTGAAGCGTAGTTTGGATCTTCTTTTGCTGCTGGTTCAGTCAATATTGTTTGGAGAGAGATCAAACTAACAGCTTTAGAATCAGCGCAAAAAGGGCGTGAACACAAAGCGCGGACCCGCCGACAGATCAGAATCAGCGAGCTGTCGGCTTTCAGCCCCGACCGTGTCCGTGCAGTTGTTGTGCCAAAAAGTGATTGTCTGCCAGAAAGGCGTCGGGTGAGAAAGGCGACATCTTACTGATTCTGATCCGCGGGTCCGCGCTGTGTGTTTACGTCCTTGTGCAGAATCCGTGTACCTGCTCTCATTTACTGTCTTAGCTGTTTGGTGGTTGTTGAAATTTTGTGAGGTTTCACCTGAGATTCTGGCGTTTCGGGCAAAATAAATTTATATTAAAAAATCGATTCAGGATTTTAATGAATCGATTTCACGTTATCCAAGCCAGAATCGATTTTAATCGATGAATCGATTATTAAAACCCACCCCTACTAGTTACTGTCCGTCCATTTAGAAAGACAGAGTCATGGGAACTTCGGACGTGGCTTCCACATTCAACAGCCGCTGTCACAACCCAAATCCTGATATTTGTTTTGAATACTTAATTTACTTAAAAAAAAATTCAATTCATGTTTTCTGTATGCATTTTGTTCATTCCTAAGTTGTGAGTCTACACCATGGCTATTCAACTAAAAAGTTAGTTGGGCCAGATTTTAAAAACCGAGGAATTTATCTGGCCCAGATATTTTTTTCAGCCAGTGATCAGCAGATCATGATCAATTTCAAACCCAGAAGACTGTATTGAAAAACAAGTAATGTTTTATTCTTTTTTCCCCTGTAAATCTGGTGACTGCTCACAAATCCACACCAAAAGGTCCATTAGAAAAAAGTGGATCTATAACCAAACTTTTTTTTTCTTTTTTTTTTTACACATATTTCAAATAATAAAAAACATTTTGATAATTCCCTTTCAAATTAAAATAAATATTTTGCTGACCACACTCACTTTTCCTGCCATGGATAGAGCCCCATCCGTCACAAGTATACAGACACGCTTCATTTCCAGACCATTTTCCTAAAAAAAAAACTAAAATCTTCTCAAACATTATTTCGTCAGCTGTGTGTCCCTCTAACAGTAGTAAGCCGAGCAATTTGCCATCCAAAAAACGGACATAAATGCACAACTGTGCATTATCAGTTCTGTGTGGGAACCCATCTTCTGCTATAGACATTAGTTCATTAGTTAGTTCAGTTTTTTTCAGATCATCCACCAGCATTTCAAACTTGTCTGAAGCCACCTACGCTACAAACAATAATGTGAACTCAAACCCTCTCTTGACAGACTAGACGGTCTTCAGTTTCTGCTTCTTCTTATTGACCTTCATCTTAAACACCTGTTCCATTTCTGCCTCCATCTTCTTCATTTTCATCACATGCTCCCTTTTCATCACATACAGGTAAAAGACACAATACACACTGTGCGCCACGTTTTCTTTCGGTGAAATAAATTTCTACAATACTGTTAATTGTACTCTCTGCAGTGTTTAAATGCTTACATATACACACACAGTTACTGTCCCTTCACGCATACGACTCGGTTCTGCTTCTACGCCCCATCTTTGTTTACTATTTCCCACCGAGGCTTCTAGACTTCTGATTGGCCAACATTTCTACACGTTTAGGAATATATCGGCACCTGTTGCTTTGGCATGCTCCTAGCAGCGTTTTCCTTCATTTCTGCATTTACATGTGGATGTGATTATTTTTTAAAACGAAAACGGAAAATCTCTGTTTTCAAAAACACCCGTGTACGTGTGGACTCAGCCTCAGAAGCATGTAAAAATTCCAAAACATGTACAAAAGACAACAGAAGTGCTGCAGAATGCTAGGCGCAGTGTTGAGCTTTTGTTACCTAGAGGCTACACAAGCCAGCAAGTACCAACGACCGGTGTGTGGTAGTAAGAGGTAAATGAACTTTCTTTTTTAATTATTTGAATATATATGAGTGCTTGTGTATAAATACACAAACAATACTCATATGCTTTCAATTGTGTAATTTAAGTGATCTAGGTAGCTGTGTTTTGGAAGTTCAGTTAACACTAGAAATGTGTTTTAGAGTTTGTATGTGCTTTTTGGAATTTGTACGTGTCTCTAGGGGCCACTGTATATATTTATATATAAACATATAAAAATAAAACCACTTTTTTTACATTAGTAATTCCTTTTGTGCATAATTTTATATTATTGTAATAATAAATTAATTAAAGCAACAAAACAACCTGAAGAGCCGGTTTGGAGCCAAAAGAGCCGGCTCTTTTTAGTGAGCCGAGCCGAAAGAGCCGGTTCTCTAAAAAGAGCTGGAAATCCCATCACTACGACAAACGTCCGAGAGGGTAACGAAATCAGGCAGTCAAGCATGTTAGCTTGAAAGCTATGCTAGCATTACCAGTTTAGTTTTTCCCATATGGTAAAAAAATATATTTTGAAATGTATTTCAAAATATACAAAAAATGGCCAAATATGTATGCGCTAAAATATAAGGCAAGATCTTTTAAGGACAGTCGGCAGGAACACCCCAACTCAAAGTTTTGTTTGCCAATGTTGCTAGTCAGGACACCAGTGTGTGGCTCTGATATTACCCCACCTCCTCCCAATCTTCCTCTGGTCGTGTCCAAATTCATGGGCTGCATCCTCCTGAGGACCCGGCCTTCGCGGTCTACGTGGGCCGGGTCCTCAGACGGTCGGGTAGGCCGGAAGTAAACGGCAGTGAAATTGGACGGTCTAGCCGTCACCGCTGTCTCGGTGGAGTTTAATAAACTCGGCCGTCTGCTCCTTGCTATGTAAAATATAACAGGACACTGGCGTAAATTCTCGACCGTCTCACACTTCTGTTTAATCAGTTTTCTGTTTGACTTTTAGTCAGCTGTATAAAAACCAAGGAGGAACCCACTCGGGGGATTAATAAAGTTTTATTTTATCTAATCTAATCTAATAACTTCAATCTCAGCCAAACCGATTTACTCACGAACAAACAAAACACTGAAAAAGCCCAACAATAACATTTTTAGGTTGTCTCAGGTACTTATATACTACGTTTAACCCGAGTAGCGAAAGTCCACGGTGATCTGAAAATGATGTGCCGGGAGTTGTGCCGTTCTCAGCAGCTTCAGTGACCCTCGAGCTCCCGGCTCGCTATCAAGCTGGTGGGTAGCAGGCGTCTCCGAAAACGTCGAAGCACTTTTCCAAATATGCGATATTTTGATAAACCGAGCAGATATAATAATAATAATAATAATGGATTGCATTTATATAGCGCTTTCCGGGACCCCTCAAAGCGCTTTACAATACTACTATTCATTCACTCTCACATTCATACACCGGTGAAGGCAAGCTACAGTTGTAGCCACAGCTGCCCTGGGGCAGTCTGACAGAGGCGAGGCTGCCATATCGCACCATCGGCCCCTCTGGCCAACACCAGTAGGCGGTAGGTGAAGTGTCTTGCCCAAGGACACAACGACCGAGACTGTCCGAGCCGGGGCTCGAACCGGCAACCTTCCGATTACAAGAGGAACACCCAAGTCTTGTCCACGATCGCCCACGATATTTGATGTTTACACAACTACTTTCTCACCTGAAAATATGTTAAAAGTTTATTTTGTGACCCAGAAAAATTAGTAAGAGTAATTTTAAAACGTAGTACCGGCCGCCATTGCTGGAAACTAGAGTTTGGCTAGGCCGCGCTATGAATTCTGGGATATGGTGGGCCAAGAAGGATGCACCCGACCCATCCTCAAATTCGGGGAAAAGGAGGACGCATTTGTCGGCTGCATTCGGAGCAGTCTACGAATTTGGACAGCCTTCGGCGCGTCGCTGTGACGTAATCAGTCTACAAATGCGGCCTCAGGAGGATGCAGCCCATGAATTTGGACACGACCTCTATCCTCCCCTCTTCTCCTCCCCTCTTCTTCTATCCCTGCTCTGTCTGCCAGCACAGCCGTCCTCCTGCTCCCAGCTGCTAGAGGGCACACTGGGGGCATTTGTGGGTGTGTGAGGGGGCCTGGGGGGGGTCTGCATGTAAGGCCAGAACAGCCTCTTCAGAGGCTGCCTAAGAACTAGTCATCATTATCTTCTTCATCACCCTCAAGGAATGTTAACTTCCCATATTATTTTAATTATTATTATTATTATTGTTGATGTTGTTATTATTTTATTGTTACAAGTAAATACTGTTCTCCACCCCCAAATCTGCTGCTTTCTTTCTTCCCAAGGTTGCTTTTAAATGACTAGGAGTGTGTAGATTTATCATTTACCTGCGGCCGTGCCAGTGTTTATCTTTTGCTTTAATTTTGTGCTGAATAAATCGTTAGAGTGATATAAAATGCTGAATACGGAATGTACCAATAATCTTTATAAATGGCGACCAAATTTCCCCAACCTTTAAACATCTGTGTTGGCCCGCAGTTTCACAATCGGTTCATCCCTACAAATACCCACAAGTTAAGTCTGTACAATCAGTTTCTGTTGAAATACTTTTTTACAGGAAAAGTTAAAGTATATAAACATTTAACCTGACCTTCAAATGTGTATCAAAGTAAGAAAAGGACAAGGCATTAACAAATCCTTTCCGTTTTGTTTTGAGTGTACCTGTTAAACCTGTGACCCTCGTTCCATCAGCGCAGCAGGCTAGAACGAAACACTGTCGGTAGAAAAAACGAGAAAAGGCCTTTTTATAGATACCAAAAAAATGGCCAAAGCTTCTTTTTTTTCTGAAATATAACGCTTTCTTTTTCATTAAGGTCGTCCGAGAGGGTAACGAAATCAGGCAGTCAAGCATGTTAGCTTGAAAGCTATGCTAGCATTACCAGTTTAGTTTTTCCCATACGGTAAAAAAATATATTTTGAAATGTATTTCAAAATATACAAAAAATGGCCAAAAATGTATGATTTAGATTTAGATCAATTGTGCTAATATAGTATGCCAAAATGAAAAAATAACTCAAATTTCAGATATTTGAGGTTGTGCTGAAAATAATGATACCAAACAAACCAAGATAAACCGTTTTTAAAGGTGAAATATAGAGGTTAAATGAACAGTAGTGAAAAATGGCCAATTATACCCTGGACCCCGGAGGGTTAAAAGGAAAAGGCTGAAAATTTAAATAGTTAGAAGTTAAAATGTAAATAGTTGGTTTTTGTATTATATGATTTATTTATTACATGTTATGTGGAGTGAATAAATAAAAGTATATTTACGGTGGCCACTAGAGACAAAGCACGTACAAACCCCGAAGCATGTACAAACACGTAAAAACTCCATAGCGCGTACAAACTCCAAAGCATGTACAAACCCTCAAGCACATAAAAACTCCAAAACACGTAAAAACTCCATAGCACGTACAAGCTCCAAAACACGTAAAACTCTAAAACACGTAAAAACTCCGAAACTATTATTTCTCTTTGATATTTGGGCTGATATTTAGACTTTTTTTTTTTTACCTGATTTTTGTTTCTAAGAAAAATGAGAGCCACATATGAGGATATTCATTTAAAATTTCGATAGAACAGTAGCAGTATAATGTCCTCGTAAGTGGATATCAGGCCAAAAAACTCCAAAACACGTTAAACACGCAGCCTAAGCAGAGAAGCCCAGACTCTCCCCAGCCACCTCCTCCAGCTTATCCGGGGGAACACCAAGGCATCCCAGGCCGGCTGGCTCTCGATGTAGAAATTCCTTTTGTGTCCAGTTTTATATTGTTGTTAATAATAAATTAATTAAAGCAACAAAACAACCTGAAGACCCGGTTGGGAGCCGAAAGAGCCGGCTCTTTTTAGTGAGCTGAGCCGAAAGAGCTGGTTCTCTAAAAAGAGCCATCCCATAGTAGAGTGAAAATTGAGAAAGTAGCAAGTAGAATGTTGAGGTGTGTGAATGTTTTACAGCATTCGCACAATTACTTGGATCCAGCTTAGATCTAGGATTTGCATCAGAATTAATAACGGTGCAGATGCAAGTATCTCCAGGATTATTGCGTTTCAAAAAAATGAGAATAACAAACAAAAACTTGACTTAATTGACAAGCTTGTTTTGTGTCAGT